>NC_088406.1:62843471-63185971 GCF_034236695.1 Oncorhynchus nerka
CATTTCGCTTCGCTCCGCGGGTAGTATTTATCACATTTTTTCATTTCATTTCATTACAGTACATGACTTGATTTGTTTGATCGTAGCTAGCTACATAGCTACTTCATAACGTCTTTGTATCAAAGATAATTGTGTAGTCCTAGAGCGATTTCCTAGGTTAGCTAGCCAGCTATTGTCGTTCTTTTAGCATAGCGTAGCATGTTAACACCTTCAAGCTAGCCAGCTGGCCCGAATAGCAGCACAGTAGAAACTATTACACTCAGCGGACGACTTGATTAGTGTAGTGTCAACAAACGCAGCCAATGCCAACTAGCCTACTTAGTCAACAACGCAGCCTCTGCCAGCTAGCCTACTTCAGCAGTACTGTATCATTTTAATCATTGTAGTCAATAAGATTCTTGCTACGTAAGCTTAACTCTCTGAACACTCGTGACGTGTAGTCCACTTGTCATTCAATCTCCTTTGCATTAGCGTAGCCTCTTGTGTAGCCTGTCAACTATGTGTCTGTCTATCCCTGTTCTCTCCTCTCTGCACAGACCATACAAACGCTCCACACCCGCGTGGCCGCGGCCACCCTAATCTGGTGGTCCCAGCGCGCACGACCCACGTGGAGTTCCAGGTCTCCGGTAGCCTCTGGAACTGCCGATCTGCGGCCAACAAGGCAGAGTTCATCTCCGCCTATGTCTCCCTCAGTCCCTCGACTTCTTGGCACTGACGGAAACATGGATCACCACAGACAACACTGCTACTCCTACTGCTCTCTCTTCGTCTGCCCACGTGTTCTCGCACACCGAGCTTCTGGTCCAGCGGGGTGGTGGCACCGGGATCCTCATCTCTCCCAAGTGGTCATTCTCTCTTTCTCCCCTTACCCATCTGTCTATCGCCTCCTTTGAATTCCATGCTGTCACAGTTACCAGCCCTTTCAAGCTTAACATCCTTATCATTTATCGCCCTCCAGGTTCCCTCGGAGAGTTCATCAATGAGCTTGATGCCTTGATAAGCTCCTTTCCTGAGGACGGCTCACCTCTCACAGTTCTGGGCGACTTTAACCTCCCCACGCCTACCTTTGACTCATTCCTCTCTGCCTCCTTCTTTCCACTCCTCTCCTCTTTGACCTCACCCTCTCACCTTCCCCCCTACTCACAAGGCAGGAAATACGCTCGACCTCATCTTTACTAGATGCTGTTCTTCCACTAACCTCGTTGCAACTCCCCTCCAAGTCTCCGACCACTACCTTGTATCCTTTTCCCTCTCGCTCTCATCCAACACTTCCCACACTGCCCCTACTGGATGGTATCGCGCCGTCCCAACCTTCGCTCTCTCTCCCCGCTACTCTCTCCTCTTCCATCCTATCATCTCTTCCCTCTGCTCAAACCTTCTCAACCTATCTCCTGATTCTGCCTCCTCAACCCTCCTCTCCTCCCTTTCTGCATCCTTTGACTCTCTATGTCCCCTATCCTCCAGGCCGGCTCGGTCCTCCCTCCCCGCTCCGTGGCTCGACGACTCATTGCGAGCTCACAGAACAGGGCTCCGGGCAGCCGAGCGGAAATGGAGGAAAATCTCGCCTCCCTGCGGACCTGACATCCTTTCACTCCCTCCTCTCTACATTTTCCTCTTCTCTCTCTGCTGCTAAAGCCACTTTCTACCACTCTAAATTCCAAGCATCTGCCTCTAACCCTAGGAAGCTCTTTGCAACCTTCTCCTCCCTCCTGAATCCTCCTCCCCCTCCCCCCCCTCCTCCCTCTCTGCAGATGACTTCGTCAACCATTTTCAAAAGAAGGTCGACGACATCCGATCCTCGTTGCTAAGTCAAACGACACCGCTGGTTCTGCTCACACTGCCCTACCCTGTGCTCTGACCTCTTTCTCCCCTCTCTCTCCAGATGAAATCTCGCGTCTTGTGACGGCCGGCCGCCCTACAACCTGCCCGCTTGACCCTATCCCCTCCTCTCTTCTCCAGACCATTTCCGGAGACCTCCTCCCTACCTCACCTCGCTCATCAACTCATCCCTGACCGCTGGCTACGTCCCTTCCGTCTTCAAGAGAGCGAGAGTTGCACCCCTTCTGAAAAAACCTACACTCGATCCCTCCGATGTCAACAACTACAGACCAGTATCCCTTCTTTCTTTTCTCTCCAAAACTCTTGAACGTGCCGTCCTTGGCCAGCTCTCCCGCTATCTCTCTCAGAATGACCTTCTTGATCCAAATCAGTCAGGTTTCAAGACTAGTCATTCAACTGAGACTGCTCTTCTCTGTATCACGGAGGCGCTCCGCACTGCTAAAGCTAACTCTCTCTCCTCTGCTCTCATCCTTCTAGACCTATCGGCTGCCTTCGATACTGTGAACCATCAGATCCTCCTCTCCACCCTCTCCGAGTTGGGCATCTCCGGCGCGGCCCACGCTTGGATTGCGTCCTACCTGACAGGTCGCTCCTACCAGGTGGCGTGGCGAGAATCCGTCTCCACACCACGTGCTCTCACCACTGGTGTCCCCAGGGCTCTGTTCTAGGCCCTCTCCTATTCTCGCTATACACCAAGTCACTTGGCTCTGTCATAACCTCACATGGTCTCTCCTATCATTGCTATGCAGACGACACACAATTAATCTTCTCCTTTCCCCTTCTGATGACCAGGTGGCGAATCGCATCTCTGCATGTCTGGCAGACATATCCGTGTGGATGACGGATCACCACCTCAAGCTGAACCTCGGCAAGACGGAGCTGCTCTTCCTCCCGGGAAGGACTGCCCGTTCCATGATCTCGCCATCACGGTTGACAACTCCATTGTGTCCTCCTCCCAGAGCGCTAAGAACCTTGGCGTGATCCTGGACAACACCCTGTCGTTCTCAACTAACATCAAGGCGGTGGCCCGTTCCTGTAGGTTCATGCTCTACAACATCCGCAGAGTACGACCCTGCCTCACACAGGAAGCGGCGCAGGTCCTAATCCAGGCACTTGTCATCTCCCGTCTGGATTACTGCAACTCGCTGTTGGCTGGGCTCCCTGCCTGTGCCATTAAACCCCTACAACTCATCCAGAACGCCGCAGCCCGTCTGGTGTTCAACCTTCCCAAGTTCTCTCCGTCACCCCGCTCCTCCGCTCCCTCCACTGGCTTCCAGTTGAAGCTCGCATCCGCTACAAGACCATGGTGCTTGCCTACGGAGCTGTGAGGGGAACGGCACCTCAGTACCTCCAGGCTCTGATCAGGCCCTACACCCAAACAAGGGCACTGCGTTCATCCACCTCTGGCCTGCTCGCCTCCCTACCACTGAGGAAGTACAGTTCCCGCTCAGCCCAGTCAAAACTGTTCGCTGCTCTGGCCCCCCAATGGTGGAACAAACTCCCTCACGACGCCAGGACAGCGGAGTCAATCACCACCTTCCGGAGACACCTGAAACCCCACCTCTTTAAGGAATACCTAGGATAGGATAAAGTAATCCCTCTCACCCCCCCCCCTGAAAAGATTTAGATGCACTACTGTTCCACTGGAGGTCATAAGGTGAATGCACCAATTTGTAAGTCGCTCTGGATAAGAGCGTCTGCTAAATGACTTAAATGTTAAATGTTAAATGGTGACTATTTTCCTTTCCCTTCAACATAGCTAGAGAAATATTGTTTGAGGTAAGAACTAATTAGTTCACGACCAAGTTAGCTGTATCCAAACAGTGACTAGTTGTCGGTAAGCTAGCCACCACGCCAGCTGGCTTTAGTTTTTTTACTTCAAAAAGAAAAGTTTTTACTAGCTACACCAAGCTATCTTTTCTTACCTGTCCTTTCGCGACGTCCCTCTTAGGCCCATCTGCTAGCTTGCTAGCCCCGGCCCGCTATCTGTCTGAATCGCAGTGTCTCCAGCCAGCCTATCTACTCACTGGACCCCAATGATCACTCGGCTACCCATGCCTCTCCCTAATGTCAATATGCCTTGTCCATTGCTGTTGTGGTTAGTGATTGTCTTATTTCAGTGTAGAGCCTCTAGCCCTGCTCAATATGCCTTAGGTAAACCTTTAGTTCCACCTCCCACACATGCGGTGACCTCAACTTGTTTAAATGATGTTTCTAGAGACAATATCTCTCTCATCGTCACTCTATGCCTGGGTTTACATCCACTGTATTCACATCCTACCATAACTTTGTCTGTACATTATGCCTTGAATCTATTCAAATGCGCCCAGAAACCTGCTCCTTTTACACTCAGTTCACACTGTACTAGACGACCAGTTCTTATAGCCTTTAGCCGTACCCTTATCCTACTCCTCCTCTGGTCGTCTCGTGATGTAGAGGTTAATCCAGGCCCTGCAGTGCCTAGCTCCACTCCCATTCCCCGGGTGCTCTCGTTTGTTGACTTCTGTAACTGTAAAAGCCTTGGTTTCATAACATTTACATTTAAGTCATTTAGCAGACGCTCTTATCCAGAGCGACTTACAAATTGGTGCTTTCACCTTATGACATCCAGTGGAACAGCCACTTTACAATAGTGCATCTAGGTCTTTTAAGGGGGGGGGGGTGAGAAGGATTACTTTATCCTATCCTAGGTATTCCTTAAAGAGGTGGGGTTTCAGGTGTCTCCGGAAGGTGGTGATTGACTCCGCTGTCCTGGCGTCGTGAGGGAGTTTGTTCCACCATTGGGGGGCCAGAGCAGCGAACAGTTTTGACTGGGCTGAGCGGGGAACTGTACTTCCTCAGTGGTAGGGAGGCGAGCAGGCCAGAGGTGGATGAATAAATGTTAACATTAGAAGCCTCCTCCCTAAGTTTGTTTTATTCACTGCTTTATCATACTCTGCCAACTCGGATGTCCTAGCCGTGTTTGAATCCTGGCTTAGGAAGACCACCGAAAACCCTGACATTTCCGACAAGATAGAACTGCCAAAGGGGGCGGAGTTTCAATCTACTGCAGAGATAGCCTGCAGAGTTCTGTCTTACTATCCAGGTCTGTGCCCAAACAATTTGAGCTTCTACTTTTAAAAATCCACCTTCCCAGAAACAGGTCTCTCACCGTTGCCACTTGCTATAGACCAACTTCTGCCCCCAGCTGTGCCCTGGACACCATATGTGAATTGATTGCCCCCATCTAATTTGAGAGCTTGTGCTGTTAGGTTACCTAAACTGGGAAATGCTTAACACCCCGGCCATCCTATAATCTAAGCTTGATGCTCTCAATCTCACACAAACTATCAATGGACCTACCAGGTACAACCCCAAATCCGTAAACACGGGCACCCTCATAGATATCATCCGGACCAACTTGCCCTCCAAATACACCTCTGCTGTCTTCAACCAAGATCTCAGCCATCAATGCCTCATTGCCTGCATCCGCAATGGGTCTGCAGTCATGCGACCACCCCTCATCACTGTCAAACACTCCCTAAAACACTTCAGCGTGCAGGCCTTTCTAATCGAACTGGCCCGGGTATCCTGGAAGGATTTGGACCTCATCCAGTCAGTCGAGGATAGTTATTCTTTAAAAGTGCTTTCCTCAACATCTTAAATAAGTATGCCCCATTCAAAACATGCAGCACCAGGAACAGATATAGCCCTTGGTTCACTCCAGACCTGACTGCCCATGACCAGCACAAAAACATCCTGTAGCGTACTGGATTAGCATAGAATAGCCCACGTGATATGCAACTTTTCAGGGAAGTTAGGAACCAATATACACAGGCAGTTAGGTAAGCAAAGGCTAGATTTTCCAACAGAAATTTGCATCCTGTAGCACAAACTCAAAAAAGGTGCGTGACACTGTAAATTCCATGGAGAATAAGAGCACCTCCCCCCAGCTGCCCACTGCACCGAGACACGGAAACACTGTCACCACTGATAAATCCACGATAATTTTTCTACAGCTGGTCATGCTTTCCACCTGGCTACCCCTACCCCAGTCAACAGCCCTGCACCCACCACAGCAACTCGCCCAGCCTCCCTCATTTCACCTTCACCCAAATCCAGATAGCTGATGTTCTGAAAGAGCTGCAATATCTGGACCTCTACAGATCAGGCGAGTTACAATCTGGACCCTCTCTTTCTAAAAATATCTGCCAAAATTGTTGCAACCCCTATTACTAGCCTGTTCAACCTCGTTTCGTATCGTCTGAGATCCCCAAATATTGGAAAGCTGCCGCAGTCATCCCCCTCTTCAAAGGAAGAGACACTCCAGACGCAAACTGCTACAGACCTATATCTATCCTAGCCTCCCTTTCTAAGGTCTTCGAAAGCCAAGTTAACAAACAGATCACCAACCACTTCGAATCCCACCATACCTTCTCCGCTATGCAATCTGGTTTCCGAGCTGGTCATGGGTGCACCTCAGCTACGCTCAAGGTCCTAAACGATATCATAACCTCCATCGATATGAGACAATACTGTGCAGTTGTATTCATCGACCTGGCCAAGGCTCTCGACTTTGTCAATCACCACATTCTTATTGGCAGATTCAACAGCCATGGTTTCTCAAATGACTGGATCGCCTGGTTCTCATATAGAATTCAGTGTGTCAAATCGGAGGGCCTATTGTCCAGACCTCTGGCAGTTTATGGGGGTGCCACAGGGTTCAATTCTCGGGCCGACTCTCTTCTCTGTATACTTCAATGATGTCGCTCTTGCTGCTGGTGATTCTCTGATCCACTTCTATGCAGACAACACCATTCTGTATACTTCTGGCCCTTCTTTGGACACTGTGAGCTTCAATGCCATACAACTCTCCTTCCGTGGCCCCCAACTGCTCTTAAATACAAGTAAAACTAAATGCATGCTCTTCAACAGATCGCTGCCCACACCTGAAGGCATGGAAGTCAGCCTGTTTGGCTGCAATCTTATTATTGGCTATAGTGTGCATTGGAAAATCAACACAAAATATAAACAAGAAAGGAAGAACAATGGATGACTGAGTGAGTGAGCAACTGATTACCTTCTCATTACATCATAGTTGCTATGTGTGCTACTTGTGATTATCATGGCACAGGCCCAGGTACTCAGCCCTGCTGTTAGATCAGGCTCTGTCACATCCGGCCGTGATTGGGAGTCCCATAGGACATGTTTCTCTTTTTATAAGGCACAATTAATATGCAGTTTAACTGTCGTTTTTGGCAGAATCTAATTTTACAAGCTTGGGTGTTTGCCATTTTGAAGGATTCATTGTACATAGGGTGCATTATGTAGCCTACTGTAGGGCAATGGATATATACAGTGCATTTGGAAAGTATTCAGACCCCTTGACTTTTTTCACATTTTGTTACTTTACAGCCTTACACTAAAATTGATGAAATTGAACATGTTCCTCATCAATCTACACAAAATATAGCATAATGACAAAGCGAAAATAAGGTTTAATTTTTTTTTGCATTTTTATTAAAGATTAAAAACTGAAATACCTTATTAGTATTCAGGCAAGTAATTGAGCTCAGGTGCATGATTGAGTCCACCTATGGGAAATTTAAATGATTGGACATGATTTGGAAAGCCACAAACCTGTCTATATAAGGTCCCATAGTTGACAGTGCATGTCAGAGCAAAAACCAAGCTATAAGCTCGAGGGAATTGTCCGTAGATCTCCGACACAGAATTTTGTTGAAGTACACATCTGGGGAAGGGTAGCAAAACATTTCTGCAGCATTGAAGGTGGCCAATAACACAGTGGCCTCCATCATTCTTAAATGGAAGAAGTTTAGATCCAACAGGACTCTTCCTAGAGCTGGCTGCTCTGCCACACTCTGCAATTGGGGGAGAAGGCCCTTGGCCAGGGAGGTGACCAAGAACCCTTTGGTAACTCTGACAAAGCTCCAGAGTTTGTCTGTGGAGATAGGAAAACCCTCTCTGCAGCACTCCACCAATCAGGCCTTTATGGTAGAGTGGCCTGACGGAAGTCAGTCAAAGGCACATCCTCAGTCAAAGGCACATGACAGACCGCATGGGGTTTGTCAAAATGCACCTAAAGGACTCTCAGACCATGAGAAACCAAGATACTCTGGTCTGAAGAATCCAAGATTAAACTGTTTGAACTGAATGCCAAGCATCACGTCTGGAGGAAACCTAGCGCCAGCGAACGGTGAAGCATAGTGGTGGCAGCATCATGTGGTGGGGATTTTTTTCAGTGGCAGAGATTGGGAGGCTAGTCAGGAATGAGGGCAAAATGAACGGACCAAAGTAGAGATCCTTGATGAAAACCTGCTCCGGAGCACTCAGAATCAAAAAGTACCACGAACGTTCACCTTCCAACAGGACAACAACCCAAAGCAAACAGCCAAGACAACACAGGGGTGGCTTCGGAACAAGTCTCTGAATATCCTTGAGTGGCCCAGCCAGAGCCCGGACTTGAACACTACCAAACATCTTTGGAGAGACCTGAAAACAGCTGTGCAGTGACTCTTATTTTAATAAATGTGCAAACATTTCTATAAACCTGTTTTTGCTTGGTCATTATGGGGTATTGTGTGTAGATTGATGAGGGTAAAAAACTATGGAATGCACATTTTTGAATAAAGCTGTAACGTAACAAAATGTGGAAAAAGTCAACGGTCAGTATACTTTCCGAATGCATTGTAGATAGACTTAGGTCAATTTAATGGAATCCGGCATGTCAAGTTCAGTCACAAGTGCTGCTGTCAAGCATGTTCCTTCATTATAATTTAAGGGGTGAGTCAGTGTCATTCATGTTCAGAACATTACATGCTCCTGAGTCATCCGTGCATTTGTAACATAGCCTGCCCATAGTAACATAGCCAACATCTAAATCTACACTAAGGCATATCATATTTGCCACATGATAGTTCTTTCAAAAATCTATTAAAGTTATTAGATCATTATGGGCCTGATAACTGAATGCCACAATTATCTTTCACAAGCAGTTAGACTTAAATTAAGACGTTTGATTATTTGGCCTTATAATTTAGTGTCACAATAATCGTTTTATATTAACGTATTCGCTACACATTATTTCAAACTAATCTAAATGTTTCTGGTTTTACAATGCACATTTAATATGCAGTTCTAATGATGTTACTGACAGAAAATCATTTTACAAGCTTGTCAATTTGATGGATAATTATACATCTTCATGGCTCTATGTATCTTATCGTAGTGTAGCCTATAGCATATTATGCCTATGCAAATGGTGTGACAACTAATACTGTGATTAAACAGAGATATAGATAGACCATTTAAAACTATTTGAATTGTTTCTGGGTTTAGCTGACCGAGACCCCCAGATGTTCCATGAATGCCTTCCAGACCCTTGATGTGAACTGGGGACCCCGATCAGACACTATATCCTCAGGCATCCCATAGTTCCGGAAAACGCGTGTAAACAGGGCCTCCGCAATTTGTAAGGCCGTAAGGGAGACCGGGCAAAGGGAGGAGACGACAGGACTTAGAAAAACGATCCACAACGACCAGGATCATGGTTTTACCCTGTGAAAGTGGAAGATCAGTTAAAAAATCCACCGACAGGTGCGACCACGGCCATTGTGGAATGGGTAAGGGTTGCAACTTACCTCTGGGCAGGTGTCTAGGAGCCTTGCACTGGGCGCACACTGAGCAGGAGGAAACATAAATCCTCACGTCGTTAGCTAAATTGGGCCATCAGTACCTCCCATCAAGACAGCGCACCGTCCGACCTATCCCAGGATGACCAGAGGAGGGTGACGTGTGGGCCCAACGGATCAGTCGGTCATGGACAGCAGACAGAACGTACTGACGCCCAGCTGGACACTGAGGGGGAGAGGGCTCTGCACATGACGCTCGCTCAATGTTCGCGTCCAGCTCCCACACTACCGGCACCACCAAACAAGAAGCTAGGAGTATGGGAGTGGGATCCATGGACCGCTCCTCTGTCATAAAGCTGGGACAATGCGTCTGCCTTAACGTTCTGGGAGCCTGGTCTGTAAGAGAGGGTAAACACAAAACGAGTGAAAAACATGGCCCACCTTGCCTGACGAGGATTCAGTCTCCTCGCTTCCCGGATGGACTCCAGATTGCGATGGTCAGTCCAGATGAGAAATGAGTGTTTAGCCCCCTCAAGCCAATGTCTCCACACCTTCAAGGCTTTTACGACAGCCAACAGCTCCCGCTCAGCCGTGCTGAGCTTCTTCGAAAATAAGGCACAGGGGCGGAGCTTCAGAGCGCTGAGAGAGCACTGCTCCTATCCCAGCTTCAGATGCGTCCACCTCCACTATGAATGGGAAAGAGGGATCCGGATGAGCCAACACAGAACTGAGGTAAAGAGAGCCTTCAGGTGCCTAAAAGCCCTGTTCACCTCAGCCGCCCACTGCTAGCGCACCAGGCCCCCCTTTAGCAGTGAGGTAATGGGAGCAGCAACCTGACCAAAACCCCGGGTAAACCTACGGTAGTAGTTGGCAGACCATAAGAATCACTGCACCTCCTTTACCGTGGTGGGATTTGGCCAATTACACACGGCAGCAATGCGGTTGCTCTCCACTCCTGAAGTGGAAATCCGATGCTCTAGGAAGACATCCTATGGCCTAGGAAAACATCCTATGGGGTTCTGCATTAGCATCGAACAGCCCCGTGATATGCAGCTGTTCAGGGAAGCTAGAAACCGTTATACACAGGCAGTTAGAAAAGCCAAGGATAGCTTTTTCAAGCAGAAATTTGCTTCCTGCAACACTAACTCAAAAAAGTTCTGGGACACTGTAAAGTCCATGGAGAATAAGGACACCTCCTCCCAGCTGCCCACTGCACTGAAGATAGGAAACACTGTCACCACTGATAAATCCACCATAATTGAGAATTTCAATAAGCATTTTTCTACGGCTGGCCATGCTTTCCACCTGGCTACTCCTACCCCGGTCAACAGCACTGCACCCCCAACAGCAACTCGCCCAAGCCTTCCCCATTTCTCCTTCTCCCAAATCCATTCAGCTGATGTTCTGAAAGAGCTGAAAAATCTGGACCCCTACAAATCAGCCGGGCTAGACAATCTGGACCCTTTCTTTCTAAAATTATCTGCCGAAATTGTTGCCACCCCTATTACTAGCATGTTCAACCTCTCTTTCGTGTCGTCTGAGATTCCCAAAGATTGGAAAGCAGCTGCAGTCATCCCCCTCTTCAAAGGGGGGGACACTCTTGACCCAAACTGCTACAGACCTATATCTATCCTACCATGCCTTTCTAAGGTCTTCGAAAGCCAAGTCAACAAACAGATTACCGACCATTTCGAATCTCACCATACCTTCTCTGCTATGCAATCTGGTTTCAGAGCTGGTCATGGGTGCACCTCAGCCACGCTCAAGGTCCTAAACGATATCTTTACCACCATCGATAAGAAACATTACTGTGCAGCCGTATTCATTGATCTGGCCAAGGCTTTCGACTCTGTCAATCACTACATCCTCATCGGCAGACTCGACAGCCTTGGTTTCTCAAATGATTGCCTCACCTGGTTCACCAACTACTTCTCTGATAGAGTTCAGTGTGTCAAATCGGAGGGTCTGCTGTCCGGACCTCTGGCAGTCTCTATGGGGGTGCAACAGGGTTCAATTCTTGGACCGACTCTCTTCTCTGTATACATCAATGAGGTCGCTCCTGCTCCTGGTGAGTCTCTCATCCACCTCTACGCAGACGACACCATTCTGTATACTTCCGGCCCTTCTTTGGACACTGTGTTAACAACCCTCCAGGCAAGCTTCAATGCCATACAACTCTCCTTCCGTGGCCTCCAATTGCTCTTAAATACAAGTAAAACTAAATGCATGCTCTTCAACCGATCGCTACCTGCACCTACCCGCCTGTCCAACATCACTACTCTGGACGGCTCTGACTTGAATACGTGGACAACTACAAATACTTAGGTGTCTGGTTAGACTGTAAACTCTCCTTCCAGACCCATATCAAACATCTCCAATCCAAAGTTAAATCTAGAATTGGCTTCCCATTTCGCAACAAAGCATCCTTCACTCATGCTGCCAAACATACCCTTGTAAAACTGACCATCCTACCAATCCTCGACTTTGGCGATGTCATTTACAAAATAGCCTCCAATACCCTACTCAACAAATTGGATGCAGTCTATCACAGTGCAATCCGTTTAGTCACCAAAGCCCCATATACTACCCACCATTGCGACCTGTACGCTCTCGTTGGCTGGCCCTCGCTTCATACTCGTCGCCAAACCCACTGGCTCCATGTCATCTACAAGACCCTGCTAGGTCCCCCCTTATCTCAGCTCGCTGGTCACCATAGCATCTCCCACCTGTAGCACACGCTCCAGCAGGTATATCTCTCTAGTCACCCCCAAAACCAATTCTTTCTTTGGCCTCTCCTTCCAGTTTTCTGCTGCCAATGACTGGAACGAACTACAAACATCTCTGAAACTGGAAACACTTAACTCCCTCACTAGCTTTAAGCACCAACTGTCAGAGCATCTTACAGATTACTGCACCTGTACATAACCCACCTATAATTTAGCCCAAACAACTACCTCTTTCCCAACTGTATTTAATTAATTAATTTATTTTGCTCCTTTGCACCCCATTATTTTTATTTCTACTTTGCACATTCTTCCATTGCAAAACTACCATTCCAGTGTTTTACTTGCTATATTGTATTTACTTTGCCACCATGGCATTTTTTGCCTTTACCTCCCTTCTCACCTCATTTGCTCACATTGTATATAGACTTGTTTATACTGTATTATTGACTGTTTGTTTTACTCCATGTGTAACTCTGTGTCGTTGTATCTGTCAAACTGCTTTGCTTTATCTTGGCCAGGTCGCAATTGTAAATGAGAACTTGTTCTCAACTTGCCTACCTGGTTAAATAAAGGTGAAATAAAACAAATTTAAAAAATTTTAAATAAAAGGAGACGGATTGTTGGAAGAACAAGCATTTCTCAGCGTTGACATATAGATCATTTTCCAACAGGCGACCAAGCACTTGGCGCCTAAGGCACACATGATCGGCGCGTGTAGCGGAGTTTATCAGGATATCATTGATATATACCACTACACCCTGCCCATGCAAGTGTCTGAAAAACTTGTCTACAAATGACTGGAAGACTGATGGAGCATTCATCAACCCATATGGCATGGCGAGGTACTCATAATGACCTGAGGTGGTGTCACAACTCCTATCGAAGGTGGCTACTCTTCCTGTTCTGGCGGTGCTCGGCGGTCGTCATCACCGTTCTACTAGCTGCCACCAATCCCTTTTCCCTTTTCTGTTGGTTTTGTCTTATTGGTTACACCTGTTTCTTGTTTAGGTGTTTAGTTGGGCTGTTTAAGCCGGTAAGGCCCGCCTGCTCTTTGTGCGGGCTTATTTAGTTTATTGTGTGGTAGTGTATTACATTGTGTTTTCTCCTTCAGACTAGTTGAGTCTTGGTTTTTGGCCAATCATTCCGTACCTTCTGCCTCCTGCGCCTGACTCCGCTCACACTACGCCTAGTGCGTCACAGGTGGTGCTAAATGCCGTCTCCCTTCCAAATACGCACCAGATTGTACGCACTCCTGAGATCCAGTTTAGTGGAGAAGTGTGAGCCCCGTGCATTGACTCAATCGCTGTAGTGATAAGAGGTAACTATATCTCACCGTGATTTTATTGAGACCTCGATAATAAATGCACGGGGGCAAACCGCCATCCTTCTTCTTCACAATTAAGAAACTTGAGGAGACGGGTGAAATGGAGGGCTGAATGTACCCCTGACGCAGGGATTCAGAGACATTTGTCTCCCGAGCCACCCTCTCTACTTGCCACCCTTTCCACTTGCGACAGGGGATACACGTGACTCCTGGGAAATGCAGCGTCTACCAGGAGACCTATCGCACAATGCCCCCATCGATGGGGTGGTAATTGAGTCGCCTTCTTTTTACAGAAGGCGAGAGCCAAATCGGCATATTCTGGGGGAAATGCGCACGGTGGAGACCTGGTCTGGACTTTCCACCGTAGTAGCACGAACAGCTACCCTAAACACCTACCTGAGCACTTTAGCGACCACCCACGTGAGAGCCCTCTGTGGCCAAGAAACAGTGGGGTTATGACAGGCTAACCAGGGTAGGCCTAGCACCACAGAATACGCAGGAGAATCAATAAGGAACAGACTCATCTTTTCCTTGTGACCCCCTGCGTTACTATACACAAAGGAGCGGTTGCCTCCCTGATTAACCCTGACCCTAATGGTCGACTATCTAAGGCATGAACGGGGAAAGGCATATCCACAGGAACAATGGGGATCCCTAAACTATGAGCTAAACTTTTATTAATGAAATTTCCAGCCGCGCCTGAATCTACTAGCGCCTTATACTGGGAACGAGGGGGAAATTCAGGAAAAGTGACAGAGACAAACATATGTGCAACAGAGGGCTCTGGATGAGAATGGTTTCTACTCACCTGGGGTGACGCCAGAGTGCCCTGCCTGCTGCCTTGATTCCCAGAGGAACCAACCCGGCACCGACCAACTGTGTGACCTCTGCGACCACATATGGTGCTCCGCGCACCACCGGGTGCGGGAGGATGTAACAACCAGACCCCAATCTAGATGTCCACGAGTAGCCAGCATGTTGTCCAGCCTGATGGACATGTCCACCAGCTGGTCGAAGGTGAGGGAGGTGCCTCTACAGGCCAGCTCTAGACGGACGTCCTCGCGTAGACTACAGCGGTAATGGTCGATCAGGACACTGTCGCTCCATCCAGCGCCGACAGCCAGGGTCCTAAACTCCAGAGCAAACTCCTGTGCGCTCCTCGTCTCCTGCCTCAGATGGTAGAGGCGCTCACCCGCCGCTCTGCCTTCGAATGGGTGGTCGAATACTGTCCTGAAATGGCGGGTGAACTCCTCAAAAAAGGTCCAACGCCGCTTCCTCTTCTCCACAAACAGCGCTGGCCCACTCCAGGGCTTTCCCGGTGAGGCACTAGATGAGGGCGTAACTCTTCTCACGGTCCGATGGAGTTGGGTGGACCGTGACCAGATACTATCTTAGTTTGAGGAGAAAACCCTGGCAGCCGGCAGTATCTCCGTCATACTTCTTAGGCAGGGATAAATGGATCCTGCTGGGTTCAGGTGGGGAAAAGGCGCTCAGGGGAGGCCCCAGTTGTGCTGGTGGAGGCGCTGGAAAAACTCCCTGTCTCTCCCAGAGGTCCATATTCTGGACAACGCGATCCATGGCGGTGCTCAGATTGTCAATCATCTCTGTGTGTTCCATGACGCGCTCCTCCACTTCCATGGCCGGGATATCTTCTCCTGCTGACTTCATTTTTTGGTCAGAGATTCTGTCAGAGTCGTGTGTATAGGTGGCAGGGAAGTCAGGCGCAGGAGAATCAAACCGAGTGTAATGGAGTTATTTAATAATGATAAACGAAACATACTCCAAACACTAAATGTAAACAAAGTGGGTACGAGGACCCGTCGCGCACCAATACAAAAATCAACACTACACTGAATAACAAACAATCTCTGACAAAGACATGAAGGGAAACAGAGGGTTAAATACACAACAGGTAATGAATGGGATGGAAACCAGGTGTGTAGGAAGACAAGACAAAACCAATGGAAAATGTCAAATGGATCAATGATGGTTAGAAGACCGATGAATTCGACAGCCGAGCACCGCCCGAACAAGGAGAGGCTTCGACTTCGGTAGAAGTCGTGACAAATGCGTTATAATGAGGTAGTGTGTGTAGATTTATGAGGGGGCCCAGGACTGACTGAGAAACCTTGCACTATTTCATCTGACTCTGGGGAAGTAGATAAAGTGCCTCAGTGTCAAAATCCCAAAGTATCCCTTTAAGGTAAGCATTTTTCTGTAGTGTTAGGCCAGCTAGCCACACTATCTTTTGTTGTAATCTCATTGATATTGATGTATTTTCGTTTAACAGCAACACAACATGAGTGCAAGACATATCTGTCACGTTCTGACCATAGTTCTGTTATTTTATCTTTGTTTTAGTATGTTCAGGGCGTGAGTTGGGTGGGCAGTCTGTTGGTTTTTCTATGTTGGTTTTTCAGTTCAGCCTAGTATGGTTCTCAATCAGAGGCAGCTGTCAATTGTTGTCCCTGATTGAGAATCATACTTAGGTAGCCTGGGTTTCACTTTTGGGTTATGGGCGATTGTCTTCCGTGTCAGTGTTTGTCGCCACACGGGACTGTTTCGTTCATTTCACGTTTATTGTTTTGTATTTCGTAGTGTTCAGTTTATGTCTTAAAATAAACATTATGGACACTTACCACCCTGCGTTTTGGTCCTCCGATCCTTCTCGCTTCTCCTCCTCAGAAGAGGAGGATGAGATCCCTTACATCATCTCTATGTATTTTGGATAGAGACACTGATCTTTTCCCCAAAACAATACATTTGAAGACACTTCCACATTACATGTAAATATTTTATTTATTTATTTTTATTCAACCTTCATTTTATCAGGGGATCATATTGAGACCAAGGTCTCTTTTACAGATGAGCCCTGCATTTCAGTATTACAGTAAATATACAAACCAAAACATAAATACAACATGCATGCAGAAAGAAAAACACGGTCATAGAAAATAAACACATTCATCAGTAATAAGGTCCTAATTCAGCTTTTTGAATTGTCCTAGAGGCACCAAAACATCACGTTATTGTTTTCCTCTCTGCCTTGGTCAAAGTGCAGCGTTTGGAAACAGAGCTCGCTGCCCAGCCTTACATCACTACAAAGATGAGATTCTCCTGATTAAAATGGTGTGCGATTTGAATCTAAATATACACATGAGATATTTGGCGAAATAGCCAGATATGTCCCTATTACCCTAAAACAACAGCAATCTCAAATTTCGAAGAGCAGTCTTTTATTTAACCAACTATTTATCTGTTACTATTCACTTTTTTTGTGTTTACAATTGTGTGGTTCGAACTATGCCTCTATATGAAAGTGTGGCAATCATTTATTCACTTTTCATTATTCACAGGTCTACTCCTCTGATGGCAAGGCAGACAGACAGACAGACAGACAGACAGACAGACAGACAGACAGACAGACAGACAGACAGACAGACAGACAGACAGACAGACAGACAGACAGACAGACAGACAGATAGACAGACAGACAGACAGAGACAGACGGGACACTTCTAATGAATTAACTATCAAAGTGTTAATGTCCTTTCAGCACATCAAACCAAATATGCTATACCATGCATGTAACCACTTTTTGAGTAACTACAAATTCGTAATTTTTATTTTCAAAAGTTTTCTGCTGATATTGAGATCTTGACTTTTGGAGCTCTGTAGAGGACTGATCGACCACGTTCTGGGAGAGCTTACTGATATCCTGCCAGGGATTTGAATAGTACAGTATGTGGTGTTATCTAGTAGTTAATAGGTAGGTAAGTGGTCAGGCCACAGATAGTCAGCAAAAGGGGTCCATATAAGGGGATATCTTTACATGGCACGTTTTTCAGTATACTGACCATTTCCAATGCATATTTTGAGTTTTGTGGATATGACATTATCCTGATAAATTCTGAATCCAGATATGACTTTTTGACATATACAGTTGAAGTCGGAAGTTTACATACACTTAGGTTGGAGTAAATAAAACTAATTTTCAACCACGCCAAAACTATAGTTTGTTAACAAGACATTTGTGGAAAGTCTGATAGGACATCTACTGAAAGAATGACACAACTACATTTTCCAACATTTGTTTAGAATATTTTCTAGTAATATTTATGTCCGTTGCGTTATGCTAATTAGTGTCAGTTGATGACAATGCTCTTGGATCCAGGATGGGTAGTTCCAAGAGGTTAACTCGTTTTCAACCACTCCACAAATGTATTGTTAAAAACCTATAAGAACACCAACCGCGACGCACGGGGGTGGCAGCATCATGTTGTGGGGGTGCTTTGCTGCACGAGGGACTCGTGCACTTCACAAAATAGATGCCATCACAAGGAAGAAAAGTTATGTGGATTTATTGAAGCAACATCTCAAGACATCGGTCAGGAAGTTAAGGCTTGGTCTCAAATGGGTCTTCCAAATGGACAATGACCCCAAGCATACTTCCAAAGTTGTGTTGAAATGGACAACAGAGTCAAGGTATTGGAGTGGCCATCACAAAGCCCTGACCTCAATCCCATAGAACATTTGTGGGCAAGTACTGAAAAAGTGTGTGCGAGCAAGGATGCCTACAAACCTGTCTCAGTTACACCAGCTCTGTCAGGAGGAATGGGCCAAAATTCACCAAACTTATTTTGGGAAGCCTGTGGAATGCTACCCGAAACATTTGACCCACGTTAAACATTTTAAAGGACATGCTAATTGAGTGTTTGTAAACTTCTGACCCACTAGGAATGTGATGAAAGAAATAAAAGCTGAAATAAATAATTCTCTCTACTATTATTCTGACATTTCACATTCTTAAAATAAAGTGGTGATCCTAACTGACCTAAAACAGGGACTTTTTACTACGATTAAATGTCAGGAATTGTGAACAACTGAGTTTACATGTATTTGGCCAAGGTGTATGTAATCTTATTACTTCGATTGTATGATATTAGGATTACTCCGAATATCACACATGGACATAGAGCTCCATAGAGCAAAAAAAAAAATATATTATCAATTGTATTCATTCTCTTTGTCAACGTAAATATTAAAATCGCCCAACACAATGATTTTATCATAGTTCACAAGGACATTAGACAATATTTCAGATAGATCAGTTAAGAAAGTGGATTGTCAATTGTCAAACACTGAGTTTAAATGTATTTGACTAAGGTGTATGTAAACTTCTGACTTCAACTGTATGTGAGTGAATGAGATGTTAGAAAAATTTCGCAAGTGTTTTAATCATTCTAGATAGCAGCCGGTAGCAACAAGAAGAAGCTCTGCGATATGTGTGACCTCCACGAAGGACAGGAAGACACAGTACACATGCATCAAGTGCAGGAAATACATGTGCAACACACTCTGTCCCTCATGTGGTGTGTAGACAGACCTTAATTTGTGTTCAATGGTGCTCATTTATCATTTCCATAAAATACTGTATGTAAACTGTGTCCGTCTAATTTGTTCAGTTCAAAGCAATAAACATCAATACTGATAAAGCTTATTTCATTTAAATTTATTCAAGATAAACATTATTTATTACAGCCATGATTAAAATAGATTTTTGTATAAACAAATCGAATAGCTCTTATATTGATAAATGTGATCTAGCAGAGGTAAATGGCAAATATTAACCATGTATTCTGTCTTCTGCTTGTAATTGATATAAGTCAACATATTAGTATTAAGTATTTTTACATACATTTTTATGTCTGTATTGTTTTAAAAACCCAATAATGTTGTGGGTCCATCCGACCTGCGAACATTGGGTGAATAACAAAGACATGAACAGCACACAAGGGTTAAAACCTGTGGCTAGCTCTTCTGTTGCTGCAGTTAGACTTTCTGTCTGTTCTGCCCTCTTCACCTCATTCACCGCTGCCTGCTAATGCTCAACCTGCTCAACCTTCCCTCTTTAGGAAGATGTTCTGAATATCCCTATTTGGTCTGTGTTATGCTACAGGCTCTGATTGAGTACAGGTGTTTGGCTGAGTGATGACATTGACATCTAACTGGCGCTGTAGCGGTGGGGGAGGGGCCAAGGGACATTGCCGTGTCCAGTGCGTTGTGAAATCTCGACCAATCACAGCAGGCACAGCATCACTCCAGGGGCTTCTTGCAGTGCCTGCTACTGCCTAGCGCAGTATTTATTTTTTGTCATAAAATGTGTCAGTAAAACACAAGTGATGCGTGGTTATGGAAACTCAGACTGAAATAATTAAATATACCATTTACTTTTTTATTGTACCATCAAAGGTTTAGGGCTGACGCCCAGGAAATCCAGTCCTAGAGACACCATTTCAATTTTGAAACCCACAAGTTATCTATTTATCTAAAGCAACAACTATGCTGTGACTACTGAAAAGGAAAATTTAGCAACTAGGTAATGCTAAAAGAATGGATCTTGGAAACTTGTGGTGTTTATGAACATGCAATTACAGCACCCATATGGGTTATGAGAACTAATAGGTAAAGTGTATGTACAGTATGCATGACTGTAAGTTGCTTTGGATAAAAGCAGCTACTAAATGTCATATACTTTTGGTTGTGTTGTGTAATGTGGACACCTGCTCGTCAAATATCTCATTCCAAAATCATGGGCATTAATATGGAGTTGGTCCCCCCTTTGCTGTTATAACAGCCTCCATTCTTCTGGTAAGGCTTTCCACCAGTTGTTGCAACATCACTTTGGGGATTGGCTTCCATTCAGCCACAAGAGCATTAGTGAGGTCGGGCACTGATGTTGTGCAATTAGGACTTGCTTGCAGTTGGCATCCCAATTCATCCCAAATGTGTTCGATGGGGTTGACGTCAGGGCTCTGTGCATACCAGTCAAGTTCTTCCACACCGATCTCAACAAATCATGTCTGTATGGACTTCGCTTTGTGCATGGGGGCATTCCCCAAACCGTTGCCACAAAGTTGGAAGCAAACAATCATCTAGAATGTCATTGTATGCTGTAGCATTAATATTTTATATTTTCCTTCACTTGAACTAAGAGGCTTAGACCAAACCATGAAAACATCACCAGACTGAATACCTGGAGTAGCTGTCATACAACGCAACCTGACACATTTGACAGGCTGTATGTGTCTACGTGTTGGAGGTCATTTAACTGCTCTAGAATAGTGATCAAGGTACTAACATAGTAATCCTTCACCAAACTTTACAGTTGGCACTATGCATTCGGGCAGGTAGTGTTCTCCTGGCCTCCGCCAAACCAAGATTAGTCCGTCGGACCGCCAGATGGTGAAGTGTGAAGTGTGACTCATCACTCCAGAGAAACTCGTTTCCACTGCTTCAGAGTCCAATGGCGGCAAGTTTTACGAGTTTTACACCACACCAGCCGACGCTAGGCATTTTGCACATTGTGATCTTAGGCTTCTGTGCGGCTGCGCGGCCATGCAAACCGATTTCATGAAGCTCCCGACAAACTCTTAATGTGCTGACGTTGCTCCAAACGCAGTTTTGAACTCTAGTGAGTGTTGCAACCGAGGACAGACAATTTTTACAAGCTCACAAGCTACGTTCTGTGAGGTTCTGTGTCCTACCACATTGGCTGAGCCGTTCTTGCTCTGAGACGTTTCCAATTCACAATAACAGCACGTACAGTTGACTGGGGCTGGAAAGGTGGCATCCTATGACATTGTCACATTGAAAGTCACTGAGCTCTTCAGTAAGGCCGTTCTACTGCCATAGTTTGTTTGTGGAGAATGCATGGGTGTGTGGCTGAAATAGCCTAATCTACTAATTTGAATGGGTGTTGACATACTTTTGTACACATAGTGTATTTGATCATATTGTATGAAAGAATGCATTGTGGTGTGCTCCTCTGCATGATACATTTGCACATGTCTCTGAGAAAGCAATTATCTGTGACTTGTGGTATAACTGGTAAGGCAAATCATTCCGATACCTCTTTTGCAATCAGACAATGAACAAAAACAACATTTAGGCGGATGGCACTGATGATGTATTTGCACATTGGGGCAGGGTAGATGGATTATCCGGGGTGGAGTCATGTTTAGAACATTCTCATTTATAAAGAGGGCCTAACAACACAAAAGGGCTGACATTGAGGCCACCCAACCAGTTGATCAGCAATTGTAATTACTAAGGCTGTAAATATGGTCTGAGATTCATATTCAGCATACCTGTGTTCTCCTGCTATACTGACAGTAATGATCGTGAGGTGATAGAGTGAGGATATGCGCTACTTTTGGACCTGTATACCTGGCTGACAATAACTTTGTGACCCTTTGAGAGTATAATTTTAAATGGACATTATTTATTATTTCAAGAAGTTCAGGTGAGTAGAAATTGGCATGCAAGATACTGAATTTCATGTAAGGCTAGGATTTTTTTAACGATTTAGACTTTATAGCATTACTTTACAGAGTTATCATTATCCAACTAATTTCATTGTCATGATAGTATTTGTGCATTTCATCATTTTAAACGCAATTGTTTTTTTATGTACGAATCTGAACTTCAAAATAACCGTTTCTCATTTCAAATCCATCAAAAGAAAATAAACCAAATTAAGCAAAATAAACAAAATTAAACAAAATAAACACAATTCTTTATATAAAGACATTTCATAATTTTGTCATCAAAATAGATATGACAGAATTTCATGTGAAATTACAAAATAGTAATAAAGACTATTCACCAGTTTAGAGAAAAATATGCACCAGTTTAGAGAAATGTTTCCTAATCCAATAATATCACATGAAATTATCTTATAACCAAGTAAACCTGTGGCCAAAAAAATCCTTCATGTATCTCTGCCAAATCAATCAAGAAGGTTACTATGTTAAATCAAGGAAGAAAGACAGACATATTTCATTATACAATGCCTAAAGACGTCTTCACACCCTTTGCAAGGTTTTCACTTTGTACAGCCTTAAATTTAAATCCAACAATGAATTAATCAAATGAGAATGCATGTAAACTTTATCAAATACTTTGTAAGTAAAATGAAAATGATAGAAATGTGCATTAAATTACAAAAAAAAAATATATATATAAAAAAATAAGATGTATTGATTGTGTAGGACTGCACACCCTTGCTGTGGCACATCTATGTAGGTCTGCTGAACTGTATAACACTGGCCTCCATTCCAAATCATATTTTTGGCTTGTAACAAGACCCAATTTGTAAGTCGCTCTGGATAAGAGCGTCTGCTAAATGACTTAAATGTAAATGTAATTGAGCAATACTCTATTATACAACGAGAGGGTGTAATCCTGAATGCTGAGTGGTTAAAACAGTATTCCAGACCGTTTTTATTCCACAAGGTACCACCGGCTAAATCTATGACGTTAAAATGCCGATTTACTCTGTTCCATCTGACTGCGCAATCCACTCTCATCAGCCCAGCCAAGCAATTTACAAACTACTGTAGATCTCCACTATAAAACGCATCTAGACATGATCTCACATTTCTTTTAGACTAACATTTAGTTATAAACAGCAGAGATTTCTATAAACCTTGCTCTCTGTCTCTCCGACATTTGCAACATTGTTTCAATATTCAAATTAGATCTCAAGATGTTCCATATTAATGAACTTGCCCGGAGTCGGGACGAGACGACCAGAAAGGCAACGTTTCTCAGCCAGTCAAAATAATTTTAGGGATATTTACAAATAATTGTAAATTGAAAAAGGTCAAATGAAACAAGGTGGAGCTAGTTTGCAGTCTTTCCAGTTTCAGTTTGAAGTGATTATGTTAGCTGTGTTGTTCGCTAGCTCCTCTGAACAACAGTGTCCTGACGATTGAGCACATTTTCTATGCCAGGTGATTAGGTCATCGTTATGGATGTAAGCAAGTAAAGGTCACTATGAAAACAGCTTAAACAAATGCAAATGCCGAAACGTTGCTGTTATTCTGGCTACACTTTTGACGTGACTGTAAGTTAGCCGTAGTTGGCTAGCTTGCAAGCAAGGGATAAGAATGCTGCCAGCCAGTATAGCAAATGGAACATTTAGAATGAACAAATGGGTTGCATCCATACACTGGTGTGAATGTCTTCACAAGACTGAGGCAGGTAAAAGGTTTACTACTATGACTGTGAGTTGTGGTTCTCGTACCTGAATTCACTAACTGTAAAAGTTACTCTGAATAAGAGTGTCTGCTAAATTACTAAATGGCTTTCCACATGGTGTTGAGTGTTTCTGAGGGTGCTAGTCTAGGTCCAGACTTAAATCTGCTTGAAAATCAGAGACATGGGTATGCTTGTCACCGGCAGGGACTTGGAGAGTTAGTCAGCATCAAAAGTAGTTGTATTTTTAAGGCTTCAATTACTCAAATTGCCAAATACACACCAGAATGAGTTTCCACACAGTTGTGTTTCTGAATTGGCTAGTCTTAAAAAATCAGAGACAAGACTTGAATATTGCTCTCCATCAGTGATTCCCAGGGGTACGCGCAATGCCGTCGGGGGTAAGCCAAATAAAAATGTGATTCACATTTAAAAATGTAAAATAAAACATTACATTTTTGTTGTTTTTCCAATGTTTTTCTCTCGCCTAAGCAGCCTCGTTTCACTGTTCAAAATAAAATGTGACCATCTTGTGTTCAGCGAAATAACACAATGTCAAATACAGATAGCCTAGTCAAATAATTAACATCCAATCACATTAACCAATCCAACCAATCACATCTCTATTTCAGCATCAGTCCTTACTTAATCTGAATATTGTCCTCAAGAGATATGTGTGCTATAAAGATGCTATTCATGTATTGCTCAGTATACTAAAATTTAGTTAAATAATTGCCTCCTTATAATGCATTGTTAGAAGGTTTCTAATTATAACACCCTTGGAGATTTTGATCAAGTTTACAGTATTTTTTGGGGCACTTTGCCCAATTCTTAGCGATCAATCAAGGTTATGTTGTGGTTGTTCAACATAGCATCAATTCAATCATAGCCAACATAAATGATATTAATCTGTTCATTATCACTCTGGCAGAGAATCTTTCTTTTTTACAAAAAAAGAAAACTGCTGAATTCAACCAATCTGTGAGATGTTTTAACAACAACAGCATCAAGATTTATACTCAATTATCAAATTCTTCCTCTCTCAGTGGTAGGTAAGTTTAAATGACTAGCTTAATATAGCACTAAGATAAACTGTAATGGTTTTCTTCTGGGGAAAGAGAGGCAGACCAAAACGCAGCGTGGTTAGTTCTGTGCATCTTTAATAAAGATGAAAGTACAACAATCTACAAAACAAGAAATGTGAAAAAACCCAAACCAGTCCTATCTGGTGCCACAAACACAAAGACAGGAACAATCACCCACAAAATCCAACACAAAACAGGCTACCTAAATATGGTTCCCAATCAGAGACAATGACTAACACCTGCCTCTGATTGAGAACCACATCAGGTCAAACATAGAAATAGACAAACCAGACACACAACATAGAATGCCCACCCAGCACACGTCCTGACCATCACTAAAACAAGGAAAACACACACGAACAATGGTCAGAACGTGACATAAACATTGCACTTTTCTCAATAAAGCCTCAATAAAAGACATCCTTTTTGGTCCAGATTGGTAGCAACACATTTACTGTCACGGTGGGGAGGTGAGAACTACAGTATTTGTGCAGATTTTAAGATGGGGATGACAAAAATAGTCATTGCAATGTTGTTTGGGACTCCAGAATGTGTAATTAGTAAGCAATATTTACCTTTATTTAACTAGGAAAGTCAGTTAAGAACAATGACAGCCTAGGAACAGTGGGTTAAGTGCCTGTTCAGGGGTAGAACAACAGATTTGTTCCTTGTCAGCTCGGGGATTTGAACTTGCAACCTTCCGGTTACTAGTCCAACGCTCTAACCGCTAGGCTAGTAGCTCTGATTTTCAATATGAATTTGTTGTCATATTGCTTAGAACTATCTGTATTGTGTATACCATATGTCTGGAAGTGCAAAGGGTATACGGACTAATACTTTTTGCATGGCAGGTCCATTGAGGTAACCTTAGTTTAGAGAGAAGAGTGTCCTCTACTGGCCCTCCAACACAACTTCCATGTACAACAACTGTATTATTCTAGGGAGTTCCTGTTCCAGGTATATGACCAGGCCCAACCCTGCTTAGCTTGAATTATTATTAGATTTTAATTTAACAAGGCAAGTCGGCCGGCCGCCCTACAACCTGCCCGCTTGACCCTATCCCCTCCTCTCTTCTCCAGACCATTTCCGGAGACCTCCTCCCTTACCTCACCTCGCTCATCAACTCATCCCTGACCGCTGGCTACGTCCCTTCCGTCTTCAAGAGAGCGAGAGTTGCACCCCTTCTGAAAAAACCTACACTCGATCCCTCCGATGTCAACAACTACAGACCAGTATCCCTTCTTTCTTTTCTCTCCAAAACTCTTGAACGTGCCGTCCTTGGCCAGCTCTCCCGCTATCTCTCTCAGAATGACCTTCTTGATCCAAATCAGTCAGGTTTCAAGACTAGTCATTCAACTGAGACTGCTCTTCTCTGTATCACGGAGGCGCTCCGCACTGCTAAAGCTAACTCTCTCTCCTCTGCTCTCATCCTTCTAGACCTATCGGCTGCCTTCGATACTGTGAACCATCAGATCCTCCTCTCCACCCTCTCCGAGTTGGGCATCTCCGGCGCGGCCCACGCTTGGATTGCGTCCTACCTGACAGGTCGCTCCTACCAGGTGGCGTGGCGAGAATCCGTCTCCACACCACGTGCTCTCACCACTGGTGTCCCCCAGGGCTCTGTTCTAGGCCCTCTCATATTCTCGCTATACACCAAGTCACTTGGCTCTGTCATAACCTCACATGGTCTCTCCTATCATTGCTATGCAGACGACACACAATTAATCTTCTCCTTTCCCCCTTCTGATGACCAGGTGGCGAATCGCATCTCTGCATGTCTGGCAGACATATCCGTGTGGATGACGGATCACCACCTCAAGCTGAACCTCGGCAAGACGGAGCTGCTCTTCCTCCCGGGAAGGACTGCCCGTTCCATGATCTCGCCATCACGGTTGACAACTCCATTGTGTCCTCCTCCCAGAGCGCTAAGAACCTTGGCGTGATCCTGGACAACACCCTGTCGTTCTCAACTAACATCAAGGCGGTGGCCCGTTCCTGTAGGTTCATGCTCTACAACATCCGCAGAGTACGACCCTGCCTCACACAGGAAGCGGCGCAGGTCCTAATCCAGGCACTTGTCATCTCCCGTCTGGATTACTGCAACTCGCTGTTGGCTGGGCTCCCTGCCTGTGCCATTAAACCCCTACAACTCATCCAGAACGCCGCAGCCCGTCTGGTGTTCAACCTTCCCAAGTTCTCTCACGTCACCCCGCTCCTCCGCTCCCTCCACTGGCTTCCAGTTGAAGCTCGCATCCGCTACAAGACCATGGTGCTTGCCTACGGAGCTGTGAGGGGAACGGCACCTCAGTACCTCCAGGCTCTGATCAGGCCCTACACCCAAACAAGGGCACTGCGTTCATCCACCTCTGGCCTGCTCGCCTCCCTACCACTGAGGAAGTACAGTTCCCGCTCAGCCCAGTCAAAACTGTTCGCTGCTCTGGCCCCCCAATGGTGGAACAAACTCCCTCACGACGCCAGGACAGCGGAGTCAATCACCACCTTCCGGAGACACCTGAAACCCCACCTCTTTAAGGAATACCTAGGATAGGATAAAGTAATCCCTCTCACCCCCCCTCCCCCTGAAAAGATTTAGATGCACTACTGTTCCACTGGAGGTCATAAGGTGAATGCACCAATTTGTAAGTCGCTCTGGATAAGAGCGTCTGCTAAATGACTTAAATGTAAATGTAATGTAAATGTAAGTCAGTTAAGAACAAATTCTTATTCACAATGGCAGCATACCGTGGAACAGTGGGTTAACTGCCTCGTTCAGGGGCAGAACAACAGACACTCTAACCACTAGGCTACCTGCCGCCCTGTCCTGGCTTTTAGCTGAAAGCCAGGAGAGGAATCAAGGTGATATGTTGGATGGCAAATGATTAGAAACAAGAACCTCCAACACCTTGAATCTCAATGAATGTCTTTATTGATCTTAAAAGGTAAGGTGGTTGAATTGACTACACCTGTACCATCAGTCTGGAACTTGCTGAGTAATCAGCAGATTGAGGTTTACTCTGGAAGCAATGGCTACTGTAATGGCCAGTCTTGCATTTCACCCACTATTAAACATACCTGTAGGATTTGGGGAGCAGTGAAGGAAAAAGTACCCAATTGTCATACTTGACAAAAAGTAAAGAATTGAAGAACAATAATAGAAAATGATTCAAGTAAAAGTTGAAAGTCACACAGTAAAATACTGCTTGAGTACAATCCTAAAACAAATTAGTTTTAAATATACTTATGTATCAAAAGTAAATGTAATTGCTAAGTTACAGTACATTCGGACTTTATCTAAATGTTGTTACGTTACAGCCTAATTCTAAAAAGGATGATATTTTATTTTATTTTTACATTTACGTAAGTGTTCAGACCCTATACTCAGTACTTGTTGAAGCACCTTTGGTGGCGTATTTGGGGAGTTTATCCCAGTCTTTTCTACAGATCCTCTTAAGCTTTGTCAGATTGGATGTAGAGCGTCACTGCATAGCTATTTTCAGGTCTCTCCAGAGATGTTCGATAGGGTTCAAGTCTGGGCTCTGTCTGGGCCACTCAAGGATAATCAGAGACTTGTCCGGAAGCAACTCCTGCGTTGTCTTGGCTGTGTGCTTAGGGTTGTTTTCCTGTTTAAAGGTGAACCTTCACCCCAGTCTGAGGTCCTGAGCACTGTGGAGCATGTTTTTATCAAGGATCTCTCTGTACTTTGCTCTGTTCATCTTTCCATCGATTCTGACTAGTCTCCCATTCCCTGCCGCTGAAAAACATCCCCAAAGCGTGATGCTGTCACCACCATGATTCACCATAGTGATGGTGTCAGGTTACCTCCAGATGTGACGCTTGGCATTCATGCCAAAGTGTTCAATCTTGGTTTCATCAGACCAGAGAATCTTGTTTCTCATGGTCTGAGAGTCCTGTAGGTGCCTTTTGGCAAACTCCAAGCGGGCTGTCAAGAAGCCTGATTGGTGCTTCAGAGATGGTTGTCATTCGTGAAGGTTCTCCCATCTCCACAGAGGAACTCTGGAGCTCTCTCAGAGTGACCAGCGGGTTCTTGGTCACCTCCCTGACCAAGGCCCTTCTCCCTCGATTGCTCAGTTTGGCCGGGCGGCCAGCTCTTTGAAGAGTCTTGGTGGTTCCAAACGTCTTCCATTTAAGAATGATGGAGGCCACTGTGTTCTTGGGGACCTTCAATGCTGCAGACATGTTTTGGTATCCTTCCCCAGATCTGTGCTTCAACACAATCCTGTCTCGGAGCTCTACAGACAATTCCTTCAACCTCATGGCTTGGTTTTTGCTCTGACAACTGTGGGACCTTATATAGACAGTTGTTTGACTTTCAAATCATGTCCAATCAATTGAATTTACCACAGGTGGATTCCAATCTAGTTTTAGAAACATCTCAAGGATTACCAATGGAAACAGGTGTCACGACTTCCGCTGAAGTCGGCTCCTCTCCTTGTTTGGGCGGCTTTCGGCGGTCGGCATCACCGGCTTTCCAGCCATCACCGCTCCATTTTTCATTGTTCCATTTGTTTTGTCTTGTTCCCTGCACACCTGGTTTACATTTCCTAATCACACTGCATGTATTTATTACTCTGCTCCCCTCCATGTCTTTGTGTGAAATTGTTTATTTTTATGTGGTTATTGTGATGCGCCCGGCTATGTTTCCATGTTCCGTGTTTGTGCAAGTTGTATGTTCATTTGGTACATTAGCTTTGGTGAGTGTTTTTCGCGCTTTGTACTTTTGCCTTTTTGCTGAAGGTTTTGACGCAGTTTGCGTCCGTGTGTTTGTTCACTCCAGCCTGAGTAAAGTGTACGCCTGTTCACAACACTCTGCTCTCCTGCACCTGACTTTGCCACCAGTACACACACCCTTGACAACAGGATGCACCTGAGCTCAATTTCAAGTCTCATATCAAAGGGTCTGTATACCTATGTAAAGAAGGCATTTATTTTTTTATTATAATTTTAATTTGCTAACATAAAAAAAAACGCTTTTCACTTTGTCGTTATGGGGTATTGTATGTTGATTGATGAGGATTAAAAAAAAAAAAATCCATTTTAGAATAAGGCTGTAACGTAACAAAAAGTCAAGGGGTCTGAAAACTTTACGAATGCACTATGTGCATAAAAAGTAAAAGTATACATTTTTTCATATTCCTTATTTTAAGTAAATGTTTATTTAATTTACAGATAGCCAGTGGCACACTCCAACACTCTGAGATAATTTATAAACAAAGCATTTGTGTTTTGTTAGTCTGTGAGTCCACCAGATCAGAGGCAGTAGGATGACCAGGGATATTATTTAGTATGGGATTTGGAACATTTTCCTGTCCTGATTAGCATTAAAAAAATAACGAGTACTTTTGGCTGTCAGGGAAAATGTAAGCAGTAAAAAGTACATCATTTCTTTAGGAATGTAGTGAAGTAAAAGTAGAATTTGCCGGAAATATCAATAGTAAAGTTGAGTACAGATACCCCCAAAAACAACTTAAGTTGTACTTAAAAGTATTTTTACTTAAGTACTTTACACCACTGTTTGGGAGTAAATGCTGATCCTAGATCTGGCTGATGAGTAACTATCCAGGGCAAAGCAAACATACCTACAACACTGTAAATAGTGTAAAAAAATACATGTTATATTGTCACATACACAAGATTGGTGCAGGGAAATGTGTTATTTTACAGGGTCATCCATAGTAGTACAGTGCCCCTGATGCAAATTAGGGTTAATTGCCTTGCTCAAGGGAATATCATTTGATTTTTCACCTTGACGGCGCTCGTATTCGAAGCAGCAACCGTTCGGTTATTGGTCCAACACTCTAACAGATATACTATTTGCTGCCACTGAAAGGGGGAAAAGGGGATAGTAATTCACAAATTAATGCTTTATCTCAAAAATGCTAACTACTCTAGAATGACTCAACTGCTTGACAAAAAACACCCTGAAAAAATAAAACTTGATTGTGAGAATATCATCTTGCACAGAACTGAACAAATAATAAGCAAACTCCTGCCTCACACTTTAAACACTCTTGAGTCAATTTCGGCAGCCTTTAGTCAATTTCTGTTTCCCCGCAAAAATCGGATTAGCACCATAAAAAGAATCCCATAAAAATCCATATTTTTAATATAGAGATATCTGCATGGGCTGCCTCTCAACCCACCGCAACTGGCGATATCGGCCTTCCACATCTGTGGTGAAAGGTGGCAGAGATGTTTATCAGACCATGAGACATCCCGAAATTCTGTCTTCTCACAAAAACAAATGTGGTGTCTGAACGGTTTGGCCTACACAATGATGTGACCCCTCTATGGAAAGGTGAGTCTCTCACGAACACATCTCAGTGGTTTTAGGACACCCACAAACCACACAAGACTCGCCTGAAGGTAGCCTGGTACCAGATAAAAACATTTATGACAGTATATATGGAAGAGAGAGGTTCAGTGCCTACAAAGGTTGATAAATATGTGTTAAAAAAAAGAAAAACATTGTTTCCTGATATTTCTTATACAGTATCTCTCAAATATGAAGGACCTCAGTGTTACTCTGGACCCTGATCTCTCTTTTGACGAACAAATCAAGACTGGTTCAAGGACAGATTTTTTTTCCATGTACCTAATATTGCAAAAATCAGAAACTTTCTGTCCAAAAATTATTCAGGAAAAATTAATCCAAGATTTTTTTACTTCTAGGTTAGACTACTGCAATGCTCTACTTTCCGGCTACCTGGATAAAGCACTAAATCAACTTCAGTCAGTGCTAAATACGGCTGCAAGAATCCTGACTAGAACCCCAGAATTTGATCATATTACTCCAGTGCTAGCCTCCCTACACTGGCTTCCTGTTAAGGCAAGGGCTGATTTCAAGGTTTTACTGCTAACCTACAAAGCATTACATGGGCTTGCTCCTACCTATCTTTCCGATTTGGTCCTGCCGTACATACATACCAGTACGCTATGGTCAAAAGACGCAGGCCTCCTAATTGTCCCTAGAATTTCTAAGCAAGCAGTTGGAGGCAGGGCTTTCTCCTATAGAGCTCCATTTTTATGGAATGGTCTGCCTACCCATGTGAGAGACACAGACTCGGTCTCAACCTTTAAGTCTTTACTGATGACTCATCTCTTCAGTAGGTCATATGATTGAGTGTAGTCTGGCCCAGGAGTGTGAAGGTGAACGGAAAGGCTCTGGAGTAACGAACCGCCCTTGCTGTCTCTGCCTGGCCTGTTCCCCTCTCTCCACTGGAATTCTCTGCCTCTAACCCTATTACAGGGACCGAGTCACTGGCTTACCGGTGCTCTTCCATGCCGTCCCTAGGAGGGGTGCGTCACTTGAGTGGGTTGGTCTTCCTGTCTGGGTTGGCTCCCCCCTTGAGTTGTGCTGTGGTAGAGATCTTTGTGGGCTATTCTCGGCCTTGTCTCAGGATGGTAAGTTGGTGGTTGAAGATATCGCTCTAGTGGTGTGGGGGCTGTGCTTTGGCAAAGTGGGTGGGGTTATATAATGCTTGTTTGGCCCTGTGCGGGGGCATCAATGGGGGGTATCATCACCAAAGTGTCTCCTGACCCCTCCTGTCTCAGCCTCCAGTGTTTATGCTGGAGTAGTTTATGTGTCGGGGGGCTAGGGTCAGTCTGTTATATCTGTAGTATTTCTTCTGTCTTATCCGGTGTCCTGTGTGAATATAAGTATGCTCTCTCTAATTCTTTCTTTCTTTCTTTCTTTCTTTCTTTCTTTCTTTCTTTCTTTCTTTCTTTCGGAGGACCTGAGCCCTAGGACCATGCCTCAGGACTACCTGGCATGATGACTCCTTGCTGTCCCCAGTTCACCTGGCCGTGCTGCTGCTCCAGTTTCAACTGATCTGCCTGCGGCTATGGAACCCTGACCTGTTCACCGGACGTGCTACCTGTCCCAGACCTGCTGTTTTCAACTCTCTAGAGATAGCAGGAGCGGTAGAGATACTCTCAATGATCGGCTATGAAAAGCCAACTGACATTTACTCCTGAGGTGCTAACTTGTTGCACCCTCGACTGAAATTATTATTATTTGACCATGCTGGTCATTTATGAACATTTGAACATCTTGGCCATGTTCTGTTCTGTTATAATCTCCACCCGGCACAGCCAGAAGAGGACTGGCCTCCCCTCATAGCCTGGTTCCTCTCTAGGTTTCTTCCTAGGTTTTGGCCTTTTCTAGGGAGTTTTCCTAGTCACCGTGCTTCTACACCTGCATTGCTTGTTGTTTGGGGTTTTAGGTTGGGTTTCTGTACAGCACTTTGAGATTTCAGCTGACGTAAATTAATTTGATTTGATTTGATTTAGATATAGGACATACAACTCAAAAAAATATGTTTTAGATTTTTTGGGGGACTAACACTTTTTCTATTTATGAATCTGTTAATTTCCTGTATTACTAAACATTGAGAGAGCAAACCACACACAAGTGCGAGTTATATTATAAAGTCCATCCTTAATTATATGAGCTTCACCATAGCCCTGTGACTCTCAGATCAATTCAGTGTCTATAAATGAATTGTCTGAGAGTGCTTACAAAACAATTCTTAGTATCATTTATAGCCAACACACACCCCTCTCAACTCACATGATGAATAAAACAGATCTTAGGAACATTACAAAGGAAGACTTTACGTGAGAGAGAAATATCCCATAGCCAGACAGCATAAGCTATAAATTATTGTTCAGTTTGCTCTCTTAGACAAGGTTCTAACTCGTTCTTGGTACCACTTAGGACCAAAACTATACCTCATCCAATGGCATATATCAAATGTCAATTCTAGATACTCCCATCTCAAATACACCCCCTCCTGGACAAGATCTGAAAAGACAGTGAGCGTCTTAGGTCATATACTATATTAAGATAAGGGCAACCTCAGAGGGGACATACAATAGTTACAGACACATTCCCATAAGAAGACAAGCCTCCATTCTGTCCTCCTCCCCTTCTGATATTCTTCATAGCATCACATGGTCTAACAGATACATTGACATGTGAAGACAAGCCTGACCTCTCCCCTCTCTGGGCCTCAAGTGACTAAGCCCTGGAGAAGAGACAACTGCAACTGCCAACAGTATAGTCCAAAAATAAGATAAAACATCTTATTTATCTATGTTACCTAACTAATTCTGATTCAGCCACGACAGGCCAAATTCGATGTTTCATAAAAAAAAGAAATATTTTTGTATACCTAAAGGGGTCGTACAATTCAAAATCAAATAACTAAATGACCCTTGGTATGATCGATCATCTTAAAACAATTAGCTTAATAGAACAATGGCAGATCGTTTCAGTCAGGGCCCTCTGTCCCAGAGAAGCAGAATATAAATAAAGCGAGTGCCATTCTGAAAGCATATGATGGATAGGCTTGACAGGCTCAGGCAAAGCGTAAAGATATGTCTCTAGTGAATCAATTCAAATGCAGATTGGCATTTAATGCTGGACTCTTCCCAATAGCTAAACAACCAACAATTCAATGCACATTTTCTTTCTCGCCACCACGAGAAAGACGTCTTTATCTGGTTTATCCTGTAAACGTTGACATGTTGAACAACAAACATCTTTGTCTGTTGTACCAGTAGGCTATTACAAACATAAGCATGATACAGGCATTTTAAGTAGCTACTCAGGCTATGATATATAACATATAGTGCCTTCAGAAAGTGTTCACACCCCTTGACTTTTTCAACATTTTGTTATTTTACAAGGTGGTATTAAAATCTATTTAATTGTAATTGTTGTCAGCAATCCAAATAAAATACTCTGTAATGTTGAAGTGGAAGAAAAATTCTAACATTTGTAAAAAAATATACAGTACGAATCAAGTTTAGACACACCTACTCATTCAAGGGTTTTTCTTTATTTGTTAATATTTCTACATAGTAGAATAATAGTGAAGACATCAAAACTATGAAATATCATATGTGGAAACATGTAGTAACCAAAAAAGTGTTAAACAAATCCTTATATATTTGAGATTTTGAGATTCTTCAAATAGCCACCCTTTGCCTTGATGACAGCTTTGCACATTCTGGACTGTCATCTCTCTTTGTTTATTTGAGCTGTTTGTTCTTGCCATAATATGGATTTAGTCTTTTACCAAATAGGGCTACCTACTGTATCTCCCCTACCTTGTCACAACACACCTGATTGGCTCAAACGAATTAAGTAGGAAAGAAATACCACAAAATAACTTTTAACAAGGCACACCTGTATTTTGAAATGCATTCCAGTTGACTACCTCATGAAGCTGCTTGAGAGAATGCCAAGAATGTGCAAAGCTGTCATCAAAGCAAAAGGTGGCTATTGATTTGTTTAACCCATTTTTGGTTACTACATGATTCCGTATTTGTTTTTTCATAGTTTTGATATCTTCACTATTATTCTACAATGTAGAAAATAGTACAAATTCAGATGTTTTAAGACTTTTGACCGGTAGTGTATGTCATGAAATTATTGTATTGATAGAATGTAGCCTAATCAAAATCATTTGGAAATCTGATCTGAATTCCACAGTCTAAATTAAACAACGACAAAGCTGGACTATTGTGAGACATGTTATTAACATGAATAAAACCATAAATAATCATGTCCCCTGAGCATTTCTGCTCTAACAGAGGGCAGCAGAGAACTATTTAGAGCAGACAACCTGTTCATCGCCTTTGCTGTCTCTGCCTGGCCGGCTCCTCTCTCTCCACTGGGATTCTTTGCCTCTAACCCTATTACAGGGGCTGAGTCACTGGCTTACTGGTGCTCTTCCATGCCGTCCCTAGGAGGGGTGCGTCACTTGAGTTGGTTGAGTCACTGACGTGGTCTTCCTGTCTGGGTTGGCACCCCCCCTTGGGTTGTGCCATGGCGGAGATCTTTGTGGGCTATACTCGGCCTTGTCTAAGGATGGTAAGTTGGTGGTTGAAGATATCCCTCTAGTGGTGTGGGGGCTGTGATTTGGCAAAGTGGAAGGGGTTATATCCTGCCTGTTTGGCCCTGTCCGGGGGTATCATCGGATGGGGCCACAGTGTCTCCTGACCCCTCCTGTCTCAGCCTCCAGTATTTGTGCTGGAGTAGTTTATGTATCAGGGGGCTAGGGTCAGTCTGTTATATCTGGAGTATTTCTCCTGTCTTATCCGGTGTCCTGTGTGAATGTAAGTAGGCTCTCTCTCTCTCTCTCTCTCTCTGAGGACCTGAGCCCTTGGACCATGCCTCAGGACTACCTGGCATGATGAAGTCCACCTGGCCATGCTGCTGCTCCAGTTTCAACTGTTCTGCTAACTAAAAAGCAGCATTCCCCAAGAGAGGATGACTTTCACTTTAGCAGTGATAAATTCATGAACTTCTTTGAGGAAAAGATTATGATTATTAGAAAGCAAATTACGGACTCCTCTTTAAACCTGCGTATTCCTCCAAACCTCAGTTGTCCTGAGTCTGCACAACTCTGCCAGGACCTAGGATCAAGAGAGACGCTCAAGTCTTTTAGTACTATATCTCTTGACACAATGATGAAAATAATCATGGCCTCTAAACCTTCAAGCTGCATACTGGACCCTATTCCAACTAAACTACTGAAAGAGCTGCTTCCTGTGCTTGGCCCTCCTATGTTGAACATAATAAACGGCTCTCTATCCACTGGATGTGTACCAAACTCACTAAAAGTGGCAGTAATAAAGCCTCTCTTGAAAAAGCCAAACCTTGACCCAGAAAATATAAAAAAACTATCGGCCTATATCGAATCTTCCATTCCTCTCAAAAATTTTAGAGAAGGCTGTTGCGCAGCAACTCACTGCCTTCCTGAAGAAAAACAATGTATACGAAATGCTTCAGTCTGGTTTTAGACCCCATCATAGCACTGAGACGGCACTTGTGAAGGTGGTAAATGACATTTTAATGGCAACGGACCGAGGCTCTGCATCTGTCCTCGTGCTCCTAGACCTTAGTGCTGCTTTTGATACCATCGATCACCACATTCTTTTGGAGAGATTGGAAACCCAAATTGGTCTACACGGACATGTTCTGGCCTGGTTTAGATCTTATCTGTCGGAAAGATATCAGTTTGTCTCTGTGAATGGTTTGTCCTCTGACAAATCAACTGTAAATTTCGGTGTTCCTCAAGGTTCTGTTTTAGGACCACTATTGTTTTCACTATATATTTTACCTCTTGGGGATGTTATTCGAAAACATAATGTAAACTTTCACTGCTATGCGGATGACACACAGCTGTACATTTCAATGAAACATGGTGAAGCCCCAAAATTGCCCTCGCTAGAAGCATGTGTTTCAGACATAAGGAAGTGGATGGCTGCAAACTTTCTACTATTAAACTCGGACAAAACAGAGATGCTTGTTCTAGGTCCCAAGAAACAAAGAGATCTTCTGTTGAATCTGACAATTAATCTTAATGGTTGTACAGTCGTCTCAAATAAAACTGTGAAGGACCTCGGCGTTACTCTGGACCCTGATCTCTCTTTTGAAGAACATATCAAGACCATTTCGAGGACAGCTTTTTTCCATCTACGTAACATTGCAAAAATCAGAAACTTTCTGTCCAAAAATGATGCAGAAAAATTAATCCATGCTTTTGTCACTTCTAGGTTAGACTACTGCAATGCTCTATTTTCCGGCTACCCGGATAAAGCACTAAATAAACTTCAGTTAGTGCTGAATACGGCTGCTAGAATCCTGACTAGAACCAAAAAATTTGATCATATTACTCCAGTGCTAGCCTCTCTACACTGGCTTCCTGTCAAAGCAAGGGCTGATTTCAAGGTTTTACTGCTAACCTACAAAGCATTACATGGGCTTGCTCCTACCTATCTCTCTGATTTGGTCCTGCCGTACATACCTACACGTACGCTACGGTCACAAGACGCAGGCCTCCTAATTGTCCCTAGAATTTCTAAGCAAACAGCTGGAGGCAGGGCTTTCTCCTATAGAGCTCCATTTTTATGGAACGGTCTGCCTACCCATGTCAGAGACGCAAACTCGGTCTCAACCTTTAAGTCTTTACTGAAGACTCATCTCTTCAGTGGGTCATATGATTGAGTGTAGTCTGGCCCAGGAGTGGGAAGGTGAACGGAAAGGCTCTGGAGCAACGAACCGCCCTTGCTGTCTCTGCCTGGCCGATTCCCCTCTTTCCACTGGGATTCTCTGCCTCTACCCTGTTACGGGGGCTGAGTCACTGGCTTACTGGGGCTCTCTCATGCCGTCCCTGGGGGGGTGCGTCACCTGGGTGGGTTGATTCACTGTTGTGGTCGGCCTGTCTGGGTTGGCGCCCCCCTTGGGTTGTGCCGTGGCGGAGATCTTTGTGGGCTATACTCGGCCTTGTCTCAGGATGGTAAGTTGGTGGTTGAAGATATCCCTCTAGTGGTGTGGGGGCTGTGCTTTGGCAAAGTGGGTGGGGTTATATCCTTCCTGTTTGGCCCTGTCCGGGGTGTCCTCGGATGGGGCCACAGTGTCTCCTGACCCCTCCTGTCTCAGCCTCCAGTATTTATGCTGCATTAGTTTATGTGTCGGGGGCTAGGGTCAGTTTGTTATATCTGGAGTACTTCTCCTGTCCTATTCGGTGTCCTGTGTGAATCTAAGTGTGCGTTCTCTAATTCTCTCCTTCTCTCTTTCTTTCTCTCTCTCGGAGGACCTGAGCCCTAGGACCATGCCCCAGGACTACCTGACATGATGACTCCTTGCTGTCCCCAGTCCACCTGGCCATGCTGCTGCTCCAGTTTCAACTGGCCTGGGCCCTAGGACCATGTCCCAGGACTACCTGACATGATGACTCCTTGCTGTCCCCAGTCCACCTGGCCATGCTGCTGCTCCAGTTTCAACTGTTCTGCCTTACTATTATTCAACCATGCTGGTCATTTATGAACATTTGAACATCTTGGCCACGTTCTGTTATAATCTCCACCCGGCACAGCCAGAAGAGGACTGGCCACCCCACATATGCTCTCTCTAATTCTCTCTTTCTTTCTCTCTCTCTCGGAGGACCTGAGCCCTAGGACCGTGCCCCAGGACTACCTGACATGATGACTCCTTGCTGTCCCCAGTCCACCTGACTGTGCTGCTGCTCCAGTTTCAACTGTTCTGCCTTATTATTATTCGACCATGCTGGTCATTTATGAACATTTTAACATCTTGGTCATGTTCTGTTATAATCTCTACCCGGCACAGCCAGAAGAGGACTGGCCACCCCACATAGCCTGGTTCCTCTCTAGGTTTCTTCCTAGGTTTTGGCCTTTCTAGGGAGTTTTTCCTAGCCACCGTGCTTTTACACCTGCATTGTTTGCTGTTTGGGGTTTTAGGCTGGGTTTCTGTACAGCACTTTGAGATATCAGCTGATGTACGAAGGGCTATATAAATAAATTTGATTTGATTTGATTTGATTCTGCCTGCGGCTATGGAACCCTGACCTGTTCACCGGACATGCTACCTGTCCCAGACCTGCTGTTTTCAACTCTCTAGAGACAGCAGGAGCGGTAGAGATACTTTAAATGATCGGCTATGAAAAGCCAACTGACACTTACTCCTGAGGTACTGACTTGTTGCACCCTCGACAACTACTGTAATTATTATTATTTGACCATGCTGGTCATTTCTGAACATTTGAACATCTTGGCCATGTTCTGTTATAATCTCCACCCTGCACAGCCAGAAGAGAACTGGACACCCCTCATAGCCTGGTTCCTCTCTCGGTTTCCTCCTGGGTTTTGGCCTTTTCTAGGGAGTTTTTCCTAGCCACCGTGCATCTACACCTGCATTGCTTGCTGATTTGGGGGTTTTAGGCTGGGTTTCTGTACAGCACTTTGAGATGTCAGCTGATGTTATAAGGGCTATATACATTTGATTTGATTTGATCGAGGTGACACCCAGTAAGGCTGTGAGTCCAGGTGTACTGTAACATAATATTTAGTGAGGGATTTTTATATTCACTTACTTACTCATAAGTTAAAAATAAGTAGGCCTATATGAATATTATATTTTATTATAAGTGAAAATAAAACCCCTTACTCATCCCTCACTGAAAAAAATATTTGCCTAAACGGACGCTCACACCCATATCTATATTTAGGTGCGTTCTCCAGTCACACAAAATGCACCAACTTACAACATACAGTATCGCTACCACCACTTTAGGTATATCATAGCATAATTGTTTCATATAGGGAGCTAGAATAGGGAAGAACCGCGACGAAAGTAACACTTGTCTTTTTCCTGAAGCGATAAAGCTAGAGACACCTTATTTGATGACAAACAATTTATATACCGTATGTCCTCTACCATTAGTAACTGTAATTTCATTTTTGGCGTAAATTAGTTGAAATTAAATTTACAATAAACATATTTACTGTATTGTTACTTTTGCACCTGTCAGCGGGGCGGGAGTAACATATCCTTGGACGGAAGTAACAGCTGCAGAGAAATGCACAATATCTGTCTAATCTCCATGTTTCTGGTTTGTAATGCTAGTTTCTTTCAGCAAACGTTCTATCAGCCATAATGTCATGTTTGTGTTGATTTTAGTAACTCGTGAATGTTATGGAATATTATGGAAATTAACCACGCGTCAACATGCAATGTTGTGCAATTATGGATGACTAAATAGATATATTAGATATAGATATAGATATATTAACCATTATTTTCTCATCTCACTTTAATGGGAATGTAGTAGGAGATGTTTTTCACCATTTTCAATTACTATTCATGCTTAGCCCTACCAATTAGGTGCGCTCCAGCTGTCCTTATGTGCACTCCTCAAGTTTTGATAGAATAAACTGCTTTATTCTCTTCACAAACAGGAAACTCATCATGCTTTTCACATTTCCTTGGCTTGCCATAAGGTTATTGACACCCTTAATGATAAAGATATATATTTTTAACCAATAACCTGCTGATGAAAGCTTATGTGAGAAGGGCTTCCGAGTGGCACAGCGGTCTAATCCACTGCATCTCAGTGCTAGAGGTGTCCCTACAGACCCTTGTTCAATTCCAGGCTGCATCACAACCGGCCGTGATTGTAAGTCCATAGGGTGGCGCGCAATTGGCCCAACATCGTCCGGGTTAGGGTTTGGCTGCGGTAGGCAGTCATTGTAAATAAGCATTTGTTCTTAACTGACTTTCCAAGTTAGAAAAAAAAGGTTAAAGAAAAAAAATATCTATTAGGTCAATTTAGGCATAAGTCTAATGATGTCATATATATAATTGTCAAACATTCAGTCACTTGTTGATATTTTCCTAACATTGTAAAAGCATTATGAACTAGAGAAGACAATGGCCTGTGCTTAAACATTTTTTAAGATCATCAGTTTAAATAGTGTTACTTTCTTCCCATCTGTCTCTTCTGTAACTCCTACCAGGCTACCACCCAAGACTAGCTAGCATAATAATTTAACACTATGCTGTCATAGATGGGTTAGTCACTAGATGAATTAAGAAAATGACATACAGTGCATTCGGAAAGTAGTCAAACCCCTTGACTTTTCCCACATTTTGTTACGTTATAGCCTTATTCTAAAATTGAAAAATACACACAATACCCCTTAATGACAAAGTGAAAACATGGTTTGTAGACGTGTTAAATCATTTAATAAAAATAAAGAACTGGAATGCCTTAATTACATAAGTATTTAGACCTTTTGCTATGAGTCTTGAAATTGAGGTCAGTTGCATCCCGTTTCCATTGATCATCCTTGAGATGTTTCTACAACTTGATGGGAGTCCACCTGTGGTATATTCAATTGATTGGACATGATTTAACTAGACCTTACTATAGTGGTAGGCTTGATTACCAATATCGACGAGATGGCCTACAGGGAGGAGGTGAGGGCCCTCGGAGTGTGGTGTCAGGAAAATAACCTCACAATCAACAAAACAAAGGAGATGATTGTGGCCTTCAGGAAACAGCAGGGGGAGCACCCCCTTATCCACATCTACGGGACAGTAATGGAGAAGGTGGAAAATTTGAAGTTCCTCGGCGTACACATCATGGACAAACTGAAATGGTCCACCCACACAGACAGCGTAGTGACGAAGGCGCAACAGCGCCTCTTGATCCTCAGCAGGCTGAAGACATTTGGCTTGTCACCTAAATACCCTCACAAACTTTTAAAGATCCACAATCGAGAGCATCCTGTCGGGCTGTTTCACTGCTTAGTGAGGTCTGCACAACGCATTACCGGGGGCAAACTAACTGACCTCCAGGACACCTACACCACCCGATGTCACAGGAAGGCCAAAAAGATCATCAAGGACAACAAACACCCGAGCTACTGCCTGTTCACCCCGCTATCATCCAGAAGTCGAGGTCAGTACAGGTACATCAAAGCAGGGACTAAGAGACAGAAAAACAGCTTCTATCTCAAGGCCATCAGACTGTTAAACAGCCATCACTAACATTGAGTGGCTGCTGCCAACACACTGACTGAAATCTCTAGCCACTTTAATAACTACTAATTGGATGTAATAACTTTTTATTTTATTTTTTTAATTCCTTTATTTAACTAGGCAAGTCAGTTAAGAACAAATTCTTATTTTCAATGACGGCCTAGGAACAGTGGGTTAACTGCCTGTTCAGGGGCAGAACAACAGATTTGTGTCTTGTCAGCTCGGGGATTCGAACTTGCAACCTTTCAGTTACTAGTCCAACGCTCTAACCACTAGGCTACCCTGCCGCCCCACTAGTCACTTTAAACACTGACACTTTATATAATGTTTACATACCCTACATTACTCATCTGATATGCATATACTGTACTCTAAATTATCTACTGCATCTTGACTATGCTGCACGACCACCGTTCATCAATATATTTAAATGTAGATTTTCTTATTCATTCCTTTACACTTGCGTGTATAAAATAGTTTTTGTGAAATTGTTAGATTACTTGTTAGATATTACTGCACGGTCAGAACTAGAAGCCCAAGCATTTCGCTATGCTCGCAATAACATCTGCTAACCATGTGCATGTGACCCATAAAATTGAATTTGAAAATTTGAAAAGGCACACACTTGTCTATATAAGGTCCGACAGTTGACACTGCATGTCAGAGCAAATACCAAGCCATGAGGTCGAAGGAATTGTCCGTATAGCTCCGAGACAGGAATGTGTTGAGGCACAGATCTGAGGAAGGGTACCAAAAAATGTCTGCAGCATTGAAGGTCCCCCAAGAACACAGTGGCCTCCATCATTCTTAGATGGAAGAAGTTTGGAACCACCAAGATCTTTATAGAGCTGGCTGCCTGGCCAAACTGAGTCATCGGGGTTGAATGGCCTTGGTCAGAAAGGTGACCAAGAACTCGCTGGTCACTCTGAAAGAGCTCCAGGGATCCTCTGTGGAGATGGGAGAACCTTCCAGGAAGACAACCATCTCTGCACAACTTCACAAATCAGGCCTTTATGGTATAGTGGCCAGATGGAAGTCACTCTATAGGAAAAGGCACATGACAGCACTCTTGGAATTTGCAAATACATACCTAAAGGACTCAGACCATGCGAAACAAGATTCTCTGGTCTGATGAAGCCAAGTGTCACGTCTGGTGGGAACCTGGCACCATCCCTACAGTGAAGCATGGTGGTGGCAGCAGCATCATGCTGTGGGGATGTTTTTCACCGGCAGGGATTAGGAGACTAGTCAGGATCGAGAGAACGATGAAAAGAGCAAAGTACAGAAAGATGCTTGACGATAACCTACTCCAGATTGCTCAAGAACTCAGACTGGGGCGATGGTACATATTCCAACAGGACATCAACCTTAGCACAGCAAAGTTAGTGCAGCATTGGCTTCGGGTCAAGTCTCTGAATGTCCTAGAGTGGCCCAGCCAGAGCCCGGACTTGAACCCTATCGAACATCTCTGGAGAGACCTGGAAATAGCTGTGCGGCGACGCTCCTCATCCAACCTGACAGAGTATGAGAGGATCTGCAGAGAAGAACAAAACATATATTTGTTTTGTTTTGTCATTATGTGGTATTGTGTATAGATTATGAGAAAAAAGGCTGTAACATAACAAAATGTTGAAAAAGTCAAAGGGTCTGAATACTTTCCGAATGCACTGTATGTTTGGAACCATAAAAAAATTAACACAACTCTACAACTGAAAACACTTCAGACTCCGTTTTTTACATACATCGCTAAATTTGAAAAGGCTGTGTATACACGCTAACATACGGTTGAAGTCGGTTACATACACCTTAGTCAAATTCATTTAAACTCAGTTTTTCACAATTCCTGACATTTAATCCAAGTAGGTTATTTTAAGAATGAGAAATGTCAGAATAATAGTAGAGTGATTTGATTTATTTCATCACATTCCCAGTGGGTCAGAAGAATACATACACTCAATTAGTATTTGGTAGCATTGCCTTCAAATTGTTTGGGTCAAACGTTTAGGGTAGCCTTCCACAGGCTGAATTTTGACCCGTTCCTCCTGACAGAGCTGGTGTAACTGAGTCAGGTTTGTAGGCCTCCTTCCTCGCACGTGCTTTTTCAGTTCTACCCACACATTTTCTATAGGATTGAGGTCAGGGCTTTGTGATGGCCTCTCCAATACCTTGACTTTGTTGTCCTTAATCCATTTTGCCACAACTTTGGAAGTATGCTTGGGGTCATTGTCCATTTGGAAGACCTATTTGCAACCAAGCTTTGTCTTCCTGACTGAAGTCTTGAGATGCTGCTTCAATATATCCACATACTTTTCCTGCCTCATGATGCCATCTATTTTGTGAAGTGCACCAGTCCCTCGTGCAGCAAAGCACCCCCACAACATGATGCTGCCACCCCCGTGCCTCACATTTGGGATGATGTTCTTCGGCTTGCAAGCCTCCCCCTTGTTCCTCCAAACATAACGATGGTCATTATGGCCAAACAGTTCTATTTTTGTTTCATCAGACCAGAGGACATTTCACCAAAAAGTACAATCTTTGTCCCCATTTTCAGTTGCATACCGTAGTCTGGCTTTTTTTATGGCAGTTTTGGAGCACTGGCTTCTTCCTTGCGGAGCGGCCATTCAGGTTATGTTGATATAGGACTCATTTTACTGTGGATATAGATAATTTTATACCTGTTTCCTCCAGCATATTCACAAGGTCCAAATCAAATCAAATCAAATTTATTTATATAGCCCTTCGTACATCAGCTGATATCTCAAAGTGCTGTACAGAAACCCAGCCTAAAACCCCAAACAGCAAACAATGCAGGTGTAAAAGCACGGTGGCTAGGAAAAACTCCCTAGAAAGGCCAAAACCTAGGAAGAAACCTAGAGAGGAACCAGGCTATGTGGGGTGGCCAGTCCTCTTCTGGCTGTGCCGGGTAGAGATTATAACAGAACATGACCAAGATGTTCAAATGTTCATAAATGACCAGCATGGTCGAATAATAATAAGGCAGAACAGTTGAAACTGGAGCAGCAGCACAGTCAGGTGGACTGGGGACAGCAAGGAGTCATCATGTCAGGTAGTCCTGGGGCACGGTCCTAGGGCTCAGGTCCTCCGAGAGAGAGAGAAAGAAAGAGAGAATTAGAGAGAGCATATGTGGGGTGGCCAGTCCTCTTCTGGCTGTGCCGGGTGGAGATTATAACAGAACGTGGCCAAGATGTTCAAATGTTCATAAATGACCAGCATGGTTGAATAATAGTAAGGCAGAACAGTTGAAACTGGAGCAGCAGCATGGCCAGGTGGACTGGGGACAGCAAGGAGTCATCATGTCAGGTAGTCCTGGGACATGGTCCTAGGGCCCAGGCCAGTTGAAACTGGAGCAGCAGCATGGCCAGGTGGACTGGGGACAGCAAGGAGTCATCATGTCAGGTAGTCCTGGGGCATGGTCCTAGGGCTCAGGTCCTCCGAGAGAGAGAAAGAAAGAGAGAAGGAGAGAATTAGAGAACGCACACTTAGATTCACACAGGACACCGAATAGGACAGGAGAAGTACTCCAGATATAACAAACTGACCCTAGCCCCCCGACACATAAACTAATGCAGCATAAATACTGGAGGCTGAGACAGGAGGGGTCAGGGGACACTGTGGCCCCATCCGAGGACACCCCCGGACAGGGCCAAACTTTTTCACACCAAAGTACGTTCATCTCTTGGAGTCAGAACACATCTCCTTCCTGAGCGGTATGACGGCTGCGCGGTCCAATGGTGATTATACTTGCGTACTATTATTTGTACAGATGAACGTGGTACCTTCAGGCGTTTGGCAATTGTTCCAAGGATGAACCAGACTTGTGGAGGTCTCCAATATTTTTTCTGATGTCTTGGCTGATTTCTTTTGATTTTCCCATGATGTCAAGCATAGAGGCACTGCGTTTGAAGGCAGGCAATGAAATACATCCACAGGTACACCTCCAATTGACTCAAATGATGTCAATTATACTATCAGAAGCTTCTAAAGCCATGACATCCTTTTTTTCCCCCAAGCTGTTTTAAAGGCACAGTCAACTTTGTGTATGTAAACCACTGACCCACTGGATTTGTGATACAGTGATTTTTAAGTGAAATAATCTGTCTGTACACAATTGTTGGAAAATTACTTCTGGGTAATTACTTCTGGGTTGGTTATAGCATTTCTTTCACATGCCCCATTTCTTTCACATGACCCATACATTTATTAAATTGTGTCTGAGTAAGCATCATCTAATAATTAAAAAATATTTACAAAATATTTTTTATCTTGACACATTAGAGTTTTTATATTGCTACTAAACCATTTCACACCTTCTGTATTATTTGCATGTGACAAATAAAACACACATTTATTTTATATAGTCTGTGTTTACCAGAGACGATAATGTGAAGAACAACATGAACTGCACCAAAGTCAGATTAGGATATAGGCCACAGACTAGATATAGTGTATTTATACCTGGAGTTGTTCCTTATTGTAGGCTACTACTTTCACCACTTTTAGTCTTGAAATCTTTCGTTGTTTATAACACTACCTTACTCGCTCTGTTTAACAGGTCCTCACATGTGAATCCTTAAAGAGATGGGAGGGGCTAAAGCTTAAGAGGGTGTGAACGATGCTGAATAGGTGTTGAAGAGGAGCTCTCCAGTATGTTTACCAAAACATTCATGGGCAATTTAAAAGTGGGGATACAAGTTTATCAACTTTCAAAGTCCTTCCCATTGTTCCTCAACTGCAGTGTATGATGTAACATTTACGATCTCTGTCTCTACTTTTATATAACAACAATGCATTCGGAAAGTATTCAAACCCCTTGACTTTTTCCAGTTGTGTTACCTAACAGCCTTATTCTAAAATGGATTAAATAGTTTTTTTCAATTTTTTTGTGAATTTATAATAAAAAACATTTTTTTAAATGAAATATTACATTTAAGTAAGTATTCAGTCCATTTACTCCTTTGGCAATGATTATTGCCTCGAGTCTTCTTGGGTATGACGCTACAAGCTTGTCAAACCTGTTTTGGGGGAGTTTCTCCCATTCTTCTCTGCAGATCCTCTCAAGCTCTGTCAGGTTGGATGGGGACTGTCGCTGCACAGCTATTTTCAGATCTCTCCAGAGACGTTTGATAGGGTTCAAGTCCAGGCTCTGTCTAGGCCACTCAAGGACATTCAGAGACTTGTCTATAAGCCACTACTGCGTTGTCTTGGCTTTGTGCTTAGGGTTGTTGTCCTGTTGGAAAGGGAATAACGGCGCTCTGGAGCAGGTTTTCAGCAATGAACTCTCTGTACTTTACTCTGTTCATCTTTCCCTCGCTCCTAACTAGTCTCCCAGTCCCAGACGCTGGTAAACAGTCCCACAGCATAATGCTGTCACTGCCATGCTTCACCATAGGGATATGTGACATTCAGGCCAAAGAGTTAAATCCTGGTTTCATCAGACCAGAGAATCTTGTTTCTCATGGTCTGAGAGATCTTTAGGTGCCTTTTGGCAAACTCCAAGCGTGCTGTCTTGTGCCTTTTAGTGAAGAGTGGCATCCATCTGGCCACTCTACCATAAATACCTGATTGGTGGTGTGCTGCAGAGATGGTTGTCAAACCTGGAATGTTCTCCCATCTCCACAGAGGAACTCTGGAGCTCTGTCAGACTGACCATTGGGTTCTTGGTCACCCCCCTGACCAAGGCCCTTCTCCCCGGATTGCTCAGTTTGGCTGGATGGCCAGGTCTAGGAAGAGTCTTGGTGGTTCCAAACTTCTTCCATTTAAGAATGATGGAGGCCACTGTGTTCTTGGGTTACTTCCGTGCTGCAGACATTTTTTGATATGTGCCTCAACACAATCCTGTCTCGGAGCTCTACAGACAATTCCTTCCACCTCATGGCTTGGTTTTTGCTCTGACATGCACAGTCAACTGTGGTAGCATATACTGACAGGTGTGTGCCTTTCCAAATCAAGTCCTATCAATTGAATTTACCAGAAGTCGACTCCAATCAAGTGAAATAAACATCTCAAGGATGATCAATGGAAACAGGATGCACCTGAGCTAAATTTCTAGTCTCATAGCAAAGGGTATGTGGTATATGTAAATAAGGATTTTCAGTTTTTTTTGTTTATACATTTGCAAAAGTTTCATTTTTTTTTTTGCTTTGTCATTTTGAGGTATTGTGTGTAGATTGACGAGGAAAACATTTAATTGAATCAAATTTAGAATAATGCTGTGATGTAACAAAATGTGGAAAAACTCTAGGCATCTGAATACTTTCCGAATGCACTGTATATGGAGACTGTTTAGTGCCAAAAATAAGAGGTTAATTACAAATGTTTACTGATGTTTCTCATGCTTCTAGATATACGACAGACACTTCCATTAGATAATTTTGGGGATAATCTGTCGTTCCTTGTAGTAAATCTGTTATTCAACGCGTTTGTATGGGCTAATAGCAGTAAAGAACAAGAAGGCCCGCACACTGTCAAAGCTCCCAATTCACCACTTTATTAACAACGTTTTGACCTGAAACAGATCTTCATCAGGTCAAACAAACAAACTGAGTGCTCACATCCCAAAAAATGACACTTTTCACCTAACATGACCATTACACAAATGACGCATGGTGAGTGAAAAAACTATGTGTAACTCTAATAATTTGATTTTAAATGAGATTGGCACATGTGGTAGTTCCATAAAATTATACACATTTACAAAAAGACCAAGACTAATAGCCCCAAAGGCCCCAAATCATTTTTCATAAAAAAATGTATATATTTTTTTGTTATATGCCAAGGGGTCTTAAAATTCAAATGATCCTTGGTATGAACTTTTTAAAACAATTCCAAATAGCTTAGAAGAAACCCCCCCACCCCGGCTTCGACATGGCTTAGACTCTGTGTTAACCTAATTAACAATTAACGTGCCCCTCCACCCACTACATGGTAGGTAGGTAGGTAGGTAGGTAGGGCACACTTGAAGCCTGACCTAGAGTCTAATGTGCGTTTGAGTGACATCGGCAGAATGGTTGAGGCTAGAAACAAAACATGCATGGGATCGTTCAGCAGACTCTCCCGATGAACACAAGCCTAAATCTGAACATGTGAAAGGAACTCTTCACAGTGAAAACTTGGTCCCACAGACAACAAGGCGTTCCTCCATAGAAAAGCATTACATACAGCCCTCAAAAAACCATATCACCCCCGTTTATTGTGATCCCCCGTTGACTAGCTATCCATCCTGGCACACATCCAATCGTGACCTTATAGGGATGCCCTGTTTGGAGGTTCAGCTTCCTGTTTATCTGACAAAACAAGCAAGTTTAGTGTAGAGAATCATTGTGCCATCTAAACCACTGTTAAATATACACTGCTCAAAAAAAAATAAAGGGAACACTTAAACAACACAATGTAACTCCAAGTCAATCACACTTCTGTGAAATCAAACTGTCCACTTAGGAAGCAACACTGATTGACAATACATTTCACATGCTGTTGTGCAAATGGAATAGACAACAGGTGGAAATTATAGGAAATTAGCAAGACACCCCCAATAAAGGAGTGGTTCTGCAGGGGATGACCACAGACCGATCCTCCATTCCTATGCTTCCTGGCTGATGTTTTGGTCACTTTTGAATGCTGGCGGTGCTTTCACTCTAGTGGTAACATGAGACGGAGTGTACAACCCACACAAGTAGCTCAGGTAGTGCATCTCATCCAGGATGGCACATCAATGCGAGCTATGGCAAGAAGGTTTGCTGTGTCTGCCAGCGTAGTGTCCAGAGCATGGAGGCGCTACCAGGAGACAGGCCAGTACATCAGGAGACGTGGAGGAGGCCGTAGGAGGGCAACAACCCAGCAGCAGGACCGCTACCTCCGCCTTTGTGCAAGGAGGAGCAGGAGGAGCACTGCCAGAGCCCTGCAAAATGACCTCCAACAGGCCACAAATGTGCATGTGTCTGCTAAAATGGTCAGAAACAGACACCCTGTGGGTGGTATGAGGGCCCAACGTCCACAGGTGGGGGTTGTGCTTACAGCCCAACACCGTGCAGGACGTTTGGCATTTGCCAGAGAACACCAAGATTGGCAAATTCGCCACTGGCACCCTGTGCTCTTCACAGATGAAAGCAGGTTCACACTGAGCACGTGACAGACATGACAGAGTCTGTAGACACCGTGGAGAACGTTCTGCTGCCTGCAACATCCTCCAGCATGACCGGTTTGGCCGTGGGTCAGTCATGGTGTGAGGTGGCATTTCTTTGGGGGGCCGCACAGCCCTCCATGTGCTCGCCAGAGGTAGCCTGACTGCCATTAGGTACCGAGATGAGATCCTCAGACCCCTTGTGAGACCATATGCTGGTGTGGTTGGCCCTGGGTACCTCCTAATGCAAGACAATGCTAGACCTCATGTGGCTGGAGTGTGTCAGCAGTTCCTGCAAGAGGAAGGCATTGATGCTATGGACTGGCCCGCCCGTTCCCCAGACCTGAATTCAATTGAGCACATCTGGGACATAATGTCTCGCTCCATCCACCAACGCCACGTTGCACCACAGACTGTCCAGGAGTTGGCGGATGCTTTAGTCCAGGTCTGGGAGGAGATCCCTCAGGAGACCATCCGCCACCTCATCAGGAGCATGCCCAGGCATTGTTGGGAGGTCATAGTCTCATTTTTACTTGTTTTAAGGACATTACATCAAAGTTGGATCAGCCTGTAGTGTGGTTTTCAACTTTAATTTTGAGTGTGACTCCAAATGCAGACCTCCATGGGTTGACAAATTTCATTTCCATTGATAATTTTTGTGTGATTTTGTTGTCAGCGGATTCAGCTATGTAAAGAAAAATGTATTCAATAGAATATTTAATTCATTCAGAATAGGATGTGTTATTTTAGTGTTCCCCTTAATTTTTTGGAGCAGTGTATTTTCCATAACCAAACATATTGTATTTACATATGTTTAAAGCTGGTGTAAAAAGTTAAAGAAGCAAAAACTAAACTTAAGAACAGGAAGCATAGAAATAACGCGCATAGAACAGATCTACCGCTTCTAAGACTTGCTTTCAATGAGAATGACAGTGCAATTTTTTTGTTCGTGACGCCCCAAAAAATACATATTGCAGCTGGGGGTCATAGGGACGGCTTCAAATGGTGAAAAATATGTAATTTTCTCAAATGTTACATATTTGTGACCGGGGGGGACCAGGTATCGTAAATTTGAAAGTACTTTGACCTCCATTGGACAAAATGGTCGTGCAGTTCTAGAAACTAAGAGCCTTGTTATGAATTCTTGAATGAATTCTGAAGATTCGTTTTTTTTAGATTGACTTGAAAATGTCTGTGTCTGTCTGTGTCTGTTTGTTTGTCTGTGTATAAAGTGTAGGGTGAGAGAGAGGAGGGAGAGGGATAGCGAGAGATGAAAGGAGGGGGAGGCACGGAAATAAGGAGGGAGATGGAGGAGGAGGAGGGAGAGAGAGAAAGAGGGAGAGTGAGGGAAGGGGAGAGAGAGAGGGGAGGGTGATAGAGGGACAGGGAGAGAGGAGGGAGAGATAAGCGAGAGGGGGAGAGAAATGAAAAGTGCTGGAGGGGGAAGGAGGGTGAGAGACAGAAGGGGGTAGAGGGGAGAGAGCAATGGAGAGGGTGAGAGAGGGGGAAGGGTGGAGTGGTGGGGGGTGAACAAAGGGGGAGGGAGAGAGAAGAGAATGAACGGGGGATATTTTTGCCGCATTGGCGCTATTACTTAGCATGGCTGACGCAACTCACGTGGTACACAGAGAAGGAGAGCTGGGACACACTGGTCTGGACAGGAGCCCGTTGTTAGTGCAGTATTTGTGCAGAAGAAGGCATAAGCTTAAATTTTTATCTGGGGGGTTGAGACATTTTGTTGTATTGAAAATCTAACAGTTGTATTGGAATTGGGCAGTGCTATGGGGCTTGTGTGTGTGGCTGTCCATGTGGGTGTCTGAGTGAGAAAGACACAGAGAAGACCATCACTGAAACAGCACGGCCCCATTCATTATCAACACACCTTGCCTGCAACATAATCGAGCCTTTCCAGACTCTCAGGTTAGGAAGAATTCAAGTTAGTTGTCAGCAAGACTAACTATTACTGGCATTAAGAACATATTAAAAGGTTCCCATATTGTAACTTACACATCTAGGCCTACTGTACCATTGAGCAAGTAGGAGTGACTAGGAGTGACACCTGTTCTTTTTATGACATACAGTGCCTTCGGAAAGTATAATTCTAAAATTGATTAAATATTATTTTTTCCTCAGCAATCAACACGAAGCGAAAAAAAAAAAGGTTTTTAGAGTACCTTAAGTACATAAGTATTCAGACCCTTTGCTATGAGACTCGAAATGTAGCTCAGTTGCATCCTGCTTCCATTGATCATCCTTGAGGTGTTTCTACAACTTGATCAGAGTCCACCTGTGGTCATTTCAATTGATAGGACATGATTTGGAAAGGCACACAATTGTTTATATACGGTCCCACAGTTGACAGTGCATGTCAGAGCAAAAACCAAGGCATGCGGGGGAAGGAAATGTCCGTAGAGCTCCGAGACAGGATTGTGTTGGGGCAAAGTTCTGGGGAAATGTACCAAAAAATGTCTGGTCCCTAAGAATAGATCATTCTTAAATGGAAGAAGTTTGGAACGCACAAAGACTCTTCCTAGAGCTGGCCACCCGGCAATCCGGGGAGAAGAACCCGATGGCCACTCTGACAGAGCTCCAGAGTTCCTCTGTGGAGATGGAAGAACCTTCCAGAAGGACAACCATCTCTGCAGCACTCAACCAATCAGGCCTTTATGGTAGAGCGGCCAAACGGAAGCCACTCCTCATTAAAAAACACATGACAGCCAACTTGTTGTTTTCCAAAAGGCACGTAAAGACTCTCAGACCTTAAAAAACAAGATAATCTGGTCTGATGAAACAAAGATTGAGCTCTTTTGCCTGAATGCCAAGTTTCACTTCTGGAGTAAACCTGGCACCATTCAGTGTCATGCTGTGGGTATGTTTTTCAGATGCAGGGACTGGGAGATTAGTCAGGACTGAGGCATGAATGTAGCAAAGTACAGAGAGATCCTTGATGAAAACCTGCTCCAGATCACTCAGGAACTCAGACCTGCACACAACTAAGACAAAGCAGGAGTGGCTTCGGAACAAGTCTCTGAATGTCTTTGAGTGTCCCAGCCAGAGCCGACATGGGGCAGCAGGGTAGCCTAGTGGTTACAGTGTTGGACTAGTAACTGGAAGGTTGCAAGTTCAAACCCCCGAGCTGCCAAGGTACAAATCTGTCGTCCTGCCCCTGAACAGGCAGTTTATCCACTGTTCCTAGGCCGACATTGAAAAAAATAATTTGGTCTTAACTGACTTGCCTAGTTAAATAAAGGTTAAAAAATGTAAAATAATAATGAACATAAGCCTAATGCATCCTCTGGTTTCACCATACAGTCAAAATAAATGTTTGACTGTATAAACCTGCAAAACTAAGTTTAAACCAATCTTACATGGACCTGACCCATTTATTATCAATGTTCATTAGGCCTATCCAGAGTGTTCAGACCTATATTCAGAGTGTTCAGACCTACAGTACCAGTGAAAGGATTGGACACACCTACTCATTCAAGGGTTTTTCTTTATTTTTACTATTTTCTACATTGTAGAATAATAGTGAAGACATCTAAACTATATCATAACACACATGGAATCATGTAGTAACCAAAAAAAGTGTTTAAAAATCAAAATATATTTTATATTACTTATTTATATTATTTATGTAAGTAGCCACCATTTGCCTTGATTGCAGTTCTGCACATGTCACGCTGGTATGAAGGGATTCAGGAGACAGGTGCAGGAATGCGCAATAGGGGTTTTTATTTCCCAAATTACAGCGCGCCGAGTAGGCACGGGAATGAAGACCAAACAAACATATATACAAAACACGGGGTTGAAACCCAAACAAAAGAGCAAGGAGTACCTTGAATACATACACAGACCCGTAATCATCTGCGCAATCCACAAGGAAACAAAAGCCCAAAAACACAGCACAGGTTCTCACACCCACCAACAGACATAGTAACAATAACCGACAGCAAAAGGTGAACACAGGGCACACTTATACAATTGCTTATCACTGGAAATAGGGGGCAGGTGTGCTTGATGAAAGTTCCGGAGGCATTCGTGACAGCATACTCTAAGCATTCTCTCAACCAGCTTCATTAGTTAGTCACCTGGAATGCATTTCAATTAACAGGTGTTAATTTGTGGAAGCTCTTTTCTTAATACGTTTGAGCCAATCAGTTGTTTTGTGACAAGGTGGGGTTTGTATACAGAAGATAGCGCTGTTTGATAAAAGACCAAGTCGATATTATGGCAAGAAAAGCTCAAATAAGCAAAGAGAAATGACAGTCCATCATTACTTTAAGACATGAAGGTCAGTCAATATGGAACATTTCAAGAACTTTGAAAGTTCCTTCAAGTGCAGTGGCAAATACCATTAAGCACTATGATGAAACTGGCTCTCATGAGGACCGCCAAAGATAAGGAAGACCTAGAGTTACTTCTGCTGCTGAAGATAAGTTCATTAGAGTTAACTGCACCTCAGATTGCAACCCAAATAAATGTTTCACAGAGTTCAATTCACAGACAGATCTCAACATCAACTGTTCAGAGGAGACTGCGTGAATCAGGCTTTCATGGTCAAGTTGCTGCAAAGAAACCCCTACTAAAGGACACCAATAAGAAGAAAATACTTTCTTAGGCCAAGAAACACGGGCAATGGACATTAGACTGGTGGAAATATGTCCTTTGGTCTGATGAGTCCAAATTTCAGATTTTTGGTTCCAACCACTGTGTCTGTGAGATGCAAAGAAGGTGAACAGACGATCTTTGCATGTGTGGTTTCCACTGTGAAGCATGGAGGAGGAGGTGTGATGGTGTGAGGTTGCTTTGCTGGTGACACTGTCAGTGATTTATTTAGAATTCAAGGCATACTTAACCATCATGGCTACTACAGCATTGTGCAGCGATACGCCATCCCATGTGGTTTGCGTTTAGTGGGAACATCATTTGTTTTTCAACAGGAGAATGACACAAAACACACGCCATCCCAGCTTTGTAAGGGCTACTTGACCAAGAAGGAGAGTGATGGAGTGCTGCATCAGACGACTTGTCCTCCATAATCACCTGACCTCAACCCAATTGAGATGGTTTGGAATATGTTGGTCCACAGAGTGAAGGAAAACAGCCAACAAGTGCTCAGCATATGTGGGAACTCCTTCAAGCATTCCAAGTGACTACCTCATGAAGCTGGTTGAGAGAATACCAAGAGTGTGCAATGCTCTCATCAAGGCAAAGGGTGGCTACTTTGAAGAATCTCAAATATAAAATGTATTCTGATTTGTTTAACACTTTTTTGGTTACTACATTATTCCATATGCATTTTTTCATTGTTTTGATGTCTTCACTATTGTTCTACAATGTAGAAAAGAGTAAAACAAATAAAGAAAAACCCCTGAATGAGTAGGTGTTTCCAAACTGTTGACTGGTATGGTGGTTCATGTCTTTACTATCAAATAAGGAGAGACAAACTTATCACACAAGTCAGAGTTAAACTTAAACTAAATCTTTAAGAGTGAGATCTTTGCAATAGTGAAGGCTGGTTGATGAATCACCGTCTCTGATGATCTGTTGAGAGCGCCGAGACAAAGGTACAAAGGTATTTTATAGCCAAGATACACCCCTTTCAACCTACATGACAAACAACCAATATATAGAATGGGTCACAAGGTTAAGATTTGTATGAAAGATACCTATAATACATAGCATATCTGCTGTGTCAACCGTTTTCATTGTATATACCAGTGTCTGGCCCTCCGACTCCAAACTGGAACCATCTCTCCCTGGTATGCTATAGAACAGAAACATTGACTCACGCTCTGTAATGCTCTTTAAGTTTTATCTCCCAAAATACATCGTTAATCTCCTGTCAGTGTTATCTCCCAGGGGCCCATCTTCAGTAGAACACACACACAATAGTTAAGAATACTCTAATACTCTATTCTGTTGAAATAAAACAACAATTTGATGCATTGTAACATAATCTTGCAATTTGGCCACCATACTGGTACTGTTTATTCCTAGACAAGTGCTTATTGTTTCCTGTGAGACTTAACAACAGTGAAAACAACAACTTGAAAAGTACTCCGTGCCCATAGGAATGAGGAACGGATCGGTTTCAGTCGATAAGAAAGCAGTGTTGATGTGATAAATATTTCCTGTAGCTTTCCTGCAAGTCATGGGGGGGAAAACCAGTACTCTGCTTGATACATTTACTAAAGTATTACTGGCATGGAACTCTGTAATCACCACAACTATTACCATCATCAATTCTGCCTCTACCATCCAACTTTTCTGCCAGAAGGATGCCTTCACCAGGAGCAGACAGTCTCTGATGCTAGAGCACTAATGCTTCCCATTCATTTTTTCTTCAACTGTTCTCTCTTTTTATTTTTTTGGGGTGGAAAACTGCAATTCTTTAGCTGTGAATATGTAAAAGACAGCCTATCCAATAATATATGAGTCGGAAGTTAACATACACCTTAGCCAAATACATTTAAACTCAGTTTTTCAAAATTCCTGACATTTAATCCAAGTAAAAATGATCTGTTTTAGGTCAGTGAGGATCACCACTTTATTTTAAGAATGTGAAATGTAAGAATAATAGTAGAGAGAATTATTTATTTCAGCTTTTATTTCTTTCATCACATTCCCAGTGGGTCAGGAGTTTACATACACTCAATTAGTATTTGGTAGCATTGCCTTTAAATTGTTTAACTTGGGTCAAACGTTACGGGGAGCCTTCCACAAGCTTCCCAAATCAGTAACTGAGTCAGGTTTGAAGGTTTCCTTGCTCGCACACAATTTTTCAGTCCTGCCCACAAATGTTCTATTGTATTGAGGTCAGGGCTTTGTGATGGCCAGTCCAATACCTTAACTTCGTTGTCCTTAAGCCGTTTTGCCACAACTTTGGAAGTATGCTTGGGGTCATTGTCCATTTGGAAACCCATTTGCGACCAAGCTTTAACTTCCTGACTGACTGATATGTTGCTTCAATATATCCACATAATGATGCCATCTATTTTTGAAGTGTGCCAGTCCCTCGTGCAGCAAAGCAATCCCACAACATGATGCTGCCACCCCCGTGCTTCACTGATGGTATGGTGTTCTTCGGCTTTTAAGCTCCCCCTTTTTCCTCCTAACATAACAATGGTCATTATGGCCAAACAATTCTATATTTGTTTCATCAGACCAGAGGACATTTCTCCTAAAGTACAATCTTTGTCCCCATGTGCATTTGCAAACTGTCGTCTGTTTTTTTATGGCGGTTTGTAGCAGTGGCATCTTCCTTGCTGAGCGACCTTTCAGGTTATATCGACATAGGACTTGTTTTACTGTGGATATAGATACTTTTGTACCTGTTTTCTCCAGCATCCTCACAAGGTCCTTTGCTGTTGTTCTTGGATTGATTTGCACTTTTCTATAACAAAGTACGTTCATCACTAGGAGACAGAACATGTCTCCTTCCTGAGCGGTATGACGGCTGCGTGGTCCCATGGTGTTTATACTTGCGTACTATAGTTTGTACAGATGAACGTGGTACGTTAAGGCATTTGGAAATTGCTCCCATGGATGAACCAGACTTGTGGAGGTCTACAATTTTCTTTCTGAGGTCTTGGCTGATTTCTTTTGATTTTCCCAGGATGTCAATCAAAGAGGCACTGAGTTTGAAGGTAGGCCTTGAAATACATCCACAGGTACACCTCCAATTGACTCAAATTATGTCAATTAGCCTATCAGAAGCTTGTAAAGCCATGATATTATTTTCTGGAATTTTTCAAGCTGTTTAAACGCACAGTTACCTTAGTGTACGTAAATTTCTGACACACAGGAATTGTGATACAGTTAATTATAAGTGAAATTATCTGTTTGTAATCCATTTTTGAAAAAATTACTTGTGTCATGCACAAAGTAGATGTCCTAACCAACTTGCCAAAGCAATGGTTTGTTAACTTCTTTGGGGTACCCCACCCCCCATCCCTTCTTCTCAATTTCCGCCTAAAGACATTCCCTAATCTAACTGCCTGTAGCTCAGGCCCAGAAGCAAGGATATGCATATCCTTGGTATCATTTGAAAGGAAACACTGAATTTTGTGCAACTGTGAATTGAATGTAGGAGAATATAACACAATAGATCTGGTGGAATAAAATACAAGGAATAAACATACGTTATCTGTTTTTTATTGTATCTGCATCATCTTTCAAATGGCCAAGAACAGCCAAACATACATATAGGATGCTGTGGATGATTTGAATGAAGAACATAAGATGAGCAAAGTTTTAGACAAAAATGCAAAAATGAGCGAGCTACATGACATTGAGCATGAAGTCACCCAGGTGTCCCACACAAATGTACCCCCCCCAAACAATATATATATGAAAAAAATAATTAAATAATTAAATAATAATAAACAAACATATAACAAGGGTAACTATTTACACATTTTCTATTTACAATGTTGTGACGTCCCTCAGTCCTCTACACAATATTGTGCTGCTGGTGCGATGGCACATAGCAGTCTCTTTCTGCTGTAAAGCAGAGGCTTAATGAACAGGTGGTGCAGGTGATGGGGCATTTCCTGTGACAAAGGGCACAACAGCGTCTCCCTACTGTGCCCTTTTTGCCCTGAGGCACATTCATGCCTGCAGAGATTAATCTGGGCAGGTGAACACCACTGGTTGGAGCAGAAGGTGCTGCAGTGGACTTGCTGTAGCTAGCAAGCTCCTGAATGAGCAGCTCCCTGAAGGCTAGCTGTGAGATGGGGGGCTGTCTACAGCTCTTGGCCATTTCCTTCTTGAGAATGAAGGAATTCACCACATCAATGTCAATGAATTGATAGAAAAATGTTTTGTACCATTTCATGGTCTTGTGGAGAACATTGTAGTATCTTATCAGTGCATCTGACAGATCCGCACCTCCCATGCTCTTGTTGTAGTCCTTCACAGCAGCTGGAATGGGGACATTTTTTGTGGTCTATGCCCCGGCACTGTCCTTCACACGCCTGACGACGTGATCTCCACTGAAGGACTTGTGGATACTGGAGCACCACCTCTCTGGTGTCCATCAACTTCACAAACAGCAGGCCATCTTCACGGATCCATCGCATGGTACCCCACTCAGCCCGCTTAGGCATGTCGTTCACCTTGGTCTTTGGAAATCCCTCCCTGTTGGTAAAAATGGTGCCACAAGCCCACACCTCCCTCTTACTCAGCTCTGTAAACAGGGTAGGGCTTGTGTAGAAGTTGTCCACAAAAAGTTTGTAGCCCTTCCCCAGCAGTTGAAAATGCAATAACTCCATAACGGAATCATAACTCAGTCCATTACCGGTAGCAAAACAGTTTTACCCCTCATAAACAAAAATATTGCAAGTGTAGGCACACACAGAATCAGCCAAAACAAACAGCTTGTAGCCCCATTTGGTTGGTTTGTTACGCATGTATTGTTTGAGGCTGATTCTGGCCTTTGAGGCTACCATCCTCTCATCGATGGACAGGTTCTGGGCGGGCTGAAAATAAGTATTGCAGGCATCAACGATGCTGGGGTAGAGAGGTTTTATTTTACAGAGCCTATCAAACCTTGGTGTGCCTCTCTTCTTCTCATTCTCCCCATCAAATTCTGGGTCACTGTTGTGAAGCGCCCGTGAGATAGTCAGAAACATTTTAGAAGACATGACAGTCATGGGGAAAGGCAGTTGATAGGGAGCTGACGTTTTCCAGTTGTCCCTTAGAGTTTTCAACTTCACCAGCCCCATGTAAATGACCATTGAAAAGTAGCAGAAAAGGTCTGACATGGAAATGGTCTTCCATGCCTCTTTCTTTCCTGCCTGCTTCTTAGCCCCGTACTTATTGGTGTTCGCCACCAGGGAATCAACAACTGACGAGGTGAAAAACAGTTGAAAAAGTTGAAGGGGGCTGTACTTTGGAGTCATGTCTAGTGGAGGTCCTGGCTGCCTTTTGGGTCTAAAAACTGGTGGATTTGGTTCCACATCATCTTCTAACACAGAGTGCCAACGACCCTCTGGCCCTCTGTCTGCAGGTTTCTCTCTTCCCCACCTCCTCTTCTCTGTCACTGACTTCACAACTCTAGATGGCCGGGTAGGTGTGGAGCTGGAGACAGCGGGGTTCTTGCTGGATGAACCAGCTTCAGAGGGAGATGGACACCTAGACATTGTCGGCTCATAATCAGAATCACTGCCACTGTGAAAGATTTAAAAAATCAGTAACAATACTTTCACGTATGAACCCTGTATCAACATGTAAAATAAACAGATATATATAGAGTACAGGGAACATAATCACTGGTGAAGTGCTGTTCCATTCCATGTTTATGTAAAATACATTTAAAAAATATATCACACACACACACAGTATTGCCAATGTGTACTTTACACATTTCATTACAGATGATATTTTTAGATATTGCAAATAAAATAAGAAAATCTAAAAAATAATCTCAAATGAATAATATTTCTTATTCATTTCAAACATTGACATTAGCATTACAATTTACCAATCCAGCATGGCATCCTCGCCATGCAGAAACATTTCTTCCACCTGGGAGTCAAAACTAGCTTCGCTGAAAGATTAATCTTCCTGAAGAAACTCGGTCTCGCTGTCTCGATCAATTTCCTCTATAATTTGGGATAAATCTGTATACCTAGACTTTGTTTTAGCTTTTCCTGATTTATTCGCCATAATTTAATTATATAAACTTGTTGAAAATGCTATTGAATATGTACTGCTATCTGTAACACTCGTGGCTCCGTCAAGTAGGATTTGCAATGGCGAATGAACCTATTTTACGCCAGAGTTTACGACAAAGGCTGGTCTTCGAACGTATAACCATTGCATATTGCCGTTTACCTCAACTCATTGGCTATCTTCCAAGCTAGATTTCAAGATGATCAGTGGTCATTGGGCCAAAATACAGTCAATCAACGATAGACCGGTCCTACCATTGAGGTCATTGATTGGTGTCTTCAAATCGTTTTGTTTTGGTCAATACCTCCTGGGAAAATAACCCTCATGTATGGTTGTGTTAGTAACAACCAGAGGATTGCAATGAAATCAACCATGACTGGATAGAAGTTTGTTTAGTGTGTGTAATTGCCATGAACGCTTCGTCCAAAGTTGAATGAGACGGAAATCACGACGCAACCGGGATACAAATGTTTTGTGTTTGATTTTATCAAACAAAACGAACATTCACTGTGTAGTTAGGACACTTTGCATTGCCACCAGAGGAAGATCTTCAATGGTAAGTGATTTATTTTATTGTTATTTTTATTGTTTATTTCTATTTTATTGTTATTTTCGTGACGCTAATGATTGGTTGGAAAATGCTCGTAATACTTGTGTGTGTGGGGCGCCGTCCTCAGAAAATCTCATGTTTGCTTTTGCAGTAAACCTTTTTGAAATCTGACACAGCGGCTGGATTAATAAGACGTTCATCTTTTAAATGATGTAAGATATATTTACACTAATGTTTAATACAACGAATGGTGTAATTAAAATGTTAACTCTCTGCAGTTTCACCGGATGTTGGCCTGGTGGGACGTTAGCGTCTCACCTACCCTAGAGAAGTTAACAAGAAATTTGTGGAGTGGTTGAGAAACGACTTTTAATGGGTGTATGTGAACTTCCGACTTCAACTATAAGTTGACAGTGCATGTCAGAGCAAAAACCAAGGCAATGAATTGTCAATACATCTCAGACGGGATTGTATCAAGGCAAAGATCTGGTAAGTGGTACAAAAAAATGTCTGCAACATTGAAGGTCCCCAAGAAGACAGTGGCCTCCATCATTCTTAAATAGAAGTTTGGAACCACCGAGACTCTTCCTAGACCTTGCCGTCGGCCTAAACTGAGCAATCGGAGGAGAAGGGCCTTGGTCAGGGAGGTGACCGAGAACCCGATGGTCACTCTGACAGGGTTCCAGAGTTCTTCTGTGGAGATGGGAGAACCTTCCATAACTACAACCGTCTCTGCAGCACTCCACCAATCAGGCCTTTATGGTAGAGTGGCCAGACGCTAGCTTCTCCTCATTAAAAAGCACATGACATCCAGCTTGGAGTTTGCAAAAAGGCACTTAAAGGAATCTCAGACCATGATAAACAAAGTTCTCTGATCTGATGTATCCAAGATTGAACTCTCTGGCCTGAATACCAAGCGTCACGTCTGGAGGAAACCTGGCACCATCCCTACGGTGACGCATGGTGGTGGCAGCATCATGCTGTGGGGATGTTTTTCAGGGGCAGGGACTGGGAGACTAGTCAGGACTGAGGGAAAGATTAACTTAGCAAAGTACAGAGAGATTCTTGATGAGAACCTGCTCAAGAGCACTCAGGACCGAATGCACTGTATCCCCATTGATTCTTAAAGAATATAACATATACATGCCTCATGAGCGTACTTCCCCTGTCGTACTCAATCAGAACACAAAATATAAGCTTGTTTTACTCCAATGTTTGTAAACAAAGTAAATGTTAACAAACAACGTATAGCCTCAGAACATGGTTAAAACACAAATGTCGATTTCATGGATGGGATCCTGCTCTGTTTCTGAATTTCAGACTGGTTACATTTCTCCAGCCCCATCCCTAAATGTTTTACCGAGACGTTGGGCGGAGAAATGTGTTAGGGAATGCTTCTGATAATCAGCTACTCTTTCTAGTGTCTGATGTCACACAGATGCCTAGACCTTTAATTAATCAAATGACATGTCCTTTCTTGTAATTCACCAGGGTTTCCGCGTTGTTTTGCCAGTTTGTTGAGAAACTCTGCATAAAAATGTTGTTTGGCCATTCAGGTTTTAGGAATGATGAAGTGATGGGAGTGCTTATGTCATAACCTAATGACTTCCTCTCCTTAAATGCTCCCACATCTACACTCCCAAGGTAGTTGTCATTTGGCTGCGAGGCAGATAGTTCTACATCTGGAAATCAGTCAATTCATTATCATTCTATTGTGGAAAGAAAGTAACAGGACTCCTCTTCGTGGTAAACATAGTTATATTTCTAAAGGTGAGTGATGGATGTCATGATATCTGTTCTTTGAGTGAACATTAATAGTCTCTTCTCACACACCTGAATGCATGAGAGTTGGTCTGCTCTTTGGTTTGACTATAGGCAGTCAAGCATTTGAACACTTCTGACTGCCGATGCATGTGTTGATTGATTTTACACTTTCAAATCACCTAGATTGTTAAATTAGCCAACATCGATAACACATTTTTTTTTAAACTACATTTAAAATACAATATTGGCTGGTTATTTCATTGATCAAATTCCACAAATCGTCCCTTTAATTGTCTGGTCCTATAATATTTTATTTGATCATTTGCTTCCAACTCTTCAATTTGTTCTCTACTCATTTGTAGGTGTTTCCAGGTAGCGGTAGCATTAAAAGGTGACATGTATTGGAAGATTTTGACAGCAGTTCTCTGCTTCTATGCAGTTGTTCCTGGTAAGTTTCTCCTGTTATTTACTCCTCTCTTGAGGAGCCATGTAATGCATCTCCTCTGTCTCCTGTGTGACGGCAATGACGTCAAAACAAATTGATGGTGTTGAAAGTTACTGTGTCATCAATATTGCCAATCCCTGTCAATGTCAATTAAATAGTTGTTACTGGTGAATTACTGTATATTCTTTTGCGATTTTGTTCAAAATAAACTGAAATATCACAGTCCTGTTGGAAGGTGAACTATCGCCCCACTCTGAGGTCCTGAGAGCTCTAGAGTAGGTTTTCAACATGTATCTCTATCTCTATGTACGTTGCTCCGTTCTTCTCTCCCTCAATCCTGATTAGCCTCCCAGTCCATGCCAATGAAAAGGCAACAGACCACCAGAAAATGTGGGGATAATGGGGGAAAATGGGAGACACCTGCTGGGGGGTGGAGACAAGCACAAGACAGGTGAAATAGATCAGGGTGTGACATGTGGTATGCTGCATAAGTCAATACATTGTATTCAAAGCAAAAAAGTTAGTAATAATGCTGCAAAGTGTAAACAAACAAGACAGACAGACAGACATATATCAAGCAGATAGACAGGCAGACATGTCTGTCGGTTTTTATATCTGTTCTCTCTCTGTTCTCTCAGTTGTCTCTCTCACACTCTCTTCTCTAATCTCTCCTCTCCCTCTCTCTATCTCCATCTCTCTAACTCTCTACCTCATAGTTATCCCCCTCCTTCTCTTCTCTCTCCTTCCCCCTTCTTTCATCCCCTTCACCCTCTTTGTCCTTTCTCTCTCTCTCTTTCTCTCTCACTCTCTATGCTCTCTCACTCCCCTCCCAGGACAGACAGACTGACAGACTGACAGACTGATAGGCAGGCAGACATATCCACTCACAGACAGACAGAGACAGACTCACAGACAGACATGTCTTTTGGTTGTTATAGCTGTTCTCGTTCTCTCTCTATTATCTATTCCCCCCTCTCCCTCTCTCATTACCTCTCCCTCTCTTGTCCTTACTGTCTCTCTCTTCCTTCCCCCCTCCCTCTCTCTCTCTCTCTCTCTCTCTCTCTCTCTCTCTCTGAGATTCTTTCAACCTCTGCCATATTGTGGATTCAGAGCTATCTATCTAATATAACTCAAAGGGTTTTATTCAATGGAATATTCTCTAATGTCAAACATGTAAAATGTGGTGTACCGCAGGGCAGTCTCTACTCTTTTCTATTTTTACCAGTGACCTGCCACTGACATTACAGTTTTTCTGCTAAAACACTAAAACCCATTGGCTGAACTAAGTTCTCAGTTGCCTGGACTCATTGAGCTAATTATGCAGTCTGTTGTCAATACCTTAAACCATTTCACATGGTAAAACACAATTTGTAGTTCTCACTTAGACTTTTCAGCAAAACTCTAAACACATTCTCATTCTCAAAACACATTCTGCACTCTAATGCACATGTCATCCATACTGGTAAACACAAATGGCCACAATCAAATACAAATAGAGAACATACAGTGGGGCAAAAAAGTATTTAGTCAGCCACCAATTGTGCAAGTTCTTCCACTTAAAAAGATGAGAGGCCTGTAATTTTCATCATAGGTACACTTCAACTATGACAGACAAAATGAGAAGAAAATATATCCAGAAAATCACATTATAGGATTTTTAATGAATTTATTTGCAAATGATGGTGGAAAATAAGTATTTGGTCACCTACAAACAAGCAATATTTCTGGCTCTCACAGACCTGTAACTTCTTCTTTAAGAGGCTCCTCTGTCCTCCACTCGTTACCTGTATTAATGGCACCTGTTTGAACTTGTTATCAGTATAAAATACACCTGTCCACAACCTCAAACAGTCACACTCCAAACTCCACAATGGCAAAGACCAAAGAGCTGTCAAAGGAAACCAGAAACAAAATTGTAGACCTGCACTAGGCTGGGAAGACTGAATCTGCAAAAGGTAAGCAGCTTGGTTTGAAGAAATCAACTGGGGGAGCAATTATTAGGAATTGGAAGACATACAAGATAACTGATAATCTCCCTCGATCTGGGGCTCCACGCAAGATCTCACCCCGTGGGGTCAAAATGATCACAAGAACGGTGAGCAAAAATCCCAGAACCAAACGGGGGGACCTAGTGAATGACCTGCAGAGAGCTGAGACCAAAGTAACAAAGCCTACCATCAGTAACACACTACGCCGCCAGGGACTCAAATCCTGCAGTGCCAGACGTGTCCCCCTGCTTAAGCCAGTACATGTCCAGGCCTGTCTGAAGTTGGCTAGAGAGCATTTGGATGATCCAGAAGAAGATTGGGAGAATGTCATATGGTCAGATGAAACCAAAATAGAACCTTTTGGTAAAAACTCAACTCGTCGTGTTTGGAGGACAAAGAATGCTGAGTTGCATCCAAAGAACACCATACCTACTTTGAAGCATGGGGGTGGAAACATCATGCTTTGGGGCTATTTTTATGCAAAGGGGCCAGGACGACTGATCCGTGTAAAGGAAAGAATGAATGGGGCCATGTATCGTGAGATTTTGAGTGAAAACCTCCTTCCATCAGCAAGGGCATTGAAGATGAAACGTGGCTGGGTCTTTCAGAATGACAATGATCCCAAATACACCGCCCGGGCAACAAAGGAGTGGCTTCGTAAGAAGCATTTCAATGTCCTCGAGTGGCCTAGCCAGTCTCCAGATCTCAACCCCATAGAAAATCTTTGGAGGGAGTTGAAAGTCCGTGTTGCCCAGCAACATCCCCAAAACATCACTGCTCTAGAGGAGATCTGCATGGAGGAATGGGCCAAAATATCAGCAACAGTGTGTGAAAACCTTGTGAAGACTTACAGAAAACATTTGACTTATGATACAAATTAACTTGTTGCTCCTACCCTCTACTTTTTTGAACATTTTGTTAAAAATCGCGCAACATTTCAGCGCCCTGCTACTCATGCCAGGAATATAGAATATAGTACGTTCATATGGTTAGAATGTGTGGATAGAAAACACTCGGACGTTTTTAAAACTGGTTAAATCACGACTGTGGCTATAACATAACGTGCGTTACATCGGAAAGCGCAGGAAAACCTGATCACAGAAAATGGAAATAAATATCCTTGCGCCACTTCCAGCAATTGTTCACAGTGAGCCGAATTAGATAAGACCGAGGATTCAACTCCCACAGCATCCCCATGTTGTCTAGAGTCTTGTGAATTGAATCATCTTTGATTCTTGGTTGAACCGAATCAGGGGAACCACTTACCTCCAGTCTCCGCCCAGATCATTTGGAAGAGCTCTCTCGTGAAATTTTTTCCAAGACGACAGCTAATGATTTTTACATCGCCTCCTGATGATTTTTATCGCTTATTAACGTTTACTAATACCTAAAGTAGCATTACAAATGTATTTCGAAGTGTTTTGTGAAAGTTTATCGTCTACTTTTTGAATTTTAAAAAATGACGTTACGTTGTGAAATCGCTGTTTTTTTCGTTTATCACACAGTCTACATATAACGATATCTTGGCTTTATATGGCCCGATTTAATCGAAATAAAGACCCAATAGTGTTTATGGGACATCTAGGAGTGCCAACAAAGAAGATGGTGAAAGGTAATGACTGTTTTCTATTTTATTGTGCGGTTTGTGTAACGCCGAAATGCTAATTATTTTGTTTACGTCCCCTGCTGTGCTTTTGTGTTGTAGTGTATTGGTGCATGCTATCAGATAATAGCTTCTCATGCTGTCGCCGAAAAGCATTTTAAAAATCTGACTTGTTGCCTGGATTCACAACGAGTGTAGCTTTAATTCGATACCCTGCATGTGTATTTTAATGAACGTTTGAGTTTTAACTAATACTATTAGCATTTAGCGTAGCACATTTGCATTTCCAGAGCTCTAGTTGGGACGCAAGCGTCCCGAGTAGAGGGAAGAGGTTAAAGGCATCTCTCGTATTTTTAAGTGGGAGAACTTGCACAATTGGTGGCTGACTAAATACTTTTTTGCCCCACTGTATGTCATTGATTGAACACAACCACTCAAAATTGATTTAACCTGTTTCAAATGATGCGACACAACCAATTTAATCAATTTCAGAGAGCACACAGGTTGTTGAAGGTGGGAAGGAGAAAGTCTGAGAATGGATACTGTAGTACAGTGCATTGTAGGCTGTATACTGTACAATGGACAAATTGTATGGCCCTGAACATTGTGCTTTCCATTTATTAACAGTACCGACTGCTCAATAGATTTTGACTGGTTGCAGGTTCATATCAACAAAGAACAAGAATTACAGTATCACAAGGACATCACAAGTGGAGGAGTGACACAAGTCAGAAATAGCGATACAATTAATCACTTACCTTTGATGATCTTCACATGGTTGCACTCACAATACTCCCATTTACTCAATAAATGTTTGTTTTGTTCGATAAAGTCCCTCTTTTTATCCAAAAACCTTTTTTTGTTCGCACGTTTTGTTCAGTATTCCACAGGCTCAAAGGCAGTCACAACAGGCAGATGAAAAATCCGAAAAGTATCAGTAAAGTTCGTAGAAACATGTCAAACAATGTTTATAATCAATCCTCGGGTTGTTTTTAGTCATAATAATCAATAATATTTCAACCGGACAAAATATTTGTCAATATAAAAGAAAGGCGCGCTCTCGGTCGCACGCATGAAAAACCTCTGGGACACTGCGGTGTCCACTCATTCAGAGTGGTCTTAGTCCCTCAATTTTCAGAATACAAGCCTGAAACAATTTCTAAAGTCTGTTGGCATCTAGTGGAAGCCATATGAAGTGCAATTTGAGTCCTAAGTCAATGGAATCTGTATAGGCAGTCAATGGAAAACTACAACTTAAAAAATAATTATTAGGTTTTTGCCTACCATTTCAGTTCTGTTATACTCACAGACATTATTTTGTGTTTTCTATCCAAATCTACTAATTAGGCATATCCTAGCTTCTGGGCCTGAGTAGCAGGCAGTTTACTTTGGGCACACTTTTCATCCGGAGGTGAAAATAGTGCCCCCTACCCTAGTTGTAAGTCTGTTTTGGAATGGGTGGCCAGTAATAAACGGGTCCTGAACATCTCTAAAACTAAGAGCATTGTATTTGGTACAAAGTTGAGGAGACTAAATTACTTGACGTTATCATAGAATGTAAACTGTCATGGTCAAAACATATACAGTTGAAGTCAGAAGTTTACATAGACCTTAGCCAAATACATTTATACTCAGTTTTTCACAATTCCTTACATTTTATCCTAATAAAAACAATTGGTCAGTTAGGATCACCACTTCATTTTAAGAATGTGAAATGTCAGAATACTACTAGAGAGAATGATTTATTTCAGCTTTTATTTCTTTCATCACATTCCCAGTGGGTCAGAAGTTTACATACACTCAATTAGTATTTGATAGCATTGACTTAAATTGTTTAACTTGGGTTAAACGTTTCAGGTAGCCTTCCACTAGCTTCCCACAATACGTTGGGTGAATTTTGTCCCATTCCTCCTGACAGAGCTGGTGAAACTGAGTCAGGTATGTAGGCCTCCTTGCTCGCACACGCTTTTTAGGTTCTGCACACACATTTTCTATAGGATTGAGGTCAGGGCTTTGTGATGGCCACTCCAATACAGTTGTGGCCAAAAGTTTTGAGAATGACACAAATATTAATTTTCACAAAGTTTGCTGCTTCAGTGTCCTTAGATATTTTTGTCAGATGTTACTATGGAATACTGAAGTATAATTACAAGCATTTCATACGTGTCAAAGGCTTTTATTGACAATTACATAATGTTGATAAAAAGAGTCAATATTTGCTGTGTTGACCCTTTTTTTTCAAGACCTCTGCAATCCGCCCAGGCATGCTCTCAATTAACTTCTGGGCCACTTCCTGACTGATGGCAGCCCATTCTTAATCAATGCTTGCAGTTTGTCAGAATTTATGGGGTTTTGTTTGTCCACCCGCATTTTGAGGATTGACCACAAGTTCTCAATGGGGTTAAGGTCTGGTGAGTTTCCTGGCCATGGACCCAAAATATCAATCTTTTTTTACCCAAGCCACTTACTTATCACTTTTGCCTTATGGCAAGGTGCTCCATCATGTTGGATAAGGCATTGTTCGTCACCAAACTGTTCCTGGATGGTTGGTAGAAGTTGCTCTCGGAGGATGTGTTGATACCATTCTTTATTCATGGCTGTTCTTAGGCAACATTGTGAGTGAGCCCACTCCCTTGGCTGAGAAGCAACCCCACACATGAATTGTCTCAGGATGCTTTACTATTGGCATGACACAGGACTGATGGTAGCGCTCACCTTGTCTTCTCCGGACAAGCTTTTTTCCGGATGCCCAAAACAATCGGAAAGGGGATTCATCAGAGAAAATGACTTTACCCCAGTCCTCAGCAGTCCAATCCCTGTACCTTTTGCAGAATATCAGTCTGTCCCTGATGTTTTTCCTGGAGAGAAGTGGCTTCTTTGCTGCCCTTCTTGATAACAGGCCATAATCCAAAAGTATTCACCTCACTGTGCATGCAATTGCACTCACACCTGCATGCTGCTATTCCTGAGCAAGCTCTCAGCCCCGATCCCGCAGTTGAATCAACTTTAGGAGATGGTCTTGGCGCTTGCTGGACTTTCTTAGGCACCCTGAAGCCTTCTTCACAACAATTGAACCACTCTCCTTGAAGTTCTTGATGATCTGATAATTGGTTGATTTAGGTGCAATCTTACTGGCAGCAAAATCCTTGCATGTGAAGCCCTTTTTGTTCAAAGCAATGATGACGGCACCTGTTTCCTTGCAGGTAACCATGGTTGACAGAGGAAGAACAATGTTTTCAAGCACCACCCTCCTTTTAAAGCTGCCATTCTGTTATTTGAACTCAATCAGCATGACAGAGTGATCTCCAGCCTTGTCCTCGTCAACACTCACACCTGTGTTAACGAGAGAATCACTGACATGATGTCAGCTGGTCCTTTTGTGGCAGGGCTGAAATCAGTGGAAATGTTTTTGTGGGATTCAGTTCATTTGCATGGCAAAGAGGGACTTTGCGATGAATTGCAATTCATCTGATCACTCTTCATAACATTCTGGAGTAGATGCAAATTGCCATTACACAAACTGAGGCAGCAGACTTTGTGAAAATTAATATTGTGTCATTCTCAAAACTTTTGGCCACGACTGTACATTGACTTTGTTGTCATTAAGCCGTTTTGCCACAACTTTGGAAGTATGCTTGGGGTCATTGTCCATTTGGAAGACACATTTGCGACCAAGCTTTAACTTCCTGACTAATGTCTTGAGGTATTGCTTCAATATATCCACATAATTTTCCGGCCTCATGATGCCATCTATTTTGTGAAGTGCACCAGTCCCTCCTCCAGCAAAGCAACCCCACAACAGGATGCTTCATGTTTGGGATGGTGTCTTCGGCTTGCAAGCCTCCCCCTTTTTCCTCCAAACATAACAATGGTCATTATGGCCAAACAGTGCTATTTTTGTTTCATCAGACCAGAGGACATTTCTCCAAATAGTATGATCTTTGTCCCCATGTGCAATTGCACACCGTAGTCTGTCTTTTTTATAGCGGTTTTGGAGCAGTTGCATCTTCCTTGCTGAGTGGCCTTTCAGGCTATGTCGATATAGGATTCATTTACTGTGGATATAGATACATTTGCACTTGTTTCCTCCAGCATGTTCACAAGGTTTGTTGCTGTTGTTCATGGATTGATGGATTGATTTTCACTTTTCACAACAGTGTGCGTTCATCTCTAGGAGACAGAACGCATCTCCTTGCTGAGCGGTATGATGGCTGCGTGGTCCCATGGTGTTTATACTTGCATACTATTGTTTGTACAGATGAACATGGTACCGTCAGGCGTTTGGAAATTGCTTCCAAGGATGAACCAGAATTGTGGTCTACAATTATTTTTCTGAGGTCTTGGCTGATTTCTTTTGATTTTCCCATGATGTCAAGCAAAGAGGCACTGAGTTTGAAGGTAGGCCTTGAAATACATCCACAGGTACACCTCCAATTGACTAAAATGATGTCAATTAACCTATAAGAAGCTTCTAAAGCCATGAAATAATTGTCTAGTATTTTCCAAGCTGTAAAGGTGATAGAGGAATTTTAGATTCCTCTATGCTTTAATTCCCAAAACCAATTACCACTCATTTCTAAATTCATTAATGAATTGTAAGTTCATTAATTATGCATGAAATAGATTGAGACCAGTCTTAAAAGCCAGGTAAGAGCGTTTAATTCCAGAGAGTACTGAATGCTTACACACATTTCCACAGGTTATAAACTGAAAATGACGTCAGCGTTTTCCAAACGTTCCGTTTCACAAACAGAGGGCCCCTCTAACTTTCAAGCCTCCGCGTTATCAGCACGCAGTCAAGGCCAGTCAGCATAAATCAACATTCCCGACCATTTGGAGATGGCCCGTTCCCACCACCTGGAGATTTGTACAACTGAATGAACTAAGGAACAGACCTATTATTGTTACTAACTCCTGACTACATTATATACAATTGGGAAAGGGAGCAAGAGGGATAACTCACATGTACCGTACATTATAGCATTTGGACTAGTCAGTTTCTGATTGGAATGTATACATAATTAGTCATTTCAACCATATTTTCCTCTATCAATCCTCCCTTTGATCAAATATTATACATTCAAATCTACAAAATAAAAATATTATTATAAATGTTTACCCAACTTTTCACCCATCATTAATCAAATCTAACCTTAACTCCAACTGTTTTTAAACCTACATCAGAATCATAACTCCTCTTTCAGGATTTTTTTTTTTCTTTTTACAATCTTTATTAAAAAACAGTTTAATCATTGAAACAAATTACAATCTAATTCCCCTTCATCTCAACACTATTCTCATCAAACATAAATTCCCCACAAATGACAGATCCGGATTCGTCCACTTCCTCTGTTGACATGCCTTCAGTCCTCCATGGGTCAGAACCTGGAATCTGTAGTGTCATTGATCTTTTCCAGAGTCCTGGAAACAATAACTTTCATACATACACGCAATCAACCACGTACGTACAAGACTAACACAGTCACACCGGTTAAGGTGGCCCATAACACCACATTTTTCCGTAAATACTGTCTACCCAATTTAGTTCAGAGAATTATCCACCCCAGAGTTTCTGCCAACCCGTGAGCCAGGGTGGTCAAACCAGCTGAGGCTTCGGGCACTGATTCGTTCGGAGCTGTGCTACCTGGGATGTAAGACACGGTCCTGATTACCACGCCCACTTCCTCCTTTTATCTAATGCAATTCTATTCTGTCAGGTCTTCCAGCTGATTGCTTCAGTCTGTTCTACAAACCCTTTAATAACCCTTCTGGTAACTATAATTAATCCAGTCTACATTCTTATTGAGAGTAGACCACTCTAATCCTGCTAGTATCTGATTTCTTGCCTTGAACTCATCCGGCACACCTCGTGGAACCCCAATGTTATCAATATATACTCTTTCCCCCGCACAACCACCAGATGTCGACACTGGCCCATTTTATTTTATTGAAGTCCCCAGAGTTCAACCAGCCTGTCAATTCAGACATGGTCTCGTCAGTGGTCATATTCTCTGTACCAACTTGGTTCCTGGGGATATAAATAGTGCAAATCAATACAACTGTCATTATTTGGCATTCCTGCTTTCATGAACAGCTTTACCATACATGCCATTCCCTTAGGGGAATTAATTCCGTTCAGTGGAAAAGGGATAGTGGTTAACTGGGGTTTAGCGTTCGCACAGGCATAACATTCTTCTTTAGCCACTGATCTGGCCGTATATTGAATCCATTCCAACCATAAGTTGGACTCCCCAAACCCAGTCTCCACCTCTATAACTTCTTTGAGGTCTTTGGTCTGAACTATTCATACCTTTATACAATACTTCCTCTGTTCAGGAACACAGTCCAAAATGCCAACCCTTACTATACTCCACCTGGTCCCAAATTGAGTGTATGGGTTTACGTAGCCATCCCTTTCAGTGTGAGCTATGACCTGTCCACGATCAATATGGGAACCTGCACTGATATCTCTTCTATTTTGGAACAAAATCCTCACCGTCTAAACCATGGGTCAAATTACCACTCTCCGCATATCTAGTAGGACGTGCTGTATCAGGAATACGTCACCCACGATAAGACAGCTCAGACGAACAGCTTCCATGTGTAACCCCACCCTTTCCCCGAAAACACATAACTTAGCAAGAGCCAGATACATCTTCACTTCTATGAACAAAAACAGGGGTGACAGGACAGGGAGGGTTACTTCATTCGAGAGATGGCCCCCGGAATTCTGTTAATTCCAGTTCTCCTCCCGAACACTGTTTATTTGTTCGACAGTGATCTTACCCCCCCCCCCCCCCCCCCGCAGTGCGATATGAATCCGGGTGGCCCACGGGACTGGATTGAGTGTCTTCACCTGTAGTTCACCTGTAGTGCATAAACTCTTGGACATACAGGTTTGGTTAATAAAACAGTTTCTTATTCGTCAAACCAAAAAATACAAAAACAACAAAAAATGTTTTATTAGCTAATTATCCCGTAGGTCACATCCTATTCTAGAACACTATTTACCCATCCCCTTTTGTTACCTGGCTCTGCCCAGGTAACAACCTTGCCTTATTCTTATACAATGACTTAGATAAGATTTAGTGAATTATCCTTATGTCTGAAATTCCATTTAGGAGTGTCCCTTTCATTTTCCACATGTCCAATTCTCACTTTTGTCTCCACTCAGTAACTTATCTACCCACTATGTTATCTTTGCTCGTCCTGGCCCCCCTTCTAAAGCTTCTCTGTTCTCCAACCTTCAAGGTCTCTGCAGTGCGGGGGAGGGCTCCTCTGTATGTTTCTCATGTTTTCCAAATTTGAACTACATGTCTCACTATTTGGCTCCATCCAAACCCATGGACCCTCTTTTAGAAGAAAAAAACATATCTATGAGCAGCTTTTCTCCAAATTCCTTAATCAATCTATCTTAATCCTAACAATAATCCTAACTCCTCATAGATGTCCTATATTCCTGTTAAATATAATACTATTTAAAAACTTATAATCTAATAAATGCTAACCATATTAAAAATCCTTCCTACACTAACAAGCCCTCTCCTTGGGGACCCTCAGTATTCTATCTGACAATAACATGGATTTAATGTGTTGCAAAGTGTGGAATAAAACTTTGGTCCTGTAAAACAGAGTAAAGCAGAACAAAGCATTCTTATAACCCATCTGGTCCTCTCAGCTATTCTTATCCAGCACCAGGTGGGCACCATGCCACCCTTCACGACAGGGAGAACAAACATACATGGGTCATCCTCAGTCAGTCTTATCCTCCCCTCAAAGCATGCTTCACCTCAGCCTCTCCAACTGGAGCATCAAGCAAAGGCATCATGCCTGAAGCCTTCACCACATCTGTAACAGACTTCTTAAAACACGGTATGATGCAAGCAGCACATCACATCAATAACAAATAATACAAGAATTAGGGTCAGAAATCCAGTAACCACCATACCAGTATACTTACCAAACCAGTCTCCCAACCAGGTGGACAGTCAGACTCCTCTACCCCCGCCATGGTCCTCATCTCAGCAGATAGTGCATCGAGCCCATTTAAGGCCCTTAGATATACTACCATCTGGACTGGTGTTATTAGGGATATACGTACACCATTGTTCACCGAACATCGTGCAGACTCCCCCCTGACTAGCAAGAAGCATATTCTAAGCAAGTCTATTCTGTATAAGACAGCCACAAATTGTCCCTACCATCAAAACCAGTCTCCGTGTCTAATTGATCAATAGCTGAATAGTCTAACATTAATTACCTGAATGGGATTTTTAGCACAGTGGTGGCAGGTTCGGTCCAGGGGTGGTAGAGGAGTGTGTCTGGCCCCCCCGGCTCGTCTGAGACCTCTGTTTTTGGCAGTACCTTAATAGAAAACACACCCACCGTGTCTGTCCCGGTCCTTTGTAGTCCGGGGGTGTAAGTGCCTGCATCAGAGAGCTTAATAGTTTTGATGGTTAGTAGGATTTCATCACCTTTACAAAGTTCAACAGTACTCCCAGGTTTCCCCCATCTCATGGAAAACCTATCCACCTTTGTGGGATTCCCTATGCCGTAAGGATATCCTCTTCTCCAGTCCCAGAACTGTCCCAAGTTGGTTATCATGTAATCCCCATACGGACACCCTCCCCCATTACACAGGTAATGTCCCCCGTCTTTTGACACTCCTGTACACGGGTGTTAAAATCAAACAAAAATACCTCAATTCCTTCCCTGCCCTGTTGGCTCAAAATATGTTATCTTCCCCTATTTATTCTCAATGATGAATATGACTTTCTCTCTGTTACAATACCAACTCCCTAATAGCCCATCCAAAAAAAAAAAACTTCACAGCTAATGTTATAAGACAGAATCCTGAACCACTTTCTCATTTGCAGTTCAAACAGTAATTCTAAACCCTCAACCAAAACTGCTTCATTTCTAATGAATTTACCTTAAAACTAGTAACTCAATATGATCCCATTCATTATACAAATGACTCTCCCCTGAGGCTGATCAGACCTCAGAAGCCAGTCATGATAAGGTCAAAAGGCCATACCATATTTAGACATAAAGATCCCTTTATCCTTACAATAGAAATAGTCACCTGTATGATTCAAACCCATAAAAAAAACATCTCATAAGGTTCCATATGTGAGCGTGCCTCTTTAAAATCTCCTTGCACTAAAACAAATCGTTCTAACAGTTGTTTTATATATATATAATTTGCAGACCTTTTTCAATTTGGTCGTTTAAAGCTGCACTCTCCCCCAAAATTATAATCCCAGGAGGCCTCTAAAAGTGAGCCACCACATCCCTAACTATCATTCACTAATGCTACCTCGAATCAGAAACTCAATAAGTGAACTATAACTAAAACCTAATGATAATTCCCCTTTGACTCAAGTCAATAATCGTAAGTTTTAAACATCGTCTACGGATATGTTTACTTAAATGACCATGCTACCTTTAGATACAATTAACCCGATAACATTATTATCCAATGCATTACTTTTTCTCTCTGCCGCAAATGTCGTACATTTCGCAGTGTAAGGAATCCGTAATTTAATCCCCGATATTGAATAAATATGCATTTGCATTCCCTCATGGCTCTTTTAATTTACTTACTTATGGGTAACTTTCATCCGTTCCGGAACAAAGAGTTCTACCTAAACCCGCCAGAACACACTGTTCAACTAAGTTAAATCAAACCCTAAAATTGACTATAACCAATAAACAAATAAACAAAACAATTTTATCTCAACTTCTGAAAGGTTACTCGAAGCCTCGATACACACACTAACAGCCATACAGTTTGCTCCGTTATTCCCAGTCTCTGGTGACAAAAGTGTCTCGCTAGTGACGTCATCATCAAGCGCTCAACCTGCCAATTCGTAGCGACTTCAAATGGATTGTAAATAATTCTTGTTCTATTAACCAAACCTAATTTATCACATCTGTTCTAATCCTGAATTATAATTTACCACCCCAACCAACATCTCTAAATTCGCCAATTTTATAAAAGCTTTTCGATGGGCATAAACCATAATTGTCTCTTTGTTATCATTTAGAATCCATTTTGCTCTAAATACCTGTCTCGTCTTTGACTTAGTATTTTAATTACAACTCTATTCCCAATACGTTATTCACTTGTCTAATTACAACTCAGACCAGCATTAGTGAGTGCTCGCCTTAAAAATGCCTTGTCTCTGGGAACAGGGAAATCACCTTAACCCAAACATTTACTCCTACAATGACACCCAATAATTCTTATGATCCCTTCACGTCGTTCGTTTTAAATCTCTTGATGTATCATGTAACTTATTTTTCTCTCTCCGAATTGTCGTCCCACAATATTTTTTCCACTGTCATACACTCAAACCACTGTGATTACCGTGCACTGTCCCTTTAAGATAAGACTTTTCATTTGTTCCCCGCAACGAGAACGGAAATCAGATCATTTTTAGAATACGTTACTTTTTGTTCAAATTCACTGGTGTTACCTTAACCAAAAATCAATAATCAGAAAAACAATCACAACTTCTTACGATTCAACTATTCTTACCTAATTTATAGTCCAAAGCGTTGCACTAAATAGCCACATTGAGTGTCTAGCAATTCCGTTGCTGGCCATAGCCACTGCCCGCCTTTGTAAAATATATATTCCCTATTCAGATTGAGTTCCCCCCATTTAACTTTAGGTAACTCTCTCTCTTCTATGATACATCTATTTAATTACGACTCCTATCTCAATACATTATTCCACCAGATCATTTTGGGTGAAATAGCGTTTTACATCGAAATTGTTTCGTCGTTATTTTTAATGACTTCTTTTATCAATTCTATCTGGAACACATAATATCCGTTCAGTTATATCTTTTGCAAACACTGGCGACCGTATTTTCAGGCAAAACATGCAAGTAGGTCGATTACGATCTAAAATCAATTTTAGTTAAACGGGAACCGACTGCCGCGCTCACCACTCCCCTACCAGTACAATGGAATTGACTGAGACTCTCCGCAAATATACCCATTTTCACAGTTATCTGTATTTGTTACTACGACATCTAGACAACAGAAAATAGCCCAAATTTAAACGCCCATATCTCTTTTATTGGAATCCTCATCTACTAAAGTCTGACTACGTGTGTGTCCCTTTAAAAATAATCAGTATGTATTTTCCATCCTGTGAACCGCGTCCATAGAAGACTTTTGATCGGACATCATTTCCCCCATAGGATATTCCTTCTGGGACAACGTTAAATGTCTCAAATCTCACTTCTCTAGACTAAGTTGACCTCTCCTGTGAACCACGTCTATAGAAGACTTTTGATCGGACATTCGAATTTCACCCGTAGGATATTCCTTTTGGGACTTTCAACGTAAAATGTCTCAAATCTCACTACTATAGACTAATCACGTATCATTTGATATTAATTTCTTTCAGCATTGTACAGGTTCATTTATTCTGTTCGCCTAGAATTACCCTGCCTTCTCACCAAGCCTAATTTATCCTCACCTGTTTTAACATATCTATCTGCTACTTTCCACAGTCAGTTTCCCATATACAGATAGACTATTAGGTAAAAACTTTATTTAGGTATGTTTATTGAAGTATTGGCCATCCTATTTGTACGGAACAAGCGTCCTAATTCTCCAATGCGTACTATATCACTCCTTAATAATCCTTGGCTTGCAAAACCAGGCCGTATTAAGCTCTAGTTTATTTGTTGGTAGCGCCCCTTACCTCAGGGTCAATTTCGGACCTGCTTCCATTTTATCGATATCCTGGTTAATACCCCCGGTAGAAACCCATTTTATTTGTTCGGAATATTCAAGCACCTATTATTGATCAAATTCAACTCCTTCATAACATTTTAATCAATAAATATCCTAAATAATCCCTCCCAAATTCGAGAATAAAGGCTACTTTACCTGCTGCCGACTGGGATAAGCATTGTTCGTTTGAATCTAGTCACCCTCTCTGTCCTCTGTGATAATATGCAGGCCTGTTTCAATTTTTACCTCAATTCAGAGGTCAGGTCTTTAGTAAAACGAGTCAAAACTCGTCCGTGCACGATTTTCCAGCGTACTACCTACAGGCACAGAGAGGGATATTTTAGATCCGGCTCAAACGACCAAATTGATAGAGGAATTTTAGATTCCTCTATGCTTTAATTCCCAAAACCAATTTGCACTCATTTCTAAATTCATTAATGAATTGTAAGTTCATTAATTATGCATGAAATAGATTGAGACCAGTCTTAAAAGCCAGGTAAGAGCGTTTAATTCCAGAGAGTACTGAATGCTTACACACATTTCCACAGGTTATAAACAGAAAATGACGTCAGCGTTTTCCAAACGTTCCGTTTCACAAACAGAGTGCCCCTCTAACTTTCAAGCCTCCGCGTTATCAGCACGAAGTCAAGGCCAGTCAGCATAAATCAACATTCCCGACCATTTGGAGATGGCCCATTCCCACCACTTGGAGATTTGTACAACTGAATGAACTAAGGAACAGACCTATTATTGTTACTAACTCCTGACTACATTATATACAATTGGGAAAGGGAGCAAGAGGGATAACTCACATGTACCGTACATTATAGCATTTGGACTAGTCAGTTTCTGATTGGAATGTATACATAATTAGTCATTTCAACCATATTTTCCTCTATCAAAAGGGCACAGTCAACTTTGTGCATGTAAACTTCTCACCCACTGGAATTGTGATACTTTGAATATATAAGTGAAATAATCTGTCTGTAAACAATTGTTGGAAAAATTACTTGTGTCGTGCACAAAGTAGATGTCCTAACCGACTTGCCAAAATGTTAGTTGGTAACAAGAAATTTGTGGAGTGGTTTCAAAATGACTCCAACCTGTGTGTATGTAAACTTCCGACTTCAACTGTAGATACAATGGTTGTAAAGATGGCCGTAATAAAGAGATTCTCTGCTTTTTTGACACCACACTAGAAAAAGCAAGTTCTGCAGGCTTGAGATTTGCATTTTATTGTAATCAGAGGGCTGTTATAAGTACTATGCACACCAGTCTCTCTAGGCTAAGAGTTGAGGAGAGACTGACTGCATCACTTCTTCTTTTGATAAGAAACATTAATATGTTGAGAATCCCATTTTTTTTTGCATAGTCAATTTACACACAGCTCTGACAACACACATTTAATCCACCACCAGACATGCCACCAGGGTTCTTTTCACAGTCCCCAAATCCAGAACAAATTCAAGGAAACGTGCATGGAACTTACTTCCATCTCATATTGCTCAAATATACATCAAATCTGGTTTCAAAATACAGATGAAGCAACACCTCGCGGGCACAACGCCTCTCCCTTATTTGTCCTAGATAGTTTGTGTGTATGCATTGATATGTAGGCTACGTGTGCCTTCATTTTTTTTAACGTAGTTCTGTCCTTGAGCTGTTCTTGTCGAATGATGTTCTGCATTATGTCATTCTTTATTATGTTTCATGTGTTGTGTCGACCCCAGGAAGAGTAGCTGCTACTTTTGCAACAGCTAAAGGGGATCCTAATAAAATTCCAAATACCAAATACCCCGACAGACAGGCAGTTTCAAGTTTCCAGTTCATCTCAAAATATTTGACTGATATTCTCTTCAGAATTAATTCTAACAAGGCAGTTTGTTTATTGTGTTATTTTTTGCCCCACTGTAAATGCTTTCGGGCTGATTGACTTAAATTGTCATATGCTGGTAATTTGGGAAGGTTCAACCTTTTTAACCCCTCAAAACTGTTCCTATGACCCCCAATTAACTCACTTCCTATAATCACAGGAAGCTGATGTTGAATGTATGACTTCCTGGGGACACCTTTTAAAAATGTACCGAATTTTTGTCTTTACGTTAAGAATTGACTGTTCTACAGACGATGGAAGACCGTGTTTTTGTGTAACCTCAGGGAGAGAATGAAGAACCATGTCGAGAATGAATTAAGTCACCACCTATTTCCACAGAAGCTGAACCTTAACACAGGCAATCCCTATACAGTCAGAATGGATTTTGTGAAAAGACAGTTAGCTAGCTCAATCGAGTCCGCGGGGCGTCATGGATATGTAAGGGATGTAGGTAATGCTTTTCTATGGAAGAAAGGCCTTGTTCTTGCTGTAAAGAGTTAATTTCACATGGTCAGCTGTAATCTTGCGTTCATCGAGAGCTTCTGCTGAATGATCCCAAATGTGAATTGTCTTTCTAGTCTCAACCATTCTGCAGATGTCACTCACAGCCCTAGCCCTAAGCACTAGCAGACCGGACACTCCGGCATCCCCTGCAAGGCCGGGCCCATGCGCCCGTCATCTATGTCTATTTTCTTTTATAAAGAAATATTTTTTTGTTTTATACAGCTTTTTTCACTCCAGACACAAATGTATACATACGAAAAACAACTTACATGAGCACACAAACAATGACTAGATTTCATCAGCCCAGACGTGCATGCTCACACCCCCATCCCTAGTGCCTGCATTATTGTTTGCCACATGGCCTTAAATTGCACAGATTTGTTTTTCTTCTGTCAACCATGCTTTTTCAATATTTTAATACTAGTCATTTGATTTTACATTGTGTTAATGATGGCGGATTGATTGATTTCCAAGTTTGTAGTCTAACGTTTTCTTGAAATGTGTAACGGTCGTCGTTGGAATGAGGTGAGGACCAATGTGCAACGTGGTAAGTGTCCATCGTTTTAATAAAGTAAATGAACACTGAACAAAAACAACAAAGTGAACGAACGAAACCAGAAACAGTTCTGTCTGGTGCAGATACAAACACTCAACAGAAAACAATCACCCACAACTCAAGGGTGAAAACAGGCTGCCTAAGTATGGTTCTCAATCAGGGACAACGATACACAGCTGCCTCTGATTGAGAACCTTACCAGGCCAAACACAGAAATACCAAATCATAGAAAAAGAACATAGACCGCCCACCCAACTCACGCCCTGACCATACTAAAACAAAGACATAACAAAAGAACTAAGGTCAGAACGTGACAAAATGAGTGATGAGAAGAGAATCGTCCAGCCCATTGGGTATCTCACTATATCCCCATATGCCATGTCTTGAAATATGTAGACAAACAGATTAAAAGTAAGTTTACAATGTAGTACTTCTGATAGACAACTTTCTAGCTCCGCCCGTAATTTTTGGACTTCATAGCATCCCCAGCAGCGATATTGAGAAATTATTAGTTTTACACTTAAGACATAACTCTGCCGTTCTGCTGTAAATCGGACCAATTTTTCTCTCCATGTCCCTGGATTTCAACCGCTAACTCTGGACATTCATACCTGGATCTCACAGCTAGCTAGCTGCTATCCGTGTGACTATCGGCTTTCGTCGATCCTGGAGCAAACATCAATTATTCCGGAGCTAGCAAGCTTCGTCAATCACTCCTGAGTTCCATCAATCACTCCTGGGCTGCAGTCACCTATCCGGACCCGTTTTACTGCCTACGCGGAGCCCCACCGGGCCTTCACAACTGGACTGCCGACGTTATCTACCCGAAGGAGTTATCCGGCTGGCTTCTCCGTCGCGATGTTACCTGAACGCCCATCTGCGGCCTGCTAACCGTTAGCTGTCTTATCGGCTGCTATCTGAATAGACAATCGGACAATTTATTTATTTATTTTTATTATTATTATGTTTTCTTTTTGGGCCTCTATAACTATATGTATTGTTTTTATTTTTGTTGTTGTTGTGGGATTTGGATTAATCCCCTCTACCACACGGAACCCCACTAATCTATTGACGGAACGCAAGAGGTGGCTAATAACAGACCTCCATCCTATGCTAGCTTGCTACCGATGGCCTGGCTAGCTGTCTAAATCGCCATGACCCCCAACCAACCTCTCCACTCACCGGACCCTTTTGATCACTCGAATAAGCATGCCTCTCCTTAATGTCAATATGCCTTGTCCATTGCTGTTCTGGTTAGTGTTTATTGGCTCATTTCACTGTAGAGCCTCTAATGCTGCTCACTATACCTTATCCAACCTATTAGTTCCACCACCCACACATGCAATGACATCTCCTGGTTTCAATGATGTTTCTAGAGACAATATCTCTCTCTTCATCACTCAATACCTAGGTTTACCTCCACTGTATTCACATCCTACCATACCTTTGTCTGTACATTATACCTTGATGCTATTTTATCGCTCCCAGAAACCTCCTTTTACTCTCTGTTCCAGACGTTCTAGACGACCAATTCTTATTGCTTTTAGCCGCACCCTTATTCTACTCCTCCTATGTTCCTCTGGCGATGTAGAGGTGAATCCAGGCCCTGCAGTGCCTAGCTCCACTCCTATTCCCCAGGCGCTCTCTTTTGATGACTTCTGTAACTGTAATAGCCTTGGTTTCATGCATGTTAACATTAGAAGCCTCCTCCCTAAGTTTGTTCTATTCACTGCTTTAGCACACTCTGCCAACCCGGATGTTCTAGCTGTGTCTGAATCCTGGCTTAGGAAGACCACCAAAAATTCTGAAATTTTAATTCCAAACTACAACATTTTCAGACAAGATAGAACTGCCAAATGGGGCGGCGTTGCAAACTACTGGAAAGATAGCCTGCAGAGTTCTGTCCTACTATCCAGGTCTGTACCCAAACAATTTGAACTTCTACTTTTAAAAATCCACCTCTCTAAAAACAAGTCTCTCACCGTTGCCGCCTGCTATAGACCACCCTCTGCCCCCAGCTGTGCTCTGGACACCATATGTGAACTGATTGCCCCCCATCTATCTTCAGAGCTCGTGCTGCTAGGTCACCTAAACTGGAACATGCTTAACACCCCAGCCACCCTACAATCTAAACTTGATGCCCTCAATCTCACACAAATTATCAATGAACCTACCAGTTACCTCCCCAAAGCCTTAAACACGGGCACACTCATAGATATCATCCTAACCAACTTGCCCTCTAAATACACCTCTGCTGTCTTCAACCAAGATCTCAGCGATTACTGCCTCATTGCCTGCATCCGTAATGGGTCAGCGGTCAAACGACCTCCACTCATCACTGTAAAACGCTCCCTGAAACACTTCAGCGAGCAGGCCTTTCTAATCGACCTGGCCGGGGTATCCTGGAAGGATATTGATCTCATCCCGTCAGTAGAGGATGCCTGGATATTTTTTTTAAATGCCTTCCTAACCATCTTAAATAAACAAGCCCCGTTCAAGAAATTTAGAACCAGGAACAGATATAGCCCTTGGTTCTCCCCAGACCTGACTGCCCTTAACCAACACAAAAACATCCTATGGCGTTCTGCATTAGCATCGAACAGCCCCCGTGATATGCAGCTGTTCAGGGAAGCTAGAAACCATTATACACAGGCAGTTAGAAAAGTCAAGGCTAGCTTTTTCAAGCAGAAATTTGCTTCCTGCAACACTAACTCAAAAAGTTCTGGGACACTGTAAAGTCCATGGAGAATAAGAACACCTCCTCCCAGCTGCCCACTGCACTGAAGATAGGAAACACTGTCACCACTGATAAATCCACCATAATTGAGAATTTCAATAAGCATTTTTCTACGGCTGGCCATGCTTTCCACCTGGCTACTCCTACCCTGGTCAACAGCACTGCACCCCTAACTCGCCCAAGCCTTCCCCATTTCTCCTTCTCCCAAATCCGTTCAGCTGATGTTCTGAAAGAGCTGCAAAATCTGGACCCCTACAAATCAGCCGGGCTAGACAATCTGGACCCTTTCTTTCTAAAATTATCTGCCGAAATTGTTGCCACCCCTATTACTAGCCTGTTCAACCTCTCTTTCGTGTCGTCTGAGATTCCCAAAGATTGGAAAGCAGCTGTGGTCATCCCCCTCTTCAAAGGGGGGAGACACTCTTGACCCAAACTGTTACAGACCTATATCTATCCTACCATGCCTTTCTAAGGTCTTCGAAAGCCAAGTCAACAAACAGATTACCGACCATTTCGAATCTCACCATACCTTCTCTGCTATGCAATCTGGTTTCAGAGCTGGTCATGGGTGCACCTCAGCCACGCTCAAGGTCCTAAACAATATCTTAACCGCCATCGATAAGAAACATTACTGTGCAGCCGTATTCATTGATCTGGTCAAGGCTTTCGACTCTGTCAATCACCACATCCTCATCGGCAGACTCGACAGCCTTGGTTTCTCAAATGATTGCCTCGCCTGGTTCACCAACTACTTCTCTGATAGAGTTCAGTGTGTCAAATCGGAGGGTCTGCTGTCCGGAACTCTGGCAGTCTCTATGGGGGTGCCACAGGGTTCAATTCTTGGACCGACTCTCTTCTCTGTATACATCAATGAGGTCGCTCTTGCTGCTGGTGAGTCTCTGATCCACCTCTACGCAGACGACACCATTCTGTATACTTCTGGCCCTTCTTTGGACACTGTGTTAACAACCCTCCAGGCAAGCTTCAATGCCATACAACTCTCCTTCCGTGGCCTCCAATCCGTGGCCTCTTAAATACAAGTAAAACTAAATGCATGCTCTTCAACCAATCGCTACCTGCACCTACCCGCCTGTCCAACATCACTACTCTGGACGGCTCTGACTTAGAATATGTGGACAACTACAAATACTTAGGTGTCTGGTTAGACTGTAAACTCTCCTTCCAGACCCATATCAAACATCTCCAATCCAAAGTTAAATCTAGAATTGGCTTCCTATTTCGCAACAAAGCATCCTTCACTCATATGCTGCCAAACATACCCTTGTAAAACTGACCATCCTACCAATCCTCGACTTTGGCGATGTCATTTACAAAATAGCCTCCAATACCCTACTCAACAAATTGGATGCAGTCTATCACAGTGCAATCCGTTTTGTCACCAAAGCCCCATATACTACCCACCATTGCGACCTGTACGCTCTCGTTGGCTGGCCCTCGCTTCATACTCGTCGCCAAACCCACTGGCTCCATGTCATCTACAAGACCCTGCTAGGTAAAGTCCCCCCTTATCTCAGCTCGCTGGTCACCATAGCATCTCCCACCTGTAGCACACGTCCCAGCAGGTATATCTCTCTAGTCACCCCCAAAACCAATTCTTTCTTTGGCTGCCTCTCCTTCCAGTTCTCTGCTGCCAATGACTGGAACGAACTACAAAAATCTCTGAAACTGGAAACACTTATCTCCCTCACTAGCTTTAAGCACCAACTGTCAGAGCAGCTCACAGGTTACTGCACCTGTACATAGCTCACCTATAATTTAGCCCAAACAACTACCTCTTTCCCTACTGTATTTAATTAATTTATTTATTTTGCTCCTTTGCACCCCATTATTTTTATTTCTACTTTGCACATTCTTCCATTGCAAAACTACCATTCCAGTGTTTTACTTGCTATATTGTATTTACTTTGCCACCATGGCCTTTTTTGCCTTTACCTCCCTTCTCACCTCATTTGCTCACATCGTATATAGACTTGTTTATACTGTATTATTGACTGTATGTTTGTTTTACTCCATGTGTAACTCTGTGTAGTTGTATCTGTCGAACTGCTTTGCTTTATCTTGGCCAGGTCGCAATTGTAAATGAGAACTTGTTCTCAACTTGCCTACCTGGTTAAATAAAGGTGAAATAATTTCTTTTTTTTTAAGTAACCCTACAAAAAGTAATTAATACACCTTTTTATTTTATACGTAGGAAGTTGTGTTTTTCAATAGTCTACATGGGTAGTAGGTGCGTCAGAGACAATAGGCCTATCATTGCCATGCATCTAATTGGCCTCTTGCTCAGCCCCGGCCTCCTCACTTAATTGGCTATCCAGTTTTTTTTTAAAGTAAATTGGATCAGCAGGTCGGACTCGGATACGGAGAGTGAGATGGATAAAAGGCAAGACCAAGTGGTGCACAAAAATGCCAAGAAAAAGTATTATCTGATTAAGCTCGTACCAAACTATCGAAGATTATTCAGACCAGTCAGCGAAGCCACCTCGTCCTCGACTGACGCAACACCATTGCATGTGGAAGAAGCTAGCACTTCTGCAGCAGCTTTCGATAGCAGCCCCCCAATCCCAACAGATACCTCACTGCCAGCAATGACAGCAATAGCAGTGGCCTTGCTCCTCTTCCTCTCCACGAGAATAGTCACAGTTCATCTAGTGAGAGCACTGGTTCTCCATCTCCTCCTCCTCCTCTCCCAGAAAACCAAGCTGATGACCAGAGACCCTGCAGCGCTAATGAGTGAGATTGTCCTTCTCTGAACATTGGTAGGCCTGCTACGAGTGAGTTACGTACTGACAGGGTCAATTTCCCCGTTGATGTAAATTATGACAATTATGACAACATTAAATCAGTGTCAATATAAATAGTCCGGGTGGCCATTTGATTAATTGTTCAGCAGTCATATGGATTGGGGGTAGAAGCTGTTAAGGAGCTAATTGGTCCTAGACTGCTTGCCATGCGGTAGCAGAGAGAACAGTCTATGAAGTACTGGAGTCTTTTACATTTTTTTGGTCTTTCCTCTGACATTGCCTAGTATATGGGTCCTGGATGGCAGGAAGCATGGCCCCAGTGATGTACTGGGTCATACGCACTATCCTCTGTAGTGTCTTGCGGATGGAGGCAGAGCCGTTGCCATACCAGGCAGTGATGCAACCCGTCAGGATGCTCTCAATGGTGCAGCTGTTAAACCTTTTGAGGATCTGAGGACCCATACCAAATCTTGTCAGTCTCCTGAGGGGGAATAGGTTGTGTTGCGTCCTCTTCACGACTGTCTTGGTGTGCTTGGACCATGTTAGTTTGTTGCTGATGTGGACACCAAGGAACTTGAAGCTCTCAACCTGCTACACTACAGCCCCGTCAATGAGAATGGGGGAGGGCTCGGTCCTCCTATTCCTGTCGTCCATAATCATCTCCTTTGTCTTGATCACGTTGAGGGAGAGGTTGTGTCATTGCACAACACGGTCAGGTCTCTGACCTCCTCCCTATAGGCTGTCTCATCGTTGTCGGAGATCAGGCCTACCACTGTTGTATCATCAGCAAACTGAATGATGGTATTGGAGCCTGAATGCCAAGCGTCACGTCTGGAGGAAACCTGGCACTATCCCTTAGGTGAAGCAAGGTGGTGGCAGCATCATGCTGTGGGGATATTTTTCAGTTGCAGGGACTGGAAGACTAGTCAAGATCGACAGAAAGTTGAACGCCGCAATCTAGAGAGAGATCCTTGATGAAAACCTTCTCCAGAGCACTCAGGACCTCACACTGGGATGAAGGTTCACCCTCCAACAGGAAAACGACCCAAAGCAAAAAGCCAAGACAATGCAGGAGTGGCTTCGAGACAAGCCTCTGTATGTTCTTGAGTGGCCCAGCCAGAGCCCGGTCTTGAACCCGATCGAACATCTCTCGGAAACCTGAAAATAGCTGTAGAGCGACAGGGCTTTAGAGGATCTGCGGAGAAGAATGGGAGAAACTCCCCAAATACAGGTGTTCCAAGCTTGTAGCGTCATATCCAAGAAGACGCGAGGCTATATTTTCTGCCTGAGGTGCTTCAACAAAGTACTGAGTAAGGGTCTGAATACTTCTGTAAATGTGATATTTAATTTAAAAATTTTTAATACATTTGCAAACATTTTTAAGAACATGTTTTTACTTCGTCATTATGGGGTATTGTGTGTAGATAAATCGTGTGGGGAAAACTATGTAATCCATTTTAGACAAAGGCTGTAATGTAACAAAATCTGGAAAAAGTCAAGGGGTCTGAATACTTTCCGAAAGCACCATAAGATTGCAACAATATGCTCCAACAATGTGAGTTGTAATCAGCAAGAAATTAGTTTTCTACTGAAAAAATATGCACGAGATTATTACACGAAAATGTAATACAGATATTGGTTCTTTATATAAATGCATTCACTGTTTTTCAGTAGAACCTACTGCATCCTCAGCAGCTCCCACAACAACTGGAAATGCAACAACAACAGCCACAGCTGCCAACACCACAATCACAGCTGCCAACAATATCACCACATCTGCCAACACTACAACCACAGCTGTCCCCACAACAGCCACAGCTGCGAACACTACATCCACATATGCCAACAATATCACCACATCTGCCAACACTACAACCACAGCTACCAACACAACAGCCACAGCTGCCAACACTACAACCACAGCTGCCAAAACCTCAACCCCAGCTGCCAACAATATCACCACAGCTGTCAAAACCACAACCACAGCTGCCCCCACAACAACCACAGCCGCTCCAACTACAACACCCTCGCCCCCAGTTGTTTTTGACCTGGTATTCAGATCAGATGAGGTTTTCAGTCCTGCTCTGACAAATACCTCTTCACCTTCGTTCCAGAATCTTGTAACAAAGACAATTCAAGCGGTAAGATCCTCGTTTACCATGCAATAGGAAAGTACCAGGCATCCACAGTAATGATTTAAATTAAAGGCAGCTCATCTGGGCCATTGAGTTTGCTTTGACAACCAATTTCAAATTAAATTAAAAATAGGAATTTTGTTTGGCACATTTTGATAATCTCAACAAATTACTTTTAGTGAAATGATCATGTAGATTTCATTATAGGACCCCTGTAAATTTTAAACACACATTCAAACATTCATACCAGGAAGTGAAAGTTTGCTAAACAGAATATCATTTATCACAGATAACAGCACCAATTGTGCATAACATGGGAAATCACAAGACTGTAAAATGTTGTTTACCTCTAAAACAGCATTTTAGAATAATGAAGTTATTGAAATATTGTTTTATATTTTTAGAATTTCTTGAAAAATATCCTCTACCAGGCAGATGAGTTGCCCATTAATTAGAGGAATGCTGTTTAGTCAATGCTAGCTATTATAGATAATGGAGAAATGTTGCTCTGGGATTTGTTTTGAGCAAATAGAACAATATTTTCATATTCATATCAGTATTTACTGTCTGCCACATGTCACTGAATCACTCTTTATCATTTTTGTTTTTCAGCTTGAGCCTCTGTTTAAGGCACAATTCCCAAACTTCATAAGACTGATTGTGGTGGGTTTCAGGTCAGTAAGCTGTAACACTCAATATACAAAGTCAGTAACATTTATAACCCTTTTGTATACCCAGTGTAATTTATTTCTAAATCAGTATTACCATTAAACAGTTTTAAATAGCTAGTACAACAGTTTACTGCTACCAACAACCACCAAACTAATTATAAAAAATAAAATATTCGGTCTATGCCTTGTTTTGTCACCCCAGGAATGGTTCCATCATCACAGACACCCAGCTGGAGTTTGCTGCCGCTAACACAACTGCTAATGCGACCACACCTTTTGCTGATGCTGTGGCTACTACTCTGAAGGCTGCGATCACCAATGGAAGTTTGAGTATCAACATCTCAGCCAATTTCAAGATTACTGGTCAGTTCTTGCACACTTCAACATTATACATTTAATCAATAAGACACGGGGGGGTGTGGTATATGGCTAGTATACCACGGCTAAGGGCTGTTCTTAAGCACGACGCATCGTAGAGTGCCTTGACACTGCCCTTATCTGTGGTATATCAAAATCAAATCAAATTGTATTTGTCACATGCGCCATACAGTGAAATGCTGTAAGGCGCCGGTACGGAGTCAATGTGCAGGGGCACCGTTGTTGAGGTAATATGTAAATGTAGGTAGAGTTATAGATAATAACAGAGAATAGAAGCATTGTTCCAGGGGTGGGGGCAATGGTAGCAGTCTGGGTAGCCATTAGATTTGCTGTTCAGGAGTCTTATGGCTTGGGGGTAGAAGCTATTTAGGAGCCTCTTGGATCTAGACTTGGCGCTCCATACCACTTGCCATGCGGTAGCAAAGAGAACCGTCTATGACTAGGGTGGCTGGAGTCTTTGACAATTTTTAGGGTATTCCTTTGACACCGCCTGGTATAGAGGTCCTGGATGGCAGGAAGCTTGGCCCCAGTGATGTCCTGGGTTGTACGCACTATCCTCTGTAATGCCTTGCGGATGGAGGCAGAGCCGTTGCCATACCAGGCAGTGATGCAACCTGCCAGGATGCTCTCAATGGTGCAGCTGTTAAACCTTTTGAGGATCTGAGGACCCATACCAAATCTTGTCAGTCTCCTGAAGGAGAATAGGTTTTGTCGTGCCCTCTTCATGACTGTCTTGGTGTTCTTGGACCATGTTAGTTTGTTGCTGATGTGGACACCAAGGAACTTGAAGCTCTATACCAGCTTACACTACAGCCCCGTTGATGAGAATGGTGGCGGGCTCGGTCCTCCTATTCCTGTCGTCCATAATCATGTCCTTTGTCTTGATCAGGTTGAGGGAGAGGTTGTGTCATTGCACAACACGGTCAGGTCTCTGACCTCCTCCCTATAGGCTGTCTCATCGTTGTCGGTGATCAGGCCTACCACTGTTGTATCATCAGCAAACTGAATGATGGCATTGGAGCCTGAATGCCAAGCGTCACGTCTGGAGGAAACCTGGCACCATCCCTTAGGTGAAGCAAGGTGGTGAAGGCATCATGCTGTGGAGATGTTTTTCAGCGACAGGAAGACTAGTCAGGATCGACAGAAAGTTTAACGCCCAAACTAGAGAGAGATCCTTGTTGAAAACCTTCTCCAGAGCACTCAGGACCTCACACTGGGACGAAGGTTCACCCTCCAACAGGACAACGACCCTTAGCACAAAGCCAAGACAATGCAGGAGTGGCTTCGGGACAAGCCTCTGTATGTCCTTGAGTGGCCCAGCCAGAGCCCGGTCTTGAACCTGATCGAACATCTCTGGGAAACCTGAAAATAGCTGTAGAGCGAAGTTCCCCTTCTAACCTGACAGGGCTTTAGAGGATCTGCAGAGAAGAATGGGAGAAACTCCCCAAATACAGGTGTTCCAAGCTTGTAGCGTCATATCCAAGAAGAAGCGAGGCTGTAGTTTCTGCCTGAGGTACTTCAACAAAGTACTGAGTAAGGGTCTGAATACTTCTGTAAACGTGATATTTACATTTTTAATTTTTAATACACATGCAAAAATTTTAAGAACATGTTTTTACTTCGTCATTTTGGGGTATTGTGTGTAGATTGATGGTGGGGGGAAAACTATGTAATCCATTTTAGAATAAGGCTGAAATGTAACAAAATCGGGAAAAAGTCAAGGGGTCTGAATATTTTCCGAAAGCACCACAAGATTGCAACACTATGCTGCAACAATGTGTGTTGTAATCAGCAAGAAATTAGTGTTCTACTGAGAAAATATTATGCACGAGATGGTGGACACGAAAATGTAATACAGATGTGGATTCATTATATAAATGCATTCACTGTTTTTCAGTAAAACCGACTCCATCCACAGCATCTCCCACCACAACTGGAGATGCAACAACGACAACCACATCTGTCCCCACAACAACCACAGCTGTCCCCACAACAACCACAGCTGCCAACACTACAACCACAGCTGCCAAAACCACAACCACAGCTGCCAACACTACAACCACAGCTGCCAACACTACAACCACAGCTGCCAACACTACAACCACAGCTGCCAACACTACAACCACAGCTGCCAAAACCACAACCACAGCTGCCAACACTACAACCACAGCTGCCAACACTACAACCACAGCTGCCAACACTACAACCACAGCTGTCCCCACAACAGCCACTGCTGCCAACACTGCAACCACAGCTGCCCCCACAACAACCACAGCCGCTCCAACTACAACACCCTCGCCCAAAGTTGTTTTGAATCTGGTATTCAGATCAGATGAGGTTTTCAGTCCTGCTCTGACAAATACCTCTTCACCTTCGTTCCAGAATCTTGTAACGAAGACAATTCAAGCGGTAAGATCCTCGTTTACCATGCAATAGGAAAGTACCAGGCATCCACAGTAATGATTTAAATTAAAGGCAGCTCATCTGGGCCATTGAGTTTGCTTTGACAACCAATTTCAAATTAAATTAAAAATAGGAATTTTGTTTGGCACATTTTGATCATCTCAACAAATTACTTTTAGTGAAATGATCATGTGGATTTCATTATAAGACTCGTGTATTTTTTAAACACACATTCAAACATTCATACCAGGAAGTGAAAGTTTGCTAAAACAGAATATCATTTATCACAGATAACAGTACCAATTGTGCATAACATGGGAAATTACAAGACTGTAAAATGTTGTTGACCTCTAAAACAGCATTTTAGAATAATGAAATTATTGAAATATTGTTTTATATTTTTAGAATTTCTTGAAAAATATCCTCTACCAGGCGGATGAGTTGCCCATTAATTAGAGGAATGCTGTTTAGTCAATGCTAGCTATTATGGATAATGGAGAAATGTTGCTCTGGGATTTGTTTTGAGCAAATAGAACAATATATTCATATTCATATCAGTATTTACTGTCTGCCACATGTCACTGAATCACTCTTTATCATTTTGGTTTTTCAGCTTGAGCCTCTGTTTAAGGCACATTTCCCAACCTTCATAAGACTGATTGTGGTGGGTTTCAGGTCAGTAAGCTGTAACACTCAATATACAAAGTCAGTAACATTTATAACCCTTTTGTATACCCAGTGTAATTTATTTCTAAATCAGTATTACCATTAAACAGTTTTAAATAGCTAGTACAACAGTTTACTGCTATCAACAACCACCAAACTAATTATAAAAAATAAAATATTCGGTCTATGCCTTGTTTTGTCACTCCAGGAATGGTTCCATCATCACAGACAGCCAGCTGGAGTTTGCTGCCGCTAACACAACTGCTAATGCGACCACACCTTTTGCTGATGCTGTGGCTACTACTCTGAAGGCTGCGATCACCAATGGAAGTTTGAGTATCAACATCTCAGCCAATTTCAATATTACTGGTCAGTTCTTGCACACTTCAACATTATACATTTAAGCAATAAGGCACGGGGGGGTGTGGTATATAGCTAGTATACCACGGCTAAGGGATGTTCTTAAGCACGACGCATCGTGGAGTGCCTTGACACTGCCCTTATCTGTGGTATATCAAATTCAAATCCGGTACAGAGACAATGTGCAGGGGCACCGGTGTTGAGGTAATTTAGGTAATATGTACATTTATGTAGAGTTTTAGATAATAACAGAAAATAGCAGCTATTGTCCAGGTGTGGGGTCAATGCTAATAATCTGGGTAGGCCTTTGATTAGCTGTTCAGGAGTCTTATGGCTTGGTAGAACCTATTTAGGAGCCTCTTGGACCTAGACTTGGTGCTCCGGTACCGCTTGCCGTGTGGTTGCAGAGAGAACAGTCTATGACTAGGGTGGCTGGAGTCGTTGACAATATTTAGGGTCTTCCTTTGACACCTTCTGGTATAGAAGTCCTGGATGGTAGGAAGATTTGCCCCAGTGATGTACTAGGCCATACGCGCTATCCTCTGTAGTGCCTTGCAGATGGAGGCCGAGCAGTTGCAATACCAGGCAGTGATGCAACCCGCCAGGATCTCTGGTCTCTGACCTCCTCCCTGTAGACTGCCTTATCATTGTCGCTGATCAGGCCTACCACTGTTGTGTTATCAGCAAACTTAATGATGGTGTTGTAGTCTTGCCTTGCTGTGCTGTCATGAGTTAACAGTGAGTACAGGAGGGGACTGAGCACGCACCCCTGAGGGGCCCCCGTGTTGAGGGACAGAGTGGCAAATGTGTTGTTACCTACCCTACCACCTGGGGACGGCCCGTCAGGAAGTCCTTGATCCAGTTGCAGAGGGAGGTGTTCAGTCCCATGGTACTTATCTTAGTGTTGAGCCCTCAAAGAACCGTAGTGCATTCAAATCAAGATGATGCCGGAGAACAAGGCTGACGTTTTATGTATTCCTAACCAGTTGTGTTTTTTTGTTTGTTTCTCTGCAACTTATTTATTTTATTTATTTTGTTCATTATGTTGCTGCTACCATCTCTTATGACCATAAATAACTGCAATTACTCACCAGGGACTGGCAGAATCCTTTTTTCCCTTTAACCTCTCTAGGGTAGGGAGCAGCATTCGGAATTTTGGATGAAAAGCATGCCCACATTTAACGGCCTGCTACTGGGGCCCAGAAGATATGATATGCATATACAGTGGGGCAAAAAAGTATTTAGTCAGCAACCAAATGTGCAAGTTCTCCCACTTAAAAGATGAGAGAGTCCCTGTAATTTTCAACATAGGTAAACTTCAACTATGACAGACAAAGTGAGAAAACAAATTCAGAAAGTCACATTGTAGGATTTTTTATGAATTGATTTGGTTTTGTAGTTTTCTATTCAATGCCATTACAGTATCCATTGACAGTATCACGTGACTCCATTTGCAGTTTCTATGCCTTACACTAGATGTCAACAGTCTTTAGAAATCGTTTCAGGCTTGTATTCTTGTAAATGAGGGGTAAGACCAGTCTGAACGAGAGGACCCTAACGTGACGCAGACCTTTTTTCAGGCGCATGTACATTTCTAGTTGACCTTTTATATTGGCGACGTTATTGTCCGGTTGAAATATTATAGATCATTTAGGCTAAAAAACAACCTGATGGTTGAATATAAACATTGTTTGACATGTTTCTATGAACTTTACGGCTACAGTTTGGATTTTTTTGTCTGATTGTTTTGACTGAGTTTGAGCCTGTGGATTACTGAAGAAAACGGCGCTAACAAAACTGAGTTTTTTGGATATAAAGAGACTTCATCGATCAAAAGGAACATTTATTGAGTAAATGAATGTATTCTGATTAACACCATATGAAGATCATCAAAGGTAAGGGATTAATTGTATCTCTATTTCTGAGTTTTGTAACGCTTCTACTTGGCTGGTTACTGTTCTGGGCTAGGTATGTTTTGGGCTAGGTATGCTTTCCCCGAAAAGCATTTTATAAATATGACACTGTGATTGGTTTAACAATAAGTTCATCTTTAAACCTATTTAAAATATGTTTTGTTTTCTGAATTTTTATAATGATCACAGCAACATTAATTGTATTTGTTTATTTACAGGGGACAATGCACATTAATCAACATCAATATTACAATAATGTAACATCCATGTAAATGTGTCAGCCAAAAACGAATTTGCACCCAGGCAGCTAAGGACAATTACACAGCCACAATACAAATACTCACTAAAACAATACAAAATAGTCATTAGGATATTTTAGCCATTAGGATCATTTAGCCATCCGCATTAGGAGACGTCCTAAATGCCTCCTATGATGAGTGAGTGTGACGTTGCAAAAACAAAAACAAATTACATTTGGGACGTCTGCCCCTGAAAGGCCTGTGCGCAGCCCTGACTACGGCACATCAACACATACAATTATGCACTACTGTGCTGCAAAACTGTGTGTGGTAATCCGCAAGGAATTTGTATCTACAGAGAAAAAGATTATGCAGAAGATGTTAGAAATGATATACATTCAAATTAAATACATATGTTGATTTATTATATGAATGTATTGATTTGTTTTTCAGTCCAAGCTAATGCAACTACAGCAGCTCCCACAACAACCACAGCTGCCCCCTTAACAACCACAGCTGCTCTCACAACTACCACAGCTGCCCCCTTAACAACCACAGCTGCTCCAACAACTACCACAAGCGCACCAACAACAACCACACGTGCACCAACAACAACTACAGCTGCCCTACAAACAACCACAGCTGCCGTTGCCCCGACGACCACCGCAGCCCCAAATGTTTTGCTTCTGGAGTTCAGTTCAGATGAGAACTTTACCGAAACTCTCTCAAACAACACCTCGCAAGCTTTCCGGGATCGGGCTACTACTGTAAAAAACGCGGTAAGGTCATTTTTTGCAATCAAGCAGCAAATAGAGTTTGTAACGTTAGTTGATTTCAAATTTCCCAGCTATGAACCTTCTAAGGTCTGTGATTTCTGTCTTGATCCTGAAGTCTTCATACCATCTCTGTTTGCTTTTCAGATTGAGCCAGTCTATCGCAAAGTCTTTAGAAGTTTCATTCAGCTTGTTGTGTTGAGTTTCAGGTGAGTGGCAGTCTGAGTTCAATAATGATCTGGGTGTTCTTCTAATAGATGTACAAATTGTCCTTTTTCCAATTTACTTCAGCCACTTTTAAGGGACTGTACCACTTTTTTTAACCTTAGCTCTGTTCCTTGTTTTGCATTCACAGACGTGGGTCCGTCATCACAGAATGCAGAATGGAGTTTGGACCTACTGGTAACGGGACTGCACCCACTGCTAATTCGGTGAAAGATGTTCTGGTGGAAGCAGTCAACAACGGGAATATAGATATCCGTGTCAATGCCAGCTCCATCGTTGTCAGCGGTCAGTTCAACACATCACCTACTGATATTTCTGACATGTCACGCTCAACATTTCACCACAATCATAGCTGCCCATCTTCATTCTGCGTCACTTCACTATACCATGCACTTGACATAAGGTGGCACAATGTCACTCTATTCAGAGCAACACATAACAAGTCAGACAGGGACACAGTTGAACATAAATAAATGTTACCATTTAATAGTCTGGGTAGCCATTTGATTAGCTGTTCAGGAGTCTTATGGCTTGGTAGAACCTATTTAGGAGCCTCTTGGACCTAGACTTGGTGCTCCGGTACCGCTTGCCGTGTGGTTGCAGAGAGAACAGTCTATGACTAGGGTGGCTGGAGTCGTTGACAATATTTAGGGTCTTCCTTTGACACCTTCTGGTATAGAAGTCCTGGATGGTAGGAAGATTTGCCCCAGTGATGTACTAGGCCATACGCGCTATCCTCTGTAGTGCCTTGCAGATGGAGGCCGAGCAGTTGCAATACCAGGCAGTGATGCAACCCGCCAGGATCTCTGGTCTCTGACCTCCTCCCTGTAGACTGCCTTATCATTGTCGCTGATCAGGCCTACCACTGTTGTGTTATCAGCAAACTTAATGATGGTGTTGTAGTCTTGCCTTGCTGTGCTGTCATGAGTTAACAGTGAGTACAGGAGGGGACTGAGCACGCACCCCTGAGGGGCCCCCGTGTTGAGGGACAGAGTGGCAAATGTGTTGTTACCTACCCTACCACCTGGGGACGGCCCGTCAGGAAGTCCTTGATCCAGTTGCAGAGGGAGGTGTTCAGTCCCATGGTCCTTATCTTAGTGTTGAGCCCTCAAAGAACCGTAGTGCATTCAAATCAAGATGATGCCGGAGAACAAGGCTGACGTTTTATGTATTCCTAACCAGTTGTGTTTTTTTGTTTGTTTCTTTGCAACTTATTTATTTTATTTATTTTGTTCATTATGTTGCTGCTACCATCTCTTATGACCATAAATAACTGCAATTACTCACCAGGGACTGGCAGAATCCTTTTTTCCCTTTAACCTCTCTAGGGTAGGGAGCAGCATTCGGAATTTTGGATGAAAAGCATGCCCACATTTAACGGCCTGCTACTGGGGCCCAGAAGATATGATATGCATATACAGTGGGGCAAAAAAGTATTTAGTCAGCAACCAAATGTGCAAGTTCTTCCACTTAAAAGATGAGAGAGTCCCTGTAATTTTCAACATAGGTAAACTTCAACTATGACAGACAAAGTGAGAAAACAAATTCAGAAAGTCACATTGTAGGATTTTTTATGAATTGATTTGGTTTTGTAGTTTTCTATTCAATGCCATTACAGTATCCATTGACAGTATCACGTGACTCCATTTGCAGTTTCTATGCCTTACACTAGATGTCAACAGTCTTTAGAAATCGTTTCAGGCTTGTATTCTTGTAAATGAGGGGTAAGACCAGTCTGAACGAGAGGACCCTAACGTGACGCAGACCTTTTTTCAGGCGCATGTACATTTCTAGTTGACCTTTTATATTGGCGACGTTATTGTCCGGTTGAAATATTATAGATCATTTAGGCTAAAAAACAACCTGATGGTTGAATATAAACATTGTTTGACATGTTTCTATGAACTTTACGGCTACAGTTTGGATTTGTTTGTCTGATTGTTTTGACTGAGTTTGAGCCTGTGGATTACTGAAGAAAACGGCGCTAACAAAACTGAGTTTTTTGGATATAAAGAGACTTCATCGAACAAAAGGAACATTTATTGAGTAAATGAATGTATTCTGATTAACACCATATGAAGATCATCAAAGGTAAGGGATTAATTGTATCTCTATTTCTGAGTTTTGTAACGCTTCTACTTGGCTGGTTACTGTTCTGGGCTAGGTATGTTTTGGGCTAGGTATGCTTTCCCCGAAAAGCATTTTATAAATATGACACTGTGATTGGTTTAACAATAAGTTCATCTTTAAACCTATTTAAAATATGTTTTGTTTTCTGAATTTTTATAATGATCACAGCAACATTAATTGTATTTGTTTATTTACAGGGGACAATGCACATTAATCAACATCAATATTACAATAATGTAACATCCATGTAAATGTGTCAGCCAAAAAATGAATTTGCACCCAGGCAGCTAAGGACAATTACACAGCCACAATACAAATACTCACTAAAACAATACAAAATAGTCATTAGGATATTTTAGCCATTAGGATCATTTAGCCATCCGCATTAGGAGACGTCCTAAATGCCTCCTATGATGAGTGAGTGTGACGTTGCAAAAACAAAAACAAATTACATTTGGGACGTCTGCCCCTGAAAGGCCTGTGCGCAGCCCTGACTACGGCACATCAACACATACAATTATGCACTACTGTGCTGCAAAACTGTGTGTGGTAATCCGCAAGGAATTTGTATCTACAGAGAAAAAGATTATGCAGAAGATGTTAGAAATGATATACATTCAAATTAAATACAGATGTTGATTTATTATATGAATGTATTGATTTGTTTTTCAGTCCAAGCTAATGCAACGACAGCAGCTCCCACAACAACCACAGCTGCCCCCTTAACAACCACAGCTGCTCCCACAACTACCACAGCTGCCCCCTTAACAACCACAGCTGCTCTCACAACTACCACAGCTGCCCCCTTAACAACCACAGCTGCTCCAACAACTACCACAAGCGCACCAACAACAACCACACGTGCACCAACAACAACTACAGCTGCCCTACAAACAACCACAGCTGCCGTTGCCCCGACGACCACCGCAGCTCCAAATGTTTTGCTTCTGGAGTTCAGTTCAGATGAGACCTTCACCGAAACTCTCTCAAACAACGCCTCGCAAGCTTTCCGGGATCGGGCTACTACTGTAAAAAACGCGGTAAGGTCATTTTTTGCAATTAAGCAGCAAATAGAGTTTGTAACGTTAGTTGATTTCAATTTTCCCAGCTATGAACCTTCTAAGGTTTGTGATTTCTGTCTTGATCCTGAAGTCTTCATACCATCTCTGTTTGCTTTTCAGATTGAGCCAGTCTATCGCAAAGTCTTTAGAAGTTTCATTCAGCTTGTTGTGTTGAGTTTCAGGTGAGTGGCAGTCTGAGTTCAATAATGATCTGGGTGTTCTTCTAATAGATGTACAAATTGTCCTTTTTCCAATTTACTTCAGCCACTTTTAAGGGACTGTACCACTTTTTTTAACCTTAGCTCTGTTCCTTGTTTTGCATTCACAGACGTGGGTCCGTCATCACAGAATGCAGAATGGAGTTTGGACCTACTGGTAACGGGACTGCACCCACTGCTAAATTGGTGAAAGATGTTCTGGTGGAAGCTGTCAACAACGGGAATATAGATATCAGTGTCAATGCCAGCTCCATCGTTGTCAGCGGTCAGTTCAACACATCGCCTACTGATATTTCTGACATGTCACGCTCAACATTTCACCACAATCATAGCTGCCCATCTTCATTCTGCGTCACTTCACTATACCATGCACTTGACATAAGGTGGCACAATGTCACTCTATTCAGAGCAACACATAACAAGTCAGACAGGGACACAGTTGAACATAAATAAACGTTACCATTTACACCAATTACGGCAGAAAGGACTAGTGTCTAGTGTTCTTTACCGTCACTTTTGTCTTAAACTCACCCAGGCAACTCTTGTTCAGATAGTGATGATGATTATAAATTGTACATGTGTTTCAAGTGTTTTAACGGGAATCCCATTTTTATGTCCACAGTTCTAAGCTCATCCATGTCTCCAGTGGTAAACAGTGTGTTTTCCTCTTTTGGAATGACCCTGGTTTTCCTGCTGCTGTCTGCTGCAATGCACAGACTTTAAGACCAGGACAAACCAACTCATTTGCAACCCTGCACCTGACTACACATGTAACTCTTTTATTTTAATTTTTTTTATCACATAGCCCTCTTTTTCCAGTGAAATATCTCTATAGCATATGCATATTAGGATCCAGCTCTATCATTCAAATGAAATTATGTTTGTTTAATCCTAGATGCTCTTTAACGTAATGTTAAACCTATTGTACAGGAATGGATGCGTAAGCAGATTTTGTTTGTTTGGTTATAGCCCATAGTAAAATATGATGTAGAGCACGTTTGATAATACATTGAGTGTATTCATAGAGTAAACCTTTTTAGTGGAATGAATTTCAATATGCAGTTAATGAAGGCAGGGCAAACAATGAAACCCGACCTGAAGATCATCCCAACCATCAAAATCACCCATTATCACTATTGTGAGAATATGTCTGCGTTAATACAATTATCCCTTGTGTTTACTGTTGATTTGATGAAAATAAAAAGGAAACTTTGGAAGAACTTTCACATGTCTTTTTTTTTTTACTGGTCCAAGAGAAATCTCGAAATTTACTCGTTATTACTGTTACGTTCGTCGATGGAAGGATCGGACCAAGGTGCAGCGTGGTAGGCGTACCTTTTAATTTATTAAATGAACACCGAAAAAACAACAAATACGAAACGTAACGTCTAGTAGGGCTAAACAGCACAGTACCAAAAACAAGATTCCACAAACAACAGGTGGGAAAAGGCTGCCTAAATATGATCCCCAATCAGAGACAACAATTGGGAACCATACCAGGCCAACATAGAAAAGAAAAACTAGAGGACCCACCCTAGTCACACCCTGAACTAACCAAAATGGAGAATAAAAAGGCTCCCTAATGTCAGGGCGTGACAATTACAGAAGTCGAAAAAAGGCACCGTGATTATGGCATCCATTCCATGTGAAAAACGAACTGTGTATATTTTCCTGACATTAAGTAATGAAAGAATGAAAATGTTATAATTCCGAAGTAATTTGTTAAGTGTTTTTTTTCTTCAAATTTGAGCCATACCAAGGATGGATGATTTGTCAATTTAATTATGAATTCTGAAAAGTCTTCAAGAAGTCCTGGGTGAACACAAATGATCATATACTGTATATGCCTATTAATAATGTATTCATAAATACTCATATAAAATAAAAAGTCAGATAATGTGACCTAAAGCATAAACAACAATAGACAGGCCAATACATTTGTTTTGCTTCATAAATCATTTATTCTTAAATATGAATAAGTTATATACAGAATGTATCATTCTTGTTTTAATCCCAGTATTTTTTTGCATATTGCAACCGGCCCACCATATGACTTGCAGTAGCATAGCATGTAAACATAGCACAACTTTTCAAAAGCTTACTTTGTTTTCTTCCTATGAAATAATGTCAGTATTTAGCTGGTGTTTTGGCTATGATTATGTTTGCATGTGAATTTTGTCATTCACAACTTCTCCTGATTCATCATTATTGCAGATAAAACATGTTGAGCCACTTTAAATGTGAAAGTCACTCCCCTCTAGAAAGAATGTATATGGCACACCTAGTTTTCCTCTCTTTTTCCAATCCCTCCAGTACTCACTTTCATAACAATTGTTGTGTTCCTCGGTTAATGTCCTTTAGTTCATAAGGGTTCGAGCAAGCTGACATTCTTTACTTTACAAGGGTTATAGCCAGCTGGACAGTCCTGTTAGCATAGTGAAACTGCAATCATCATGGTGATTTTCAAGGTGTTGGCATCTGCGACTACAGCTGCTGTAGTTGGTGCTGTGGTGGTAGTGGTTGTCAGGGTTTAACAGCGGAAGAGAGTGAAATAACACTAAGATGTATTCCCTTGTATAAAGCTCCATTCGTTTTCATAATAATGGTAATAATGCAACAGCTACATCAGAAACACTATAACATCTTAGAATAACAGATGGAATTACTTACTTGCTCTAATGGAGGTTGTATCAACGGTTAGGAAGGTGTTCCCCTGAGCCAGAGATTGAGCCAAACCCTGCTCTGCACTCATTGTATTGGGAACCACTGTCTGGTTCTTGAAAATAAGCGTCAGGTGGGCAATAACTGAGCTACTACTGTAAACAAATAAAAATATAAATATTTAGTATTTCTTTTGAGGTCAGACTTAAACAGTTGTTTCCCAAAAAGTATTTAGAAAGATGACAATTGTTTATAGTAATTATTTTAAAAAAAAATCTTACTGTATTATTCAAACTTGCTATTTCTAAATAATTATATTTAAGTGTCGACATTCATACAGTTACAGAATACAATTCATTGTTACTTACGTGGATTTAATGATCTTACACCTTAGGTAATTTAAAAGGTAAATGATTTTGTAACCACGATTCACCTGTAAAAAATAAGTATATTAGTATTAATAGTTTCAATCAATAATTTCAGCATTATTGTTCATAGACACGCTACTCACCTCTGTGGTAACATTTGCTGTGTCCGAATAGTCACTTAGGAATGTACAGATCATTCTGAATCCTACTCCCAGTGATCCCTCATTTGCTGTCAGTGCTGCTGTTGAGTCGGTAGTGGTGGTTGTCTCAGCTGTGGTGGTTGTGGGAGAAACTACGGTTGTTGTTAGTGTGACTGTGGTTCTTGTGGTAGAAGCAGTTGTTGTGGTTGTGGCAGCAGCTGTGGATGTATAAGCAGAAACTGTGGATATTGTGGGTGCAGCTTTGGTTGTTGTGGGTGCAGTTGTGATTATTGTAGTAGCAGCTGTTGTTGTAGCAGCAGCTGTGTGTGCTGTGGGTGCAGATGTAATTGCTGTTGGTGTAGCTGGGGTTGTTGTGGGAGTAGCTGTTATTGTTGATGAAGCTGTGGTTAGTGTGAGTGCAGCTGTGGTTATCCGTAGCTGTGTTAGTTGTTGGTGGAGCTGTAGTTGTTGTGGGAGCAGCTGTGTTTGATGTGGGAATAGCTGTTGTTGCCGGTGCAGTAGCTGTGGTTGTTTATGGTGCATCTGTGGTTATTGTTGCTGCGGATGTGGTTGTTGTTGGTGTAGATATGGCTGCTGATGGTGCAGCTATGGTGGTTGTTGGTGCAGTTGTGGTTGTCTTGGGTGCAGCTGTGGTTGTTGTGGTAGTAGCTGTTGTTGTCTTGGCAGAAGCTGTGGTTGTTGTAGGTAACGCGGTGGTTGTTGTTGGTGCAGCTGTAGTTATTGTGGTAGTAGCTGTTGTTGTCATGAAAGCAGCTGTGGTTATTGTAGGTGCAGCTGTGATTGTCATGGCAGCAGTTGTGGTTGATGGTGGTGGAGCTGTTGTTGTAGTGGCAGTAGCTGTGGTTGTTGTAGGAGGAGCTGTGGTTGTTGTTTGGAGCTGTTTTTGTTGTAGCTGTTGTTGTCTTGGCATAAGCTGTGGTTGTTGTAGATAATGCGGTGGTTGTTGTTGGTGCAGCTGTAGTTATTGTGGTAGTAGCTGTTTTTGTCTTGGCAGAAGCTGTGGTTGTTGAAGGTGCAGCTGTGGTTGTTTTTGGAGGAGCTGTTGTTGTCATGGCAGCAGCTGTGGTTGTTGTAGGCGCAGCTATGTTTGTTGTTGCAGCAGCTATGGTTGTTGGTGGTGGAGCTGTTGTTGTCATGGCAGTAGCTGTGGTTGATGTAGGAGGAGCTATGGTTGTTGTTTGCAGCTGTTTTTGTTGTAGCTGCTCCTGTGGTTGTTGTGGGTATAGCTGTCATTGTAGTTGCTGCAGCTGAAGTTATTGTGGGAGCAGCTATTGTTGTCATGGCAGCAGCTGTGGTTGTTGTGGGTGGAGCTGTTTTTGTCTTGGCAGAAGCTGAGGTTGTTGTTGGTGCGGCTTTGATTGTTGTAGGTGCAGCTGTGCTTGTTTTGCTGTAGTTGTGGTTGTTGTGGGTGAAACTGTTATTATCGTGGCATCAGCTGTGATTATTGTGGCAGCAGATGTTTTTGTTGTGGTGGCGACTGTGGTTGCTGTGGGGTAGGTTGTGGTTGTTGAAGAAGAACCTGTAGTTATGGCTGCTGAAAATGTGATTGTAGCTGCGGCTGTGGTTGTAGTTTGTGCAGCTGTGTTTGTTGTGATGGCTGCTGTGGTTGATGTGTGTTTCTCAGGGGCGGCTGTGGTTGTTGTTGGAGCAGATGTGGTTGTTGCGAGGCAAGCTGTGGTTGCTGAAACAGCAGCTGTGGTTGTTGTGGCAGCTGTGGTATTTTCTTCACCTGTAGTTGTTGTAGCAGCTGAAATTGAAGTTGATGTCCCTGTAACTCATAAAATGTACCCAATATTAACATGCCATGTGTCAATCTTGAAAGTGATGAAAATGCCAACAACGTCAGCAATGATGGCTTTACTTACTTGCAGTAATGGAGGTTGGATCAACGGCGAGAAGGTGTTCCCCTGTGACAGAGAGTCAGTCAATCCCTGCCTTGCCATGGTTGCATTTGGAACCACAGTCTGATTCTTGAAAACAAGTGTCATGTTTACAATCACTGAGCCACTCCTGTAGGAAAAGATACAGACAAAGAGATGTAGTATTCCTTTCAGGTGAGGTGCTTGAACAATTGATTCAGATTCAATTTGATTCATCCATTGACATCTTTTAAGGAGAGTGCACAGTTTTGAACAATGGTTCGTTAGATCAGTCTAAAACTTTGCACAAACACTGCTCCCATCTACTGGCCAAATTATAAATTGCAGCCGGGCTGGAATATTGCAATTAAAAGAGGATGGTACAAAAAAATACAAATTAATGGTTGTTCTTTTCTTTGTGTTGTCTTTTACCAGATATTTTGTGTTATATTCTCCTACATTAATTTCACATTTCCACAAAGTGTTTACTTTCAAATGGTATCAAGAATATGCATATCCTTGCTTCAGATATTCTTGCTACAGGCAGTTAGATTTGGGTAGGTCATTTTAAGCGAACATTGAAAAAAAGTGTCCGATCCTTTAAAACAGGTTTCCAAACGTTGTATAGTCTGGTACCTCTTCAAACATTCAACCTCCAGCTGGTAACCCCTCTAGCACCAGGGTCAGTGCACTCTCAAACTTTGTAATCCTACCACACACACACTATACGATACATTTATTAAACATCAGAATGAGTGTGAGTTTTTGTCACAATCTGGCTCGTTGGTATTGACAAAGAGCTGTTTATAGGACCAGGGCACAAATAATAATATTATAATTATCAATAATTTTGCTCTTTATTTAGCCATTTTATATATACCTCTGTATTTGTTCATCGAAAATTGTGAAAAACGCAGGTTAAAGAGAAGGGTGTGCTTGAAGGGATTTTATTTGTATTTAATTTAACCTTTATTTAACCAGGAAGGGCTCATTGAGATTTGAAATCTCTTTTTCAAGAGTGCCCTGGCCAAGATAGGCAGCACCAAGTCATTACATAATTACAGACAGACAACATGAAAAACTACAGGTAATCCAGTAAAAAAACATAGAATTCACAAGAGTATAACAAAATCATAAAACAGCTAATTAAAAACATTGCCAGGTCAGGGAATCATCCTCCACATCCTTTATCAATGATTTAAAAACACCAATTGGGATAAATTCTTCCAGATTAAAAGTATTTTTTAAGGCGTTCCAAGCCGATGGTGCAGAGTACATAAAGCCCCTCTTACCATATTCAGTTCGGACATTTGGAACAGTTAGCAGGATAAAGTCCTGCGAACAAAGAGAGTACCCACCACATTTCTGAACAATACAAATGCCCAAATTAAATGGTAGTAAACCCAAAATGGCTTTGTAAATAAAAGTATACCAGTGACTGAGCCTACGATTGACTAGAGAAGGCCAGCCCAACCCTTGTATATAAAGTGCAGTGGTGCGTAAGGATTTTGCAGTTTAAAATAAATCTCAATGCTCCATGGTAAAGAGTGTCAACTGATCTCTATCACTGAGCGGAATAATTCATATTTAAATTATCCCCATAGTCTAGTAAAGGCATAAATGTAACTGATACTAGCCTCCGTCTGGCTTCAAAAGAAAAACAGGCCTTTTTCCTAAAATAAAATCCCAACTTCAGCTTCAATTTTTTTTGTAAATTGTTGAATGATCAATTAAAATTCCAGGATATTTATTTGAGGTTAGAGTCTCAATCTCATTGTCCTGACAGGTAGTAATATGTGAAAGGTTCAGAGGTCTATTTCTTGCTTTAGAAAACAGCATTAGTTTAGTTTTGTCAGTATTGAAGATAAGCCTCAATTGACACAAGGTATGTTGAACAGTATAAAAAGCAGTTTGCAAGTTCTGGAAAGCATTTGTGAGAGATGAGGCACAGCAATAAATAACAGTATCATCAGCATAAAAGTGAAGTTGCGCATTCTGCACATTTCTGTCTAAAGTACTTTTTAAATAGTCAATAAGAGGGGACCAAGTACAGAGCCCTGGGGCACACCATTACAGACAGACAATGTAACAGACATGAGCCCATCAAATTAAGTGCACTGAGTTCTATCAGACAGATAGTTATCAAACCAAGCAACTGCATGCTCCAAAAGACATACGCTTGACAATCTGTCTCAGTATAGCATGATCAACTGTATGAATAGCCTTAGAACAGGGGTGGGCAATTCCAGTCCTCGAGGGCCCGATTGGTGTCACAGTTTTGCCCCAGCCCCAGCTAACACACCTAACTCCAATAATCACCTAATCATGATCTTCAGTTTGGAATGCAATCAGCTGTGTTTTCTAGGGATGGAGAAAAAGTGTGACACCAATCAGGCCCTCTAGGACTGGAGTTGCCCACCCCTGCCTTAGAGAGATCAATAACAAGTGACACACAGTGCTGTTTTTGTCAAGTGCTTCAGTGAGTATGCACATACCTCTGCAATGTTGGGTTGTATTGTAGAGAGTCTCAGTCTTAAATCCTTTTCTACACACAGTCTGTGCCTGTATTCAGTTTTCATGCTAGTGAGGGCCGAGAAAACAATCTCACACAGGTACGTGGTTGCAAAGGCATCCGAGCGATTTGCCAAGGCAGGTTTCTCAGAACGCAGCCAAATCCAGAAATCTGGCAGTGTCTTCTGATTAAATTCAATTTTCACAGAATCGATTGTTGCAATTTTGATGAGGCTCTCTTGTTCAGATATTGGTAAGTGGACTGAAGGCAGGGCATGAAAGGGATAACGAATCCAGTTGTTTGTGTCAACCGTTTCGGGAAAGTACCTGCGTAATTGCACAACCAACTCACTCAGGTGCTTCGCTACATCATATTTGACATTGTCCGTAAGCTTGTGTTAATTTGCAGACAAAAATTCATACAATGATGGAAAGACCTGTTTGTTTTCCTTGCTAATGCAGACAGAGAAGAGCTCCAACTTCTTAACCATAGCCTCAATGTTGTCCCGGACATTGAATATAGTTGCGGAGAGTCCCTGTAATCCTAGATTCAGATCATTCAGGCGAGAAAAAACATCACCCAAATGTATAGCCCCGTTGGAAAATATGACTGCACTGTTAGAAAATGTGAAGAAGAATAAATACTACTTTAATATATCACTAAGATAAACACTGCCCTTTTGTCAATAAAGCGATTTCTACTGCTCACCATGGTGATGCTAAGGATTCCTTTTTGGGCCAGAATGGTAGCAACAAATCGACTAATTATTTTTATTTCACCTTTATTTAATCAAGTAGGCCAGTTGAGAACAAGTTCTCATTTTACAACTACGACCTGGCCAAGATAAAGCAAAGCAGTGCGGCACAAACAACAACACAGAGTTACACATGGAATAAACAAACGTACTGTCAATAACACAATAGGAAAAAAAATCTATATACAGTGTGTGCAAATGAGGTAAGACTAGGGAGGTAAGGCAATAAATAGGCCGTAGCGGCGAAGTAATTACAATTGAGATATTAAACACTGGAGTGATAGATGTGCAGAAGATGAATGTGCAAGTAGAGATACTGGGGTGCAAAGGAGAAAAAAAAATACATATCAATATGGAGATGGGCTATTTACAGATGGGCTATGTGCAGGTGCAGTGACCTGTGAGCTGCTCTGACAGCTTATGCTTAAAGTTAATGAGGGAGATATGAGTCTCCAGATTCAGTGATTTTTGCAATGCATTCCAGTCGTTGGCAGCAGAGAACTGGAAGCAAAGGCGGCCAAAGAAGGAATAGGCTTTGGGGTGACCAGTGAAATATACCTGCTGGAGGGTGTTCTACGGGTGGGTGCTGCTATGGTGACCAGTGGGCTTTACCTCGCAGAGACTTATAGATGACCTGGAGCCAGTGGGTTTGGTGACGAATATGAAGTGAGGGCCAGCCAACGAGAGCATACAGGTCGGAGTGGTGGGTAGTATATGGGGCTTTGGTGACAAAACGGATGGCACTGTGATAGACTGCATCCAATTTGCTGAGTAAAGTGTTGGAGGCTTTTTTATAAATGACATTGCCGAAGTCAAGGATCGGTAGGATAGTCAGTTTTACGAGGGTATGCTTATTTGCGAAATAGGAAGCCGATTCTAGATTTAATTTTGGATTGGAGATGCTTAATGTGAGTCTGGAAGGAGAGTCTACAGTCTAACCAGACACCTAGGTATTTGCAATTGTCCACATATTCTAAGTCAGAACCGTCCAATGTAGTGATGCTGGACGGGTGGGCAGTTGGGGGCAGTGATCGGTTGAAGAGCACGCATTTAGTTTTACTTGAATTTAAGAGCAGTTGGAGGCCACTATCCAACTTTCTGACGATCACAGTGGGGAGGTGAGAACTACAGTATTTGTGCCAATTTGAAACTGGGGTTGACAAAAATAGCCATTACAATGTATGTTTGGGAATACATTAAGCCCTGTAAGTACTTGTGGAGATTTGATAGGATTAGTGTAGTCAGTAAGCAATATGGTAATAGCTATATTTAGCGATCTGAATTTGTTGTTTTAGGCTTAGACCTATCTAAATACAGTATAATAATATGTCTGGAAGTGCAAAGGTTATAAGGTCTAATACTGTTTGCCTGGCAGTGCCATTGAGGTAACCTTAGTTTAGAGAGAAGAGTGTACTCTACTGGCCCTCCAACACTACTTCCTTGTACAGCAACCGCAATTATCCAAGGTTTCTCTGTCCTATGTACCGACCAGGCCCATCCCTGCTTAGCTTTAGCTGAAAGCCAGGAGAGTGATCCAAGGTGATATGTCAATTTATAAGAAACAAGAATCTCCATCACCTTGAATGTTTTTATTGTTCTTTGAAGGGTCAGGAAGTTAATTGACAACACCTGTACCATCAGTCTTGGACTTTCATGCTGAGTAATCAGCAGAATGAGGTTTACTCTGGAAGCAGAGGCTACTGTAATGGTCAGTCTTACATTTTACCCCCTATCAAACTTCAGGACTTGGGGAGCAGTGGGGGAAAAAGTACCCAATTGACATACTTTAATAAAAGTAAAGATACATTAATAGAAAATTACTCAAGTAAAATTGAAAGTCACCCGGTAGAAAACTACTTGAGTTTTAAATATGTTTAAGTATCAAAAGTAAATGTAAATGCTAAAATACATTGCATTCGGAAAGTATCAGAACACCAGACTTTTTCAAAATGTTGTTACGTTACAGCCTTATTCTAAAATGGATTAATTTGTATTTTTTTTCTCCCTCATCAATCTTGGCACAATACCCCATAATCACAAAGCTAAAACAGGATTTTAGAAATTGAAATATCACATTTACATAAGTATTCAGACCCTTTACTCAGTACTTTGTTGAAGCACATTTGGCAGCGATTACAGCCTTGAGTCTTCTTGGGTATGAAGCTTGGCACCTGTATTTGGGGAGTTTCTCCCAGTCATCTCTGCAGGTCCTCTCAAACTTTTTCAGGTTGGATGAAGAGCTTCGCTGCACAGCTATTTTCAAGTCTCTCCAGAGATGTTCGATCGTGTTCAAGTCCGGGCTCTGGCTGGGCCACTCAAGGATATTCAGAGACTTGTCCCAAAGCCTTGTCTTGGCTGTGTGTTTAGGATTGTTGTGCTGTTTGAAGGTGAACCTTTGCCCCAGTCTGAGGTCCTGAGTGATTTGGAGCAGGTTTTCATCAAGGATCTCTGTATTTTCTCTGTTCATCTTTCCCTCAATCCTGACTAGTCTCCCATTCTCTGCCGCTGAAAATTAGCACCACTGCATGATGCTGCCACCACCATGCTTCACCGTAGGAATGGTGCCAGTTTACCTCCAGACTTGATGCTTAGCATTCAGGATAAAGAGTTCAATCTTGGTTTCATCAGACCAGAGAATCTTGTTTCTCATGGTCTTAGAGTCCTGTAGGTGCCTTTTGGCAAACTCAAAGCGGGCTGTCATGTGCCTTTTAATGAGGAGTGGATTCCATCTGGCCACTATACCATATAGTACTGATTGGTGGAGTGCTTCAGAGATGGTTGTTATTCGTGAAGGTTCTCCCATCTCCCCAGGGGAACTTTGGATCTATGTCAGAGTGACAATTGGGTTCTTGGTCACCTCCCTGACAAAGGCCCTTCTCCCCGATTGCTCAGTTTAGACGGGTGGCCAGCTCTTGGAAGAGTCTTGGTGGTTCCAAACTTCTTCCATTTAAGAATAATGGAGACCAATGTTTTCTTGAGGACCTTCAATGCTGCAGAAATGTTTTGGTACCCTTCCCCAGATCTGTGCCTCAATACAATCATGTCTCGGGTCTCTATGAACAATTCCCACGTCCTCATGGCTTGGTTTTTGCTCTGACCTGAACTATCAACTGTAGGATCTTATATTTATTTATATATATATATATATATATATATATATATATCTTCCAAATCATGTCCAATCAATTGAATTTACCACAGGTGAATTCCAGTCTAGAAACATCTCAAGAATGATACATGGAAATAGGTTGCACCTGAGCTCAATTTCGAGTCTCATAGAAAACGGTCTGATAACCTATGTAAAGAAGGTATATCTGTTTTTATTTTACTTTTAATTTGCAAATATAAAACAAACTATTTTGACTTTGACTTTACAGAATGCAGATTGATGAGGGAAAAAATGTAATCCATTTTAGACTAAGGCTGTAACGTAACAAATGTTCGAAAAGTCAAGCGGTCTGAATTCTTTACGAATGCACTGTGTACTTATTAAGCATAAAAAGTAAATGTATAAAAGTAAATGTAATTTCAAATTCCTTATATTAAGCTAATGTTTTTTAATTTACGTATAGCCAGGCCAAACTCCAACACTGAGATAATTAATATACAAAGCATTTGTTCTTTGTGAGTCCACCAGATCAGAGACAGTAGGGATGACCAGGGATATTATCTTGATTAGTGCGTGACTTGGACCATTTTTCAGTCCTGATAAGCATTAAAAAGTAGTAATTGTAAGTACTTTACACCACTGTTGGGGAGTATACGCTGATCCTAAATCTGACTGATGGATAACTACCCAGAGCAAAGTAAACATACCTACAATAATGTAAATAATGTATCAAAAAAGATGTCACATACACAGGATAGGTGCATGGATAGTAGCCATAGTAGTACAGAGCCCCTAATGCAAATGAAGTGCCTTGCTCAAGGGAAGGCATGTCTGATGTCATCAGATTTTTCACCTGTCGGCTCGCGTATTCAAACCACCAACCATTCGAATATTGGTCCAACTGTAACTCACTGCGCGCAAGAGCCAGGAGATACAGAGTAGCGCTTTAATACTAACCGGGAAAATGTACTCTCCAAGACACTGTGCGCACATAAATAATCGCCCAAAACCAGGACCACACCAGTCCGGAGGGAAAATCTAAAACAATCAGCACTACTACACAAAATACACAGTGGGGAAACAAATATAAGCCTGCACAAAGAGCAGGCGGGCCTACCGGCTTAAACAGTCCAACTAAACCTAAACAAGAAACAGGTGTACTAATCAGACAAACACAATAGAAAAGGGGAAAAGGGATCGGTGGCAGCTAGTAGGCAGGTGACAACGACCGCCGAGTGACACCAACGCTCTAACTGATATACAATACTACCTGCCGCCACTGAAAGGGGGAAAAGGGGATGGTAATTCACAAACACTCTTTAAACACTCTTCAATTAATTTCAGCTGCATTGAGTCAATTTCCACTTCCCCTCAAAAATTGAATTAGCATCATAAAAAGAATCCCATAAAATCCATCTGTTTAAGATAGAGATATCTGCATGGGCTGCCTCTCAACCCACCGCATCTGCCGATATCGGCCTGCCACATCTGCAGCGAAAGGTGTTCGTCAGACCATGAGACATCCCAAAAATCTGTCTTCTCACAAAAACGTATGTGGTGTCTGAAAGGTTTGGCCTACACAATGATATGACCCCTCTATGGAAGGTGAGTCTCTCACCAACACATACATGTCAGTTGTTTTAGAAAGTATATATGGAAGTAGTTTAGTGCCTAAAAACGTTTATAAATATTTAAAACATTGTTTCCCTGATCTGTCATCAAAGCAAAGGGTGGAATCTCAAATATATGTTGATTTGTTTAACACTTTTTTTAGGTACTACATGTGTTATTTCATAGTTTATATGTCTTCACTTCTACAATGTAGAAAATAGTCAAATAAAGAAAACCCCTTGATTGAATAGGTGTGTCCAAACTTTTGGCTGGTACTGTATATAAAACAGGAATATACTGTATCTTGATTACAGAGGTATTCAACTTACTGTTAGAATCATTGTTTAGCAGTGATTACAGTTGTTAGTCTTTCTGGTTAAGTCTCTAAGAGCTTTGCACACTTGGATTGAACAATATTTAGAAATTATAATGTAAACATTTCTTCAAGGTCTGTCAAGTTGTTGTTCATTACCAGGCAGCCATTTTCAAGTCTTGCCATACATTTAAGTCAAAACTGTAACTAGGCCACTCAGGACCATTCAATTCCAGTGTATATTTGACCTTGTATTTTAGGTTATTGTCCTGCTGAAAGGCAAATTTGTCTCCAAGTATCTGTTGGAAAGCACACTCAACCAGGTTTTCTTCTGGGATTTGCTAAGTTCTATTCCATTTATTTTTATCCTAAAAAACTCCCTATTCCTTGACGATGACAAGCATATACATAACATGATGCAGCCACCACAATGCTTGAAAATACTGTATGACGAGTGGTACTCAGTGATGTGTTGTGTTGGATTTGACCAAAACATAACGCCATGTATTCAGGATATAAAGTTAATTTCTTTGCCACATTTTTTGCAGTTTTACTTCAGTGCCTTATTGCAAACAAGATGCCTGTCATGGAATATTTTTCGTCTGTGCAGGCTTCCTTCTTTCCCCTCTGTCATTTAAATTACTATTGTTGATCCATCCTGAGTTTTCTCCTATCACAGCGATTCAACTCTGTAACTGTTAAAGTCACCATTTGGCCTCCTTCCTCTCCTGCATCTGAGTTAGCAAGGACACCAACTTCAGACGGGCCTGGACATGTACTGGCCTGGACATGTACTGGCATGTACTGGCTTAAGCAGGGGGACACGTCTGGCACTGCAGGATTTGAGTCCCTGGCGGCGTAGTGTGTTACTGATGGTAGGCTTTGTTACTTTGGTCCCAGCTCTCTGCAGGTCATTCACTAGGTCCCCCCGTGTGGTTCTGGGATTTTTGCTCACCGTTCTTGTGATCATTTTGACCCCACGGGGTGAGATCTTGCGTGGAGCCCCAGATCGAGGGAGATTATCAGTGGTCTTGTATGTCTTCCAATTCCTAATAATTATTATTTCTTCAAACCAAGCTGCTTACCTATTGCAGATTCAGTCTTCCCAGCCGGGTGCAGGTCTACAATTTTGTTTCTGGTTTCCTTTGACAGCTCTTTGGTCTTGGCCATAGTGGAGTTTGGAGTGTGACTGTTTGAGGTTGTGGACAGGTGTCTTTTATACTGATAACAAGTTCAAATAGGTGTCATTAATACAGATAATGAGTGGAGGACAGATGAGCCTCTTAAAGAACAAGTTACAGGTCTGTGAGAACCAGAAATCTTGCTTGTTTATAGGTGACCAAATACTTATTTTCCACCATAATTTGCAAATAAATTCCTAAAAAATCTACAATGTGATTTTCTGGATTTTTTCTCTCATTTTGTCTGTCATAGTTGAAGTGTACCTATGATGAAAATTACAGGCCTCTCATCTTTTTAAGTGGCTGACTAAATACTTTTTTGCCCCACTGTATGTGATAGCTGGCTTCTAAAAGAGTTGGACAAAGTGAGTTCATTGTCTGTATGTATAAATTTGGTGTCAGTATGATATCTTATTGACTGATGGCTGACTTGATGGTATTATACTTTTTTGACATTGTACATTTTATATTGCAAATGGACAGTTTACATTTCCAATGTATTTATTGAGGGATTATCCATCACCAAATGGACAGGCTGAAATCAACACCAAAGAGCGATGGAGAGGGACCACCATCACTGCTCGGCCATCCCGAGTTCAACGGGCTTGTCAGTTGGGCATTTCTGCAGTACATTAGAGCATGTCAATTTTGTGATGGTAAATGCCCATTGTAATACATTGCAAATGGACAGTGTACATTTCCAATGTATTTAATGAGGGATTTACCATCACCAAATGGACATGCTGAAATCAACACCAACGAGCGATGGAGAGGAACCACTATCACTGCTCGGCCATCCCGAGTTCAACAAGCCAGTAAATTGGCCATTTCAGCAGTATATTAGAGCATGTAACTCCTAATGGGAGACAGTTGAATGCTGAAAGGGTTCAATCTATTTTGGCTATACCATAGCCTGTTATTAAGCAGCACATGGTGACCCTCAATGGGATGGCAGGGCACTGCAGGGCATGGTTGCTCCATTATGCTCAGGGAGTACAACCACTTGCTGATCTAATATACGGCCACAAGATGGCGGTGCAAGACCTCACTAAGTGGACTCCAAAGGCTAAGTTGTCTTTGACTAGGTTTAAACAGCTTCGTACTTCCTCTCCTTGTTTAGGATTGCCTGATCATGAGAAGGTTTTTAATCTTTTTGTTTTTGAAAATGATGGGTTTATGTCCTCAGTTCTTACTCAGGATCATGGTGGTAAACAAAGACCTGTTGCTTACTATTCTATTGGTATGTTGTCTGAGAGCTGTGGCTTCTGCATATGAGGCTGTGCTGGCTTGTGCTGATATTGTGACTATGTGCCCATTGACCGTTCATGTTTCTCACACAGTATCTCTCAGGCTAAGACTGTACACCGTACTCCTGCCAGACTGTTGCATTATCAGAACGTGCTACTAACAATGTCTCATGTCACCTTTAAGCGTTGTGCAGTTTTTATTCCAATATATTATATATTGCCGACGGAGGAGGATGTTGAACCGCATGATTGTGCTGCACTGTTGGAACAGGTCTGTAAGACACGCCCTGATTTATTTGTTGTGCCATCAATGAATGTTGATTTGGAACTGTTTGTTGATGGCTCTGCCCAGAGGTCAGAATAAAGGTGAACCATTGGTGGCATATGAAATAACTACTGCTGCCAGCACCCTGGAAAGTGCAAAGCTACCATCTCATGTATCTTCCCAAGCAGCATAACTGTTTGCTTTGACTAGAGCATTCCATTTTGGCAAAGGATAAAACTGTGACTATTTACACAGACAGAGGGTATGCATTTGGGGTTGTGCATGGTACTCTATGGAAGCAGGGTGGTCTTACCTCCTCTGGTAAGACGATTTCACATTGTAAATTGGTTGATAACTTGTTGAAGGCTATTTTGTTACCCACTTCCATTTCAGTTTGTAAATGGCACAATCGCACTCATTTATCTGACCCCATTTCTAAAGGGAATGCTGCTGCCGATCTGGCTGCAAGGGCGGCAGCCACCTCAACTGTCTCGCCACACTTCTGAAGGTTTCATTTCCTATTTCTGTGAAAAAATATGCTTTCTTTAAAGGATGTGTTTGATCTGCAATCAAGTGCAGGTCCTGGGGAGCTTTGCATGTGGAATACAAAGTGTTCATTTGATGCTGGTCAGAACCTATAGACAGGACCTAATGGCCTGCCGGTTCTGCCCCCTCTTGTTATCCAAAGTTTGCTCATGGTCCAGATCGTGTGTCAAAGGGGGGATTTGTGGGAATTGGACTTCATATTTGGTTTGCTTCTGGGTTTTCTGTTTTTGCGGAGGAATTTTGTGCAAAGTGTGTGATTTGTATGACTAACAATGCAGACAGAGGCATTCCTATGCCCATGTCAGCCCACCCAGAACCTGAAGGACCCTTTGAACACATTATGTTGGATTTTATTGAGCTCACTCCATGCCAGGTGTGTAAGTACTGTATTGATGCTTTTTTTTTTAAAGTGGATAGAGGCATTTCCTTTACACCTATGACTTTAGTCAAGAACCTACTGAGGGAAATCATTTCTAGGTGGGGTCTGCCATCCAAATTAACGTTGGACAATGGCACACATTTTGTAAATAGTGTTATTCAAAATATTTCTGAGAGTTTGCAGGTTGACCTGCGGACACATTGCAGCTGTCACGCAACAAGTGGTGGTCTCGTTGAGAGAGCCAAACAATCGCTGAAAAATTAAGCTGACGAAACTGATGGCTGAGACAGGTTTGCCAAGGGTAATGGTAATGACTTTGGCTCTAATGTACATGCGTGGGCGCACGCATCGTACCACTGGGTTAGCACCTCATGAGATACTAACAGGGAGACCTATGAGAATGCTAAATACCCAATTTCCACAGAATAGGCTCAGAATAGGCCTTAGCAGAAAGACATGGCACCAGAAGCGTTGGACTGGTCCATTCCAGGTACTCCTGACAACCCAGACTGCTGTGAAGGTTGCTGAGAGATCTATGTGGGTTCATGACAGCCACTGCATGAAGGTGCCATACAAACCGGTCCAAGATGTACCAGAGGACGAATGGCCGCAGAGGACCTAGACGGCCATGGGAGGATCAGGACCAGACTCGTATCCTGTTTGTAGCTTTTCTGACTAGCCTCCTTATTGCAGCTGCTGTATTGACCCTGAAGGGAGCAGAGCAGACCCGAGGAGGTGATGAAAAGAATGCTACCATTCTAACTAATTCCAGTGCAGTCCTACTGCGGGACTTATTAACTAACAGCGACACAAACAGAAATAAATGTTCAGCACCTTGGCAATATCACCCAGAAACACTGAACATTTCAACACCATGAAAAGAAAATGTATGGTATGATATGCTGATGTCAGAAAACGGGACATGTATAGCAAGCCTTCCCATCCCTACTAGTTCAATGTCTATGTTCACTCTGTATGAAAAAAAAAGAAAGTGAAGCGAATACTAGATGTGTTGTGTTACTGATGACATACTGGGCAGATGCTGGGAGATTGCCAGGACCCACACTACTGAACAAAGGTTCCTGTTTAGAATTAGTACAAAGCTTAACTGATGTGTTTTCATCTGTTGGTGGCCATTATGAGAGTGAATGTAAAAAAAATGTGTGATAATGAATGGTATTTCCTGATAATTCCACTGATAAAGGAATTCGTACCAGCATTATGTATCTGCAAGGGCAGTATTCAGACTGCAATTAAATGTAACACCACATGTTCAGATTAGAGAGTATATTTGGGAACATCTGTATGTGCAAAGCAAATAGTCAGTTAACTGGTGTGTAATACCAAAAGCTGCTATTTCAAGGTGAATATGAGAAACCCCAATCACAGAAACATGTCTGTAGTCAAGATGGCACCGCGTATACAGTGGGGAGAACATGTATTTGATACACTGCCGATTTTGCAGGTTTTCCTACTTACAAAGCACGTAGAGGTCTGTCATTTTTTATCATAGGTACACTTCAACTGTAAGAGACGGAATCTAAAACAAAAATCCAGAAAATCACATTGTGATTTTTAAGTCATTCATTTGCATTTTATTGCATGACATAAATATTTGATCACCTACCAACCAGTAAGAATTCCAGCTCTCACAGACCTGTTAGTTTTTCTTTAAGAAGCCCTCCTGTTCTCCACTCATTACCTGTATTAACTGCACCTGTTTGAACTTGTTTTCTTTATAAAAGACACCTGTCCACACACTCAATCAAACAGACTCCAACCTCTCCACAATGGCAAAGACCAGAGAGCTGTGTATAAGGACATCAGGGATGAAATTGTAGACCAACACAAGGCTGGGATGTGCTACAGGACAATAGGCAAACAGTTTGGTGAGAAGGCAACAACTGTTGCCGCAATTATTAGAAAATGGATACTTACTACATGCTTTGTAAGTAGGAAAACCTGCAAAATCGGCAGTGTGTCAAATACTTGTTCTCCCCACTGTAGGTACGCCGGTGGGGAAATATTAGGGTATGTGGTACAAATGCTTATACTTTTATTCCTCGTGATTATGCTGGCTGTTTCCATTTATCCAATCTTACTGCTGGCATAGCCGTGTTTCTGTTCAATTCTGTGGAAGGACCACCAGAGGGCAGGCTGGGCTCATGGATAGTAGCCCAACAAGGCATGGGAGACAAGGTAACCAGAGGCAATTAAGCACAGCTGACGGTACTAATGACATACTCTCCTTCCCCTATAAGAGAGAGAATGGAACCAGCAGAGAGGGGGGGGAAACTATCTCTGGAAGATGGCCACCGAGAGAGAGGAGCTATCCAGGAAGAACCACTAAGACGGTGACAATCCCGTGACTTTTTGTTGTAGTTTAAAGATAAGCCTATTGTGTTCCTGTTTCATCTGGAGAAGATGTATGTTTTTCCTTGAAAGATTTTCATTGATTATGTTGGAGTGTTTGTGTTGACCAAATGCCCTCAATAGAGAACTGTGTTCAATCAAGAAAACCTACTCCTGACTCGTTTATTCCATCTTCCCTCTTTAGAGTGACGCCCAATTACTTGGCCCGCTCACAATTCCCAGAGGGGAAATACATCATAGAAATGAAAGGGATTAAGTAGTTCAATAATCTTGAATATTTTCATTGGCATACATCACTAGAAGAGAAGTGGGCTATAGGTATTTTCCCCTGGTATGGGACAGTATTCTTGGCTGAGCATAACGACAACATAACCTACTCTATATGGCAGTTTTCTAATCTCGCTGTACACCGTTTCAAACCTTGAGTAATCCCAGCAAAATCACAGGATAATGCTGTTACAGCATCAGATGGCACTAGGTTATATTTTGACAAGACAAGGTGGGGTATGTGGCGCTTTAAACCTGACGGGTTGTGCATGCCGTACTATGTTGCCAGATCCATATGATGATTTAACAGCATTAATGGATGGTTTGGAGGCATTAACTAATTAATTTGCCCCTTCAGATAGTGAGGGGTAGTTCAGCATCGTTGGAGTTTTTTGACACGTTAGGCCCTTGGTGTACTCTGTTACAAGTTCTCCTCCCAGTAGCAATTGTGTTATGCCTTATGTTTTGTGCCTGTGCTATTTTGATAACATGTATGAGAGCTGTATTGCTGAAATGGGTTGGGGTTGCTCTAGAGCCTGACAAATCCTTAATGATGCCCCTGCTAGCAAAGGACGATGGAACCGAGGATAAGGACCCTAATTTGAATGAGTTGCCAAACAATTTTTCTAATGGTGAAGGTGATGAACTCCATTGTTGCAAACACTGCATTATGCATTAAATAATTGATGTTCACTGTCTATGAAGATCGTATAAACTGTATGTATCTTTTGTTTTTCTTTAAGGGTCATGCAGGTGACTGGTATCATAACCTCTTCAAACCAGTTGATAGAATGCTTAGAATATGTGTTGGAGGTTGAAATGGGAGACAGTGCACATCTTGGGGGGAGGAGAATGAGGCCTGTGATATAGCTGTAAGTCACATACAGGGACAAATGCATTCATTATTGTTTTTATGTTTCTTGTTTTATGAAGAATGTATGATCTATGTCAAAGTTAAAAAAGTCAATGAACCAACGGCTGGTAATGTACAATGGTAATATACTAGTGCAAGGAAGATTTTTTTTCCTATATGTTTTAGTTAGAAGTTGTTTGTTTTTATTTTGTGCGAATGTTTTTTTAAAGTTGTAATTTAAAATTGAGACTAAGTCTCAAGTTGGGGAAATGTCGTAGAATTACAACATGATGTTAATCACATTACTTTTATATTAGTACTTTCACAATATCTGTTCATCTGAGTTGTGCCTCTGAAGGTTTCGCTGAGGGTTGATTTACGATGCATTGGTGATAAAACAAACAGCCACATTCCATTCATGTGAGAGAGATTGCTCCGGTCTGACTGAGCCAGGGAGCGATAGCTCAGGTATGGATAAGGGTGCGGAGAATACTCCCTCAAAGGTTATTAATGAACACTGAACTTTATTAATTAAGGGAAGGACTTAGTATCCTATGTCACATTAGTATTTTTGTATAAACAAACAGTAAATTAACTAGAGACAGATATGCACCATGTAAATCTTGATATCTGTTGCATGAGGGCACAATGTACCTTTGTATAATTTCACGTTTCTGTTCTTCGTCATAATGACTCAGAAAGACTATAAAGAGTTGTAACCGAAACCTGTTTTTTGGGGCTTTAACTCTACACCGTTGGGTGACTGCTCTTCCTCCCGGGGAAGGACTGCCCGTTCCATGATCTCGCCATCACGGTTGACAACTCCACTGTGTCCTCCTCCCAGAGCGCTAAGAACCTTGGCGTGATCCTGGACAACACCCTGTCGTTCTCAACTAACATCAAGGCGGTGGCCCGTTCCTGTAGGTTCATGCTCTACAACATCCGCAGAGTACGACCCTGCCTCACACAGGAAGCGGCGCAGGTCCTAATCCAGGCACTTGTCATCTCCCGTCTGGATTACTGCAACTCGCTGTTGGCTGGGCTCTCTGCCTGTGCCATTAAACCCCTACAACTCATCCAGAACGCCGCAGCCCGTCTGGTGTTCAACCTTCCCAAGTTCTCTCACGTCACCCCGCTCCTCCACTCTCTCCACTGGCTTCCAGTTGAAGCTCGCATCCGCTACAAGACCATGGTGCTTGCCTACGGAGCTGTGAGGGGAACGGCACCTCAGTACCTCCAGGCTCTGATCAGGCCCTACACCCAAACAAGGGCACTGCGTTCATCCACCTCTGGCCTGCTCGCCTCCCTACCACTGAGGAAGTACAGTTCCCGCTCAGCCCAGTCAAAACTGTTCGCTGCTCTGGCCCCCCAATGGTGGAACAAACTCCCTCACGACACCAGGACAGCGGAGTCAATCACCACCTTCCGGAGACACCTGAAACCCCACCACTTTAAGGAATACCTAGGATAGGATAAAGTAATCCTTCTCACCCCCTTAAAAGATTTAGATGCACTATTGTAAAGTGGCTGTTCCACTGGATGTCATAAGGTGAATGCACCAATTTGTAAGTCGCTCTGGATAAGAGCGTCTGCTAAATGACTTAAATGTAAATGTAAATGTACTGGTAACGCTCCATTACTGCAGTAACTATGAATAAAGTTTGATGGTTTTGAAGAAATGTAAGAATCTCTCCTTTGATTAGAATAATTACCACGACAGGTGAACAAAAGGACTTGAGTATGTTATCACAATCACACCATGAGTAGTTAATCAGGAATCATACACCTCTCCCTCTCTTCTTCCTGGAGATTTTTTTTTATTCCTATCCGCGATGTACTGAGAACCCAGCTGGCTGTATGAAAGGGGACCGTATATCCCGAGAGAGCTATGTTTCCGTTACAATCTCTGATGTCTCTCTGGAAGGAGATCCTCACCCTGAGCTCATCTACTTTATTATCCAGAGATCAAACATTAGCAAATAATATACCCGGAAGCAGTGGATGGTGAATACCTCTTCTCTGCCGGCTGTGTTTTGGAGCAGTCTCTGGAATAAGATCAATTGCCCTGGGGGTTACAAACAAAAGATCCAATTCAGGAAAGTTGTATTAATGGGTATAATGCTGGTGAGTTACCGCCGCTCTGATATCCAAAAGTTATTTCCGGCTATATGTAATAACACCAAAACAATTCTGCTTTAATAATGTAAGAAATAACACACACAAAAAAAATACTGTAAAGTTGCTTAGGAGCTAGAAGCAGAGGGCCATGTCTGTTGGCGCAATCTTAACTGAACACATTATCCGTCTGAAAAACAGTACATTATCTTTTACCAGATATAATGTGTTATATTATCCCACATTCATTTCACATTTCCACAAACATCAAAGTGTTTCCTTTTAAATGGTATTAAGAATATGTATGTCCTGAGCTACAGGCAGTTAGATTTGGGTATGCATTGAATACTGGGGTAGTTGAACGAGCTGTTATCTTGCCTACTGGGGTAGTTGGAGAAGCGTTTGTGTTGATTACTGGGGTAGTTGGAGAAGCGGTTGTACTGATTACTGGTGTAGCTGTAGTAGCTGTTGTGTTGACTAAGGGCATATTTGAAGAAGCTGTTTCACTGACTACTGGGGTAGTTGGATTAGCTGTTGCCTTGACTACTGGGGTAGTTGGATTAGCTGTTGCGTTGAATAATATGGAAGTTGGAAGAGCTATTGCCTTGACTACTGGGATAGTTGGAAGAGCTGTTGCCTTGACTACTGGGGTAGTTGGAAGAGCTGTTGCGTTGAATAATATGGAAGTTGGAAGAGCTGTTGCCTTGACTACTGGGGTAGTTGGAAGAGCTGTTGCCTTGACTACTGGGGTAGTTGGAGAAATTGTTGTGTTTACTACTGGGGTAGTTTTAGGAGCAGATGCTTTGACTACTGGGGTAGTTGGTGGAGCTGTTGCCTTGACTATTGGGGTAGTTGGAGAAGCTGTTGTCTTGACTACAGGGGTGGTTGATGGAACTGTTGTGCTGACTTTTGTGGTGGTTGTAGGCACTTATGCATTGATAGCTGGCGTAATTAGAGGAGCTGTTGCAATAACAGCCTGGGTAGTTAGAGGAGCTGTTGCATTGACTACTGTGGTAGTAGGAGTAGCTGTTGCATTTGCTACTAGGGTAGTTGGAGGAGCTGTTGCGTTGACTACCTTGGTAGTTGGAGTTGCTGTTGTGTTGACTATGGGAGTAGCTGAAGGAGCTGTTTCTTAGACTACTGGGGTAGTTGACAAGGATGGGGTTGTAGTTGATAGTGTTGAAGTTGTATTGCTTTGTGTTGCAGGCACAGATGTGACGCTGACAGCATTTTGGGCTGTTGTTGACAACTTGAAGGTCCGCCGAATTTCCGTTGGGCTCTCTATGTGTGTTGTTGACATTTTCATGCAAGTGGAGTGAGCATGGAGAGAGATCACGTTCAAACTCCTCTCATGCTGCTGGTGCACTAGTGGGATAATAGACCTCACAGAATGGACTGGACAGAATGGTGGTGTCGGCTTAGGTAAGATTGGTCTGCTTGGGAAAATGTGATTATTCCTCAGATATTGAAATCGGGACATTATCAAAGGATGTCACATCTCAGGAGGGATTTTGTCCCACGCCTCTTTGCAGATCTTCTCCAAGTCATTAAGGTTTCGAGGCTGACGTTTGGCAACTCAAACCTTCAGCTCCCTCCACAGATTTTCTATGGGATTAAGGTCTGGAGACTGGCTAGACCACTCCAGGACCTTAATGTGCTTCTTCTTGAGTCACTCCTTTGTTGCCTTGGCCGTGTGTTTTGGGTCATTGCCATGCTGGAATACCCATCCACGACCCATTTTCAATGCCCTGACTGAGGGAAGGAGGTTCTCACCCAAGATTTGAAGGTACATGGCCCCGTCCATTGTCCCTTTTGATGCTGTGAAGTTTTCCTGTCCCCTTAGCAGAAAAATACCCCCAAAGCATAATGTTTCCACCTCCATGTTTGACGGTGGGAATGGTTTTCTTGAGGTCATAGGCAGCATTCCTCTTCCTCCAAACACGGCGAGTTGAGTTGATGCCAAAGAGCCCCATTTTGGTCTCATCTGACCACAACACTTTCACCCAGTTGTCCTCTGAATCATTCAGATGTTCATTGGCAAACTTCAGACGGGCATGTCTATGTGCTTTCTTTAGCAGGGGGACCTTGCGAGCACTGCAGGATTTCAGTCCTTCACGGCGTAGTGTGTTACCAATTGTTTTATTGGTGACTATGGTCCCAGCTGACTTGAGATCATTGGCAAGATCCTCCCGTGTAGTTCTGGGCTGATTCCTCACCGTTCTCATGATCATTGCAAGTCCACGTATTGAGATCTTGCATGGAGCCCCAGGCCGAGGGAGATTGACAGTTCTTTTGTGTTTCTTCAATTTGTGAATAATCGCACCAGCTGTTGTCACCTTCTCACCAAGCTGCTTGGCTATGGTCTTGTAGCCCATTCCGGCCTTGTGTAGGTATACAATCATGTCCCTGACATCCTTGGAGAGCTCTTTGGTCTTGGCCATAGTGGAGAGTTTGGAATCTGATTGATTGCTTCTGTGGACAGGTGTCTTCTATACATTTTACATTTACATTTAAGTCATTTAGCAGACGCTCTTATCCAGAGCGACTTACAAATTGGTGCATTCACCTTATGACCTCCAGTGGAACAGTAGTGCATCTAAATCTTTTCAGGGGGAGGGGGGGGAGGGATTACTTTATCCTATCCTAGGTATTCCTTGGGGTTTCAGGTGTCTCCGGAAGGTGGTGATTGACTCCGCTGTCCTGGCGTCGTGAGGGAGTTTGTTCCACCATTGGGGGGCCAGAGCAGCGAACAGTTTTGACTGGGCTGAGCGGGAACTGTACTTCCTCAGTGGTAGGGAGGCGAGCAGGCCAGAGGTGGATGAACGCAGTGCCCTTGTTTGGGTGTAGGGCCTGATCAGAGCCTGGAGGTAGAGGTGCCGTTCCCCCTCACAGCTCCGTAGGCAAGCACCATGGTCTTGTAGCGGATGCGAGCTTCAACTGGAAGCCAGTGGAGGGAGCGGGTAAGTGGAGGGATACAGGTAACAAACTGAGATTAGGAGCACTCCCTTTTAAGAGTGTGCTCCTAATCTCAGCCTGTTACCTGTATAAAAGACACCTGGGAGCCAGAAATCTTTCTGATTGAGAGGAGGTCAAATACTTATTTCCCTCATTAAAATGCAAATCAATTTATAAGATTTTTGACATGCGTGTTTCTGGATTTTTTAAATGTTATTCTGTCTCTCTCTGTTCAAATAAACCTACCATTAAAATGATAGACTGATAATTTCTTTGTCAGTGGACAAACGTACAAAATCAGCATGGGATCAAATACTTTTTCCCCTCACTGTACATATGTGCTGTTGGGAAGATGAACTGTAAAGTTATCTGAAGAAGAAAATTAAGATACGCCAGAAGATGAATGCCGAGGATGGGTGGTCAACTGTGCCTGTAAATTGATGTGGGGTTCCCCTAAACTGTTTATTTGGGGTGTCAGGTTGATTGTGGAGGTCTACACACTGGAAAAGGTCAAAGATATATTGAGATAACGATATGCCACTCGCAACTGTAAAACAGGGACAAACGGAGGCCGTACATACAGTCTACCGTAATTTCCGGACTATAAGCCGCTACTTTATTCCCACACTTTGAACCTCGCGGTTTATACAATGATGCGGCTAATTTATGGATTTTTCCCGCTTTCACAAGATTCATGCCGCCAAAAAACTGAGCACCATCACATAATGTGACGTAAATAGAGCGCGCTCAAACTTCCCATCATTCTGATTACGGTAGTAATTTTGTCACCCTCATCATGGCAAAGACACGGAGAAATGCATATGATGCAGCTTTCAAGTTGAAGGCGATCGATCTGGCTGTTGGAAAAGGAAATAGAGCTGCTGCATGGGAGCTTGGCCTTAATGAGTCGATGATAAGACGTTGGAAACAGCAGCGTGAGGAACTGACTCAGTGCAAAAATACAACAAAAGCTTTCAGAGGGAAGAAAAGCAGATGGCCCAAAGTATTTGCAGCCACTCGACATCAGTGTAAATCGTGCATTTAAGGTGGCGCTCCTTGTTCAGTGGGAGGCTTGGATGACAAGTGGGGAGAAATCCTTCACTAAAACGGGCCGCAGGCGAAGAGCATCTTATGGTCAAGTCTGCCAGTGGGTCCTGACAGCGTGGAGCATTGTCAAAAAATCCACTATCATCAACGGGTTTCAAAGGCTGGACTGCTGCGTGTTGAAGGGGCAGCATGAGCTCAGCGGGGTATTTGCCTCCGGATGAAAGTGATGAGAGCGACAATGAAAATGATCCAACATCGGATGAAGCAATTCTGAGGCTATTCAACTCCGACACCGAAAGAGATGACTTCAGTGGTTTCAGTGCACAGGAGGAGGAAGATAGTGACCAATGACTTTCTTGGTAGGCTACTGTTTTAATTTTTGTTACAAGCCGTGTTTTGTTAAAGCCTATTTATTTTTGTTACAAGCCGTGTTTCGTTAGAGCCTATTTATTTTTGTTACAACTCCGTGTTTCGTTTAAAGGCTGTGTAAAGTTAATTTGTTTCAATGTACCGGTAGGCACCTGCGGCTTATAGACATGTGCGGCTTATTTATGTACAAAATACATATTTTTAAATAATTCAGTGGGTGCGGTTTATATTCAGGTGCGCTTAATAGTCCAGCAATTACGATATATACAGTGGGGAGAACAAGTATTTGAAACACTGCCAATTTTGCAGATTTTCCTACTTACAAAGCATGTAGAGGTCTGTAATTTTTATCAATGGTACACTTCAACTGTGAGAGACGAAATCTAAAACAAAAATCCAGAAAATCACATTGTATGATTTTTAAGTAATTAATTTTCATTAGGAGCAATGTGCCCCCGGTGATGCGTTGAGCAGACCGCACCACCCTCTGGAGAGCCCTGAGGTTGCGGGTGGGCAGTTGCCGTGCCAGGCGGTGATACAGCCTGATAGGATACTCTCAATTCTGCATCTGTAAAAGTTTCTGAGGTTTGGAGTATCTGAAAGATTCAGTCCTAGGTCTATCAGTGAACTGCAAAGGCAATAGGAGAGCAGGAGACAGATTCAATGAAATAGCTATTCTCACAGTAGTCGATGTAGGGACAGTAACTGAATGAGCGGGAGTTGTGGTGAAGGCTGCTATAGTAACAGCATGGAACTGGACAATAGCTGCAAATTAGGAGTGGGAGAAGGGGAGAAAAGTGAAAATGACATGGATTGGGAACGCCTCTTTGAACCTGTTGCCGGACGGGGGAAGACTGGGTGAAAGGATGAGGAGGCTTTTTAGGGCCTTCATTTTCGTGGAACCCAGCATAAAATTATCCCTAAGTCATAGAGTTAGGCGAAGAGAGAGTTGGAATCGTCATGTTATCAAACTTCGGTTTTTATTTGCATATATAATTATGCAAAGCTTAGCACATTCTTAATACTTGTTTTTGTTTTGTGTTTCTTTTTCATTTTCAAGTCTTGTGCTATCACTCTTTTAGGAACCAGAAGGAGGAAATGGAGGAAGTCCAGAGCTCCAGCTGAAATGTCATTATATCAGTTGTCCGATGAGAGATGGAAATAAGTGTGCATAGTGCGATTAGAGAACAGAAGCCATAAGTCTCTGAGGTGTAAACCTAATAATTAACTGTGAATGTTAATCATGTTTTATTATATGTTCATGTTTTATTTATTTTTCATTTATAAGTAATTTAAAAGTTTAATGTTGAACAGTATGGAATTACTATTCAAATAGGAGAGACTGTTGGGTTGTAATTTGAAATACTTGCTACTCCAGAAGTTCCTATTTATATGTAGGAGGAATGTATATGGTGGGGTCAATGGAGGTTGGATAAGATCCAGAGGTTTGGAATGTTACTAAGTAAGGGAAAAGGCAATTACATGGTTGTGGTCACTGATGAGGGTGGTTGGCTGTGGATTAGTGAGGAATGGGGGCAGAAGGCAGGTCAGGTCACTTGAAGGGAGAAGGAACAGTTTATTACCAACATCACTTAATTTCATGCCGAACAGCAAAGTTGTAATGTTTAGAGAAAAGGAGTCTGCCTGAAGGGGGGGGGGATAAATACTTGTGCTGGTGGAAACATATATTTGCCTTTTCAGCTGTTTGACCCAATGGGTGAATAAACTTGGTTTGAGCTTTAAGCATCCTATATGCATATTCTAGCATCTGGTCATGAGAAATAGGCCGTTTACTTTGGGAACGTTATTTTTCCAAACATAAAAATAGTGCCCCCTAGCTTCAAGAGGAGTTGTCCATTTATGTAGAACCTAACAATACAAAGCATTATGTTTGAGGCAAATCCAATACAACACATCACAGCATGTTTTCAAGAATGGTTGTGGCTGAATCATGGTATGCTTGGCATCAGCAAGGACTAGGGAGTTTTTAGGATAAAAAGAAATGGAATACAGCTAAGCACAGGCAAAACCCAAGAGGAAAACCTTGTTAACTCTGCTTTCCAACAGATACATGGAGGAAAACACACTTTTCAGCAGGACAATTACCGTAAACACAAGGCAGCAGACACTGGAGTTGCTTACCAACACACAATTGAATGTTGTTGACTGGCCTAGTTACAGTTTTGACTTAAATCGAATTGAAACTCTATGGCAATACTTACAAATGGTTGTCTAGCAATGATCAACAACCAACTTGACAGAGATTTATATTTTTTTGAAGAATAAGGTGCAAATATTGTACATTCCAGGTGTACAGACTTACCAAGAAAGACTAACAGCTGTAATTGTTGCCAAATATTATTCTAACATCTATTGACAAATGGGTTTGAATACGTATCTCAATGTGATGTTATTCTATTTCCTTTTCAGTAAATTAGCAACAATTACATAATTATGTCATTATGGATTATTGTGTGTGAATGGGAATAACACAACAAAATGTGGAATAAGTCAAGGTGTGTGACCACTTTCTAAAGGCACTGTATAATGAAGGAACACTGCTATGTCTGATGTCCTTTCTTGAACTGACTTGGTAACATTCTTGATTGATTTGGCAGATATAAATGAATGATGTTAGGGGCCACAGGTCTACTTGGTGGAAAGATCATTTCATGTGATATTATTGGATTCGTAAAATAACTGTCACACCCTGACCATAGTTTGCTTTGTATGTTTCTATGTTTTGGTTGGTCAGGGTGTGATCTGAGTGGGCATTCTATGTTGGATGTCTTGTTTGTCTATTTCTATGTCTGGCCTGATATGGTTCTCAATCAGAGGCAGGTGTTAGTCATTGTGTCTGATTGGGAACCATATTTAGGTAGCCTGGGTTTCACTGTGTGTTTGTGGGTGGTTGTTCCTGTCTTTGTGTTTGCACCAGATGGGACTCTTTTAGGTTTTTTCACATTTGTTGTTTTTGTTAGGTATCTCATGTGTAGTTTCTTTATAAATTAAAGAACATGAATAACCACCACGCTGTATTTTGGTCCGCCTCTACTTCACCTAAAGAAAGCCGTTACAATAACACTCACTGACTTTGATAGGAATTTCGATATTTGAGTCTTGATCACTGTTTTGAAATTTCACATGAAATTCTGTGAAATGCCAATTTTGATGACAACATTATTACATATCTTGATTTTAAGAATTGTCCTTTTTTTCATTTGTTTTGATGGATTTTAAATGTGGAATTGCTATTATTGAAGTTCAGATTTGTGTGTATAAAGGTGGCACATAAAAACCATTGAGTTTAAAATTATGAAATGCACAAATACTAGCATGACAATTAAATGAGTTGGAAAATTATAACTCTAAAGTAATGCTATAAAATCTAAATCATAAAAAGATCCTAGCATTCTTACACTAAATTCTTAACTTGAACTTCTTGAAATAAATAAATAAAGTCCACTTAAAATCGAAATCCCAAAGGGTCAAAAGGTGGTGGTTAACCAGGTATAAAGGTCCAAAATTGCAGTGTATCCTTTGTCTATCACCTCGTGATTGGTAGTGTCAGTATGAAAGGAGAACGCAGGTATGGTCAATATGAATCTCAGACTGTCTTTACAGCCTTAATATTGCAATTGCTGATCAACTGGTTGGGTGGCCTCAATGTCAACCCTTTTGTGTTGTTAGGACCTCTTTATACATAAACATTCCTCCACCAAGGCAAATCCATCTACCCTACGCCACTGTGCAAAGACAACATCAGTGACATTCGCCTATCTGGGTTTTTGTTTGCAAAAGAGGAATCGGAATTATTTGCTTTAACGGTTATACCACAAGTCACAGACAATTGCTTTCTATAATTGCTTTTTCAAAGACAAATGTGTAAATACTATTGAGGTCGGAAGTTTACATACACCAAATACATTTTTCACAATTCCTGACGTTTAATCCTAGTAACAATTCCCTGTATTAGGGCAGTTAGGATCACCACTTTATTTAAAGAATGTGAAATGTCAGAATAATAGTAGAGAATGATTTATTTCAGGTTTTATTTCAATCATCACATTCCCAGTGGGTCAGAAGTTTACACACACTCAATTAGTATTTGGTAGCATTGCCTTTAAATTGATTAACTTGGGTCAAACGTGTCAGGTAGCCTTCCACAAGCGTCCCACAGTAAGTTGGTTGAATTTTGGCCCATTCCTCCTGACAGAGCTGGAGTAACTGAATCAGGTTTGTAGGCCTCCTTTCTCGCACACGTTTTTTCAGTACTGCCCACAAATATACTGTAGGATTGAGGTCAGGGCTTTGTGATGGCCACTTCCGATACCTTGACTTTGTTGTCCTTAAGGCATTTTGCTACAACTTTGGAAGTATGCTTGGGGTCATTGTCCATTTGGAAGACCAATTTCTGACCAAGCTTTAATTAACATCCTTACTGATGTCTTGAGATGTTGCTTCAATATATTCAAATAATTATCCTTCCTCATGAGGCCATCTATTTTGTGAAGTGCACCACTCCCTCCTGCAGCTTAGCACCCCCACAACATGATCCTGCCACACTCGTGCTTCACGGTTGGATGGTGTTCCTCAGCTTGCAAGCCTCCCCCTTTTTCCTCCAAACATAACGATGGTCATTATGGCCAAACAGTTTTATTTTTGTTTCATTAGACCAGAGGACATTTCTCTTAATAGTTCATGCAATCTTTGTCCCCATGTGCAGTTGCAATCCGTAATCTGGCATTTTTATGGGGGTTTTGGAGCAGTGGCTTCTTCCTTGCTGAGCGGCCTTTCAGGTTATGTCGAAATAGGACGCGTTTTACTGTGGATATAGATACTTTTGTACCTGTTTCCTCCAGCATCTTCACAAGGTCCTTTGCTGTTGTTCTTGTATTGATTTGCACTTTTCGCACCAAAGTACATTCATCTCTAGGAGACAGAACGTGTCTCCTTCCTGAGCGGTATTACGGCTGCGTTTTCCCATGGTGTTTATACTTGCGTACTATTGTTTGTACAGATAAACGTGGTGCCTTTGGAAATTGCTCCCAAGGATGATCCAGACTTGTGGAGTTCTGTAATTTTTCTTCTGAGGTCATTTCTTTTGATTTTCTCATGATGTTAAGGAAAAAGGTACTGAATTTGAAGGTAGGCCTTGAAATACATCCACAGGTACACCTCCAATTGACTCATATTATGTAAATTAGCCTATCAGAAATTTCTAAAGCCATGACATAATTTTCTGGAATTTTCCAAGCTGTTTAAAAGGCTGGAACTGTGATACAGTGAATTGTAAGTGAAATAATCAGTCTGTAAAAAATGGTTGGGAAAATGACTTGTGTCATGCACGAAGTAGATATCCTAACCGACATGCCAAAATGATAGTTTGTTAATAAAAACTTTGTGGAGTGGTTGAAAAACGAGTTTTAATGACTCCAATCTAAGTGTATGTAAACTTCCGACTTCAACTGTACACTATCAATCAAAGGTTTGGGGTCACTTAGAAGCCGGGGGAGTTGTCAAAAAAATTATAACGACGTGATTAACATTTTTATTTGGCCTTACTGCTATTAGTCTAGGTAATTTTGTGAATATCTATTATTTTCTGTAACTACCTCATGTGCCCATCTCATTGATATCAAATTATTAGAGATACACAAATTGCTTTTGCATCCACCATGCTTCATGTGCGTAATGATCATGTGAGATGAAATGTGTATATTTTGGCATGTGAGCACTCAGTTTGTTTGTTTGACCTGAAGAAGGTCAGTTCCGGATTGAAGTGTTCAATAAAGTGGTAAGTTGGGAGCTTTAACAGTCTGCGGGCATCCTTGTTTCTTACTGCAATTATCCCATACAAAAGTATTGAATAACAGATTTAGTACAAGGAATGACAGATAGGCTTGAAAGAAAATTTAAAGGAAGTGTCTGTCTTATATCTGAGAGACATGAGAAACATCAGGAAACATTTGCAATTGTTTAACCCATTATTTTTGGCACTAAACAGTCTCCACATACAGTGCATTTGGAAAGTATTCAGTAATCCATTTTTTTTAGCAGAAATGCCTTCTCGAACATGTAAACTTCATGTGCTGTCACGGCATTGAGAGGAAGAAGGTGAGGACCAAGGTGCAGCGTGGTACGTGTTCATCATTTTATTAAATAGAACTGAACACTAAATACAAAGTAACAAAATGAACAACCGAAACAGCTCCGTCAGGTGCAAACCACACTAAACAGAAAATACCTACCCACACCACACATGTGGGAAAAGGCTACCTAAGTATGGTTCTCAATCAGAGACAACGACAGACAGATTGAGAACCATACCCGGCCAAAAACAAAGAAATACAAAAACATAGAAAAAAAGAACATAGAATGCCCACCCTAGTCACACCCTGACCTAACCAAAATAGAGAATAAAAGCCTCTCTATGGCCAGGGCGTGACATGTGCCTTAATAACAAATCTGTATGCCATCTGTAAATATGAATGAAAGTGTTAAAATTACGAGCCTTGTTGGTTAAGCCATCGAAAAAGTTAGCAACCTTCCCATTAGCCATGATTGGCTGAGATAATGAGTGTGTTGGACATGCTGAGAGAGGAGTTTGGATTGGTCTGCCGTCAGTCTGTGTTGGTAGTCCTGTCGAATGCTGCTTTAAAAAAATGTTTTTGTGTAGTAGAGATGCATAAGTGTTGCTCTCCACTTTCTGGAGGATCAAGTTTTGAAGTCAGTGGAATTAGAGTATGATAGCTAAAGAGATGGAGAAAACACCTGTCTCCGGATTACATCTCAAACTAAGGACAACCGTGGCATGGCATTCCTGACAGGGAGACGCATCCATGCATGATGACGTATACAGGTAAGATAGTTTAGCATTAGCTAGCTACATTTTCAGATACTACATGTCTCCTAATTTTGACCAAAAATGTTTTGATTTCTAGCTAAAGTGTACTGTTAGCTTTCTAGCTAACATTAGCTGGCTGGCTCCCTAGCTGATGATATTATTATTTTTTGTTTGCTGTTTTAATTAGCTAACTGCTCTAGTTAGCTAGCTAACATTGAACATGGTTTGTTAGCTCCCAGCACTGTGGCATTATTGACACTGGTCATTGTTGTTTAACTAGCTAACGTTAGCTGGCTGGCTCATTAGCAAACGTTACATGACGTGTGTACAATAACCATTGAATATGGCCCATGTCATTACAAAAAATCATAATGAAATTGTGTGCCAGCGGATCTGGTTAGGCTGTTTTCATGTTATCCAGAGGTAAACAAATCATCGGCCAGAGTGTCAAATGTGCGCTTCAAGAGCGAAACGAGATGGGTGGGGATAAAGCTTAAGAGGGTGTGAAGGATGCTGAATGGGTGTTGACAAAGAGCTCTTCACTAGATAGCAAAACATTCAAAGCCGATTTTCTCAAAAGTGAGTTTATAAATTGATCAACGTTCAAAGCATAATTACTTTCCCATTATTCCTCAAATGCAGTGCATGATATACCATTTTCTAGCTCTGAGTCTCCTTTTATCCAATGTAATAATCACAATTTCTAATTTTGCTACATAAGACCGAATCCAGGTGGTGAGTATATATACTGTATATATATTTATTTAACAGGACAAATCTGAGGGTGCAAGTGCCCCTGTGCCCCATATGGGCATGATGTCCCTGGTTCTAACCTTGGCAGTCATTCTGAATGCAGGTTGTTTTTTTTTTTTTTTTATTTCACCTTTATTTAGCCAGGTAGGCTAGTTGAGAACAGGTTCTCATTTGCAACTGCGACCTGGCCAAGATAAAGCATAGCAGAGTGAACAGACAACACAGAGTTACACATGGAGTAAACAATTAACAAGTCAATAACATGGTAGAGAAAAAAAAAGGGGAGTCTATATACAATGTGTGCAAAAGGCATGAGGAGGTAGGCGAATAATTACAATATTACAGATTAACACTGGAGTGATAAATGATCAGATGATCATGTACAGGTAGAGATATTTGTGTGCAAAAGAGCAGAAAAGTAAATAAATAAAAACTGTGGGGATGAGGTAGGTGAAAATGGGTGTGCTATTTACCAATAGATTATGTACAGCTGCAGCGATCGGTTAGCTGCTCAGATAGCTGATGTTTGAAGTTGGTGAGGGAGATAAAAGTCTCCAACTTCAGCGATTTTTGGTATTCGTTCCAGTCACAGGCAGCAGAGTACTGGAACGAAAGGCGGCCGAATGAGGTGTTGGCTTTGGGGATGCTCAATGAGATACACCTGCTGGAGCGCGTGCTACGGATGGGTGTTGCCATCGTGACCAGTGAGCTGAGATAAGGCGGAGCTTTGCCTAGCATGGCCTTGTAGATGACCTGGAGCCAGTGGGTCTGGCGACGAATATGTAGCGAGGGCCAGCCGACTAGAGCATACAAGTCGCAGTGGTGGGTAGTATAAGGTGCTTTAGTGACAAAACGGATGGCACTGTGATAAACTGCATCCAGTTTGCTGAGAAGAGTGTTGGAAGCCATTTTGTAGATGACATCGCCGAAGTTGAGGACAGAGAAACACAGAGAAAAGAGTCGGCCCGAGAATTGAACCCTGTGGCACCCCCATAGAGACTGCCAGAGGACCGGACAACATGCCCTCCGATTTGACACACTGAACTCTGTCTGCAAAGTAATTGGTGAACCAGGCAAGGCAGTCATCCGAAAAGCCGAGGCTACTGAGTCTGCCGATAAGAATATGGTGATTGACAGAGTCGAAAGCCTTGGCAAGGTCGATGAAGACGGCTGCACAGTACTGTCTTTTATCGATGGCGGTTATGATGTCATTTAGTACCTTGAGTGTGGCTGAGGTGCACCCGTGACCGGCTCGGAAACCAGATTGCATAGCGGAGAAGGTACGGTGGGATTCGAGATGGTCAGTGACCTGTTTGTTGACTCGAAGACCTTAGATAGGCAGGGCAGAATGGATATATGTCTGTAACAGTTTGGATCCAGGGTGTCTCCCCCTTTGAAGAGGGGGATGACTGCGGCAGCTTTCCAATCCTTGGGGATCTCAGACGATATGAAAGAGAGGTTGAACAGGCTGGTAATAGGGGTTGCGACAATGGCGGCGGATAGTTTCAGAAATAGAGGGTCCAGATTGTCAAGCCCAGCTGATTTATACGGGTCCAGGTTTTGCAGCTCTTTCAGAACATCTGCTATCTGGATTTGGGTAAAGGAGAACCTGGAGAGGCTTGGGCGAGGAGCTGCGGGGGGGCCGGAGCTGTTGGCCGAGGTAGGAGTAGCCAGGCGGAAGGCATGGCCAGCCGTTGAGAAATGCTTGTTGAAGTTTTCGATAATCATGGATTTGTCGGTGGTGACCGTGTTCCCTAGCCTCAGTGCAGTGGGCAGCTGGGAGGAGGTGCTCTTGTTCTCCATGGACTTCACAGTGTCCCAGAACTTTTTGGAGTTGGAGCTACAGGATGCAAACTTCTGCCTGAAGAAGCTGGCCTTAGCTTTCCTGACTGACTGCGTGTATTGGTTCCTGACTTCCTGAACAGTTGCATATCGCGGGGACTGTTCGATGCTATTGCAGTCCGCCACAGGATGTTTTTGTGCTGGTCGAGGGCAGTCAGGTCTGGAGTGAACCAAGGGCTGTATCTGTTCTTAGTTCTGCATTTTTGAACGGAGCATGCTTATCTAATATGGTGAGGAAGTTACTCTTAAAGAATGACCAGGCATCCTCAACTGACGGGATGAGGTCAATGTCCTTCCAGGATACCCGGCCAGGTCGATTAGAAAGGCCTGCTCGCAGAAGTGTTTTAGGGAGCGCTGACAGTGATGAGGGGTGGTCGTTGACTACGGCACCGTAGCGGATACAGGCAATGAGGCAGTGGTCGCTGAGATCCTGGTTGAAGACAGCGGAGGTGTATTTCGAGGGCCAGTTGGTCAGGATGACGTCTATGAGGGTGCCCTTGCTTACAGAGTTAGGGTTGTACCTGGTGGGTTCCTTGATGATTTGTGTGAGATTGAGGGCATCTAGCTTAGATTGTAGGACTGCCGGGGTGTTAAGCATATCCCAGTTTAGGTCACCTAACAGAACAAACTCAGAAGCTAGATGGGGGCAATCAATTCACAAATGGTGTCCAGGGCACAGCTGGGAGCTGAGGGGGTCGGTAGCAGGCGGCAACAGTGAGAGACTTATTTCTGGAGAGAGTAATTTTCAGAATTAGTAGCTCGAACTGTTTGGGTATGGACCTGGAAAGTATGACATTACTTTGCAGGCTATCTCTGCAGTAGACTGCGACTCCTCCCCTTTGGCAGTTCTATCTTGACGGAAGATGTTATAGTTGGGTATGGAAATCTCTGAATTTTTGGTGGCCTTCCTGAGCCAGGATTCAGACACGGCAAGGACATCAGGGTTAGCAGAGTGTGCTAAAGCAGTGAGTAAAACAAACTTAGGGAGGAGGCTTCTAATGTTGACATGCATGAAACCAAGGCTTTTTCGATCACAGAAGTCAACAAATGAGGGTGCCAGGGGACATGCAGGGCCCGGGTTTACCTCCACATCACCCGCGGAACAGAGAAGGAGTAGTATGAGGGTGCGGCTAAGGGCTATCAAAACTGGTCGCCTAGAGCGTTGGGGACAGAGAATAAGAGGAGCAGGTTTCTGGGCATGGTAGAATATATTCAGGGCATAATGCACAGACAGGGTGGGGTGCGGGTACTGCGGAGGTAAGCCCAGGCACTGGGTGATGATGAGAGAGGTTTTATCTCTGGACATGCTGGTTGTAATGGGTGAGGTCACCGCATATGTGGGAGGTGGGACAAAGGAGGTATCAGGGGTGTGAGGAATAGGACTAGGGGCTCCATTGTGAACTAAAACAATGATAACTAACCTGAGCAATAGTATACAAGGCATATTGACATTTGAGAGAGACATACAGCGATGCATACAGTGAACACAGGTGTTGAATTGGGAAAGCTAGCTAAAACAGTGGGTGAGACAACAGCTAATCAGCTAGCATAACAACAGCAGGTGAGATGGCATTGACTAGGCAACTCGGCCGACAGATAAAACTAACAAGCAGAAAGGAGTACCGTGATTAATGGACAGTCCAGCGTGCATCAGCTATGTAGCCAAGTGATCAGAGTCCAGGGGGCAGCGGTGGATGGGGCAGGGGGGCTGGGCTGGCGAGTGTTATCCAGGTTAAGAAAACTAACAATGACTAAATAGCTTGTAGCTAGCTAGCTGGTTAGCTTCTGGAGGTTCTTGAGTGTGTTCTAAAAATAAAGATAATAGCGATTCCGTATCACATTGGGTGAGGCAGGTTTCCGGAAGGTATAAACACATTTTTTTTAAATCGGGAAGAGAGAGTACATATGGGCCACTGCGTTTTTGGGACGCGGCGGGACGGTTAGCAGGCCTGTGCTAACAAGCTAACAGATTAGCAGGCCGGGGTAAACAAGGTAGTAGTTAGCGGACCTGGGCTAAACAAGCTAGCAGTTAGCGTGCTGAACTAGCAAGCAAGGAGATAGCGAGGGCTAGAGAGTTAGCCTTTGGAGGACGTCGCGAGGACGTCGCGATGGGGTGAGTCTGTTTATTCCTCTTCATGCGGTGATATCGATAGACCGGTCGTAGTCAAGGTATTGTAGCCCAGGAGTATGCTAGGAGCTCGGCTAGCTTCAAGCTACGTGGGTGGAAACGCTAGCCAGGAGTAATCAACCAGGGTTGCTGTTTAGCTCGATAGCTAGTTGCGAGGATCCAGCTGAAGAATGTTCCGTTTGTGGTGGAAATCCGGGGGTAAAAAAAAGGAAAAATTAATTAAGTCCGTTATGCTCTGGTTAGCGTCGCGTTGTTCGAACTGGCGAGAGCTTTCCGAGCTAAAGGTTAGCTGGTATAGCTGGTAGTTCGCTGGCTAGCTTCAGTTGAGAGGGTCCGGTTCCGAAGTAAATATAACTACTTTAGGAAAGTAGCTACATTGGCGGGTTGCAGAAGAGTATTTGGAAGCTTAGGTTTAGCAAAATGTTTTTAAGGATATGCGAAGAAAAAATATCTAAAAAATATCTAAAACGAAAAAGAGACGATATTTACAAAGAGACGATACGACAGGACAACTACTGCTACGCCATCTTGGAAGAGACGTTGTGAGTGAATAAACATTATAATTCTTGGATATCCCACTCTGGCTGGTTTCCAATAGGAATTAAACATCACTTTGCAAGCCAACATAATGTGACCTTGCAGACCTGACGTGTTCAGCAAAAAAAGGAGTTTCCCTTGGAGCATTATGAAGTTGTTAATTACACGTTGGATGGTGTATAAATGCAGCCAGTCACTACAAAGATACAGGTGTTCTTCCTAACTCAGTCGCCGGAGAGGAAAGAGCCAAATGTTAAAACAGTTACAGAGTTTAATCGCTGTGATAGGAGAAAACTGAGGATGGATCAACAACATTAACTTAAATGAAACATGCATCCTGTTTGCAATGAGGCACTGAAGTAAAACTGCAAAAAATATGACAAAGAACTTAACTTTAAATCCTGAAGACATGGTGTTAGGTTTTGGGCAAATCACTGAGTACCACTTCATATTTTCAAGCATTGTGGTGGCTACATCATGTTACGTGTATGCTTGTCATTGTCAAGGAATAGGGAGTTTTTTGGTATAAAAATAAACGGAATGGAGCTAAACAAATCCCAGAGAAAACATGGTTGAGTGTGCTTTCCAACAGATACTGAGAGAAAAAATGTGTCTTTCAGCAGAACAAAAATCAAAAACACAAGGCCAAATATACACCGGAGTTGCTTCCCAAAACGACATTGAATGTTCCTGAGTAGCCTAGTTACAGTTTTGACAAGACATGAAAATGGCTGTCTGGTAATGATCAACAACTTGACAGAGCTTGAAGACATTTTGAAATGAGCATTTCTAAAAGAAAATCCCGCCATGTGTGCAAAGCTTTTAGAGACTTATCCAGAAAGACTACCACCTGTGATCACTGCTAAATGTGATTCTAAAGGGGTGTTGAATACTTATGTAATCAAGATACAGTATATTACTGTTTTATAAACAGTACAAGTCAAAAGTTTGGACACGTATACTCATTCAATTGTTTTTCTTAATTTTTGTAAAATTTTCTACATTGTAGAAGTGAATAGATAACAACTATGAAATAATACATATAGAACCATGAAGTAACCAAAAAAGTGTTAAACAAATCAACATACAGTGGCGCAAAAAAGTATTTAGTCAGCCACCAATTGTGCAAGTTCTCCCACTTAAAAAGATGAGAGAGGCCTGTAATTTTCATCATAGGTACACTTCAACTATGACAGACAAAATAAGTATTTGGTCACCTACAAACAAGCAAGATTTATGGCTCTCACAGACCTGTATCTTCTTCTTTAAGAGGCTCCTCTGTCCTCCACTCGTTACGTGTATTAATGGCACCTGTTTGAACTTGTTATCAGTATAAAAGACACCTGTCCACATCCTCAAACCGTCACACTCCAAGCTCCACTATGGCCAAGACCAAAGAGCTGTCAAAGGACACCAGAAACAAAATTGTAGACCTCACCAGGATGGGAAGACTGAATCTGACACGGCGGTTGGAACCAAAAATCACAAATTTGGACTCTCCAAACCAAAGGACATATTTCCATCAGTCTAATGTCCATTGCTCATGTTTTTTGGCCCAAGAAAGTCTCTTCTTCGTATTGGTGTACTTTACTAGTGATTTCTTTGCAGCAATTCGACCAGGAAGGCCTGATTCATGGAGTCTCCTATGAACAGTTAATGTTGAGATGTGTATGTTACTTGAACTCTGTGAAGCATTTATTTGGGCTGCAAATCTGGTGTGCAGTAAACTCTAATGAATTTGTCCCCTGCAGCAGAGGTAACTCTGGGTCTTCCTTTATTTTCCAAGTTTAATCCCACCTTGTAACACATAACAAAATGTAGAAAAAGTCCAAGGGTGTGAATACTTTCTGAAGGCACTGTATGTTGCAATATCATAGCCTGAGTAGCTACTTAAAATGCCTGTATCATGCTTATGTTTGTAATAGGCTACTGGCACAACAGACAAAGACGTTTGTTATACAACATGTCGATCATGTATTTTGTACAACATGTCAAAGTTTATAGGCTACACCCGACACAGACGTCTGTCTCGCGGTGTGTTGAAACATTGGTGATTTAGCTATACGGCAATAAATGCCAATCTGCTCTTTGAATAGATTCTCCAGATACATATCTTTAAGCTATGTCCCTGTCTGTCAAACCTATCCATAATATGCTTTGAGAATGTCACTCACTTTATTTATATTCTGTTTCTCTGGTACGGAGAGCCCTGGCTGAATTTATCTTCCATTGATCTATTAAGCAAATTGTTTTAAAAGGTAATTTACAGATTTCACGAGTGCAGTGTCAGTGCTATGATGGGGGTTCAAATCCACACTGAAGCTTTTGGTATACATTGTTGTCTTCAGGAAGGCAGTGAGTTGCTGCACAACAGATTTTTCAAAAGAAATTGAGAGGAATGGGAGATTTGATAGAGGCCGATAGCCCCTGAAAAAAAAAAAAATGAATCACACAAAATGTTTAGGCCTAATTGAATAGGTTAAATTGTCCTATCTATATAATCTGTTGATGTTTTCTCCTGTCAAAAAGCCTGTTTAATGTTGTCTAACAGCAAGGCTAAGCACCTGGCCCTGTGCCATGATAAACACAGGTAGCACGCATTGCAACTGGGATGTTATGAGAAGTTGATGAGTTTCTCACTCCCTCACTCATCCATTGTTCTTCCTTTCTTCTTTTTAGTTTGCGTTCATTTGCCAAAGCACACCATAGCCAATTAAAATGTTGGCAACAGGCTGACTTCCATGACTCCAGGTAGCTGTCAAGTAGCCTTTGAGTTCATAATGGAATAAAGGACTTGCAAATAGGCTATGACGCGTTTGACGCTACGAAAATTGATAAACTATACACGCCTGCTATTGAAGTTGCGGATACAAGCTATTTACACTATATGCAAATGTAATTGCAACCAAATACACGTATCGGAATGTAAAAAGCTTATGAAGCTCCCATTTAAAAATGGAGTAAGTCATAAAACATGTCATGTTCATAAATATCAGACTAAGAAATGATGCCTATTTAGATACACAACACATGAATGGATTTTAAACCAGTGCTGAACTCTTGATTCTAAATTGGCCGAAAGTTTGCAATATTATTATAGGGTTGATAGCACTTCAAGCTACATAGTATCACAGAATATATGGCTCTGTTAATAACATGGTAGAACACTGAATTGGAAATTGGAACCTCGGGTTCTATCTGGGATCCTTTTTTATGTTATTTGTATAGAAGGGTTACAAGTTATTGTTGCTGACAGTGAAAACATCAATAGGCTTCCCCTGTTGCCCCTCTACTCTTCTGGGAATGCTTTCCACTAGATGTTGGAACATTGCTGCAGGGACTTGATTCCATTCATCCACAAGAGCATTAGTGAGGTCGGGCACTGATTTTGGACTGGCTCGCAGTCGTCGTTCCAATTCATCCTAAAAGTGTCGATGGAGTTGAGGTCAGGTCTTTGTGCAGGCCAGTCAAGTTCTTCCATACCGATTACGAAAAACATGGGCATTGTCATGCTGAAACAGTAAAGAGCTTTCCCCAAACGGTTTCCACAAAGTTGGAAGCACAGAATCGTCTAGAATGTCATTGTATCCTGTAACGTTAAGATTTCCCTTCTCTGGAACTAAGCGGCCTAGCCCGAACCATGAAAAACAGTCCAGACTGTTATTCCTCCTCCACCAAACATTACAGTTGGAACTATGCATTGGGGCAGGCAGCGTTCTCCTGGCATCCTACAAACCCACTCCAGTCAACGCTTGGCATTGTGCATGGTGATCTTAGGCTTGTGTGCGGCTGCACGCCCATGGAAACCCATTTCATGAAGCTCCTGACAAACAGTTATTGTGCTTCCAGAAGCAATTTGGAACTTGGTAGTGATTGTTGCAACTGATGACAGGTGATTTTTACTCACTAAGCTTTAGCACTCGATGGTCCCGTTCTGTGAGCTTGTGTGGCCTACCTCTTCGTGGCTGAGACATTGCTGCTCCTAGATGTTTCTACTTCACAGCACTTACAGTTGACCGGAATGGCTCTAGCAGGGCAGAAATTTGAGGAACTGACTTGTTGGAAAGGTGGCATCATATGACGGTGTCATGTTGAAAGTCACTGAGCTCTTCCAGTACTGGCCATTCAACTGCCAATGTTTGTCTATGGAGATTGCATCGCAGTGTGCTCAATTTCATATACCTGACAGCAACCGGTGTGGCTGAAATAGACAAAACCACTAATTTGAAGGGGTGTCCACATACTTTTGGTCATGTAGTGTACGTTTACAGGTGGTGGTGGAGCCATTGCAAGAAAAAAAACTGAATGGAAGCGGTCAAACTTCCTTTGTCTCACACGCTTTATAATGTGTTGCCAATAGATTCATATAAAACTATTATTGTCAAACTAAATGATCAACCCACTGTGTACAGACATCAATTCAGCGTCTATTCCACGTTCGTTCCACGTGATTTAATTGAAATATCGTGGAAACAATGTTGATTCAACCAGCGTGTGTCCAGTGGGAGTGCCAAATTAATCAAATGTCTTAGACTTAAATTAACTGCTTGAGAACGAGAATTGTGGCATTACATTATAAAGCCCATAATTAGGCATTTACATATGGATGACTCAGGAGCTTATAATGTTCTGAACCTGAATGACACTAACTCACCCTTACATTATAATTAAGGAACATGCTTGACAGCAGCACTTCTCTACTTGTGACTGAGCTTGATCAGTCAGATTCCATTAAATTGACACACACCCCAGAAGGATATTCTTTCAAAAGCAACATTACAATTGCCCTTTTAATTGTACATGAAATTGAATATGTCTAAATGGTCTATCTACAGTACATTTGGAATGGAAGCAGGATAGAAACAGGATACACCTGAGCTCATTTTCAGGTCTGAATAATTATGTAAATAAGGTAATTCATTTTTTCATTTTTAATACATTTAGAAAAAGGCACCTAGGGAGTGCTTAGGCAAGAGGCCTGCGGGCATACATAACCCGTAGTATTTACTTTCTATACACACTAGGTAAGACCTTGACAGACCACCCCCCCGTATTCTGGTTAAGTAAGTGGGTAGGCAGGCAAGGTAGGAGAGGAGGCTTTGAAATTTACTTGATTTGCTTTGGTTCCATCCAGACCCTTTTCCCCAAATTTACCATGTGAAGGAGTAAATGAATTCCCAGTAAAAGGTCAATTCTCTGCCGTTGTCATCCTTACTCGCATCCACGATCTCATACCTCTTTCACTCCACGGGGAGTTGAGTTGTAGCAGGGTGTTGCGTTCCCTCTTGCGAAACACCAGAGATAAATAACGAAGTGCGCGCCCTCACCGGAACGCACTACAAACACTACAGCCAAAACGGGAGCCACTTACAAAAACTGCAAATTCAAGCAATTTTTTTTAAAAACAAGCCTGAAACTCTTTCTATAGACTGTTGACATCTAGTGGAATCCCTAGGAACTGCAATCGGGGATGCATTCCTTTTATATTCCCATTCCCAGCCATTGTAATCAGTGGTGAACTGGAAAAAAAAGATTCTGGATGGATTGTCCTCGGGTTTTTTGCCTGCCATATCAGTACTGTTATACTCACAGACATCATTCAAACAGTTTAAGAAACTTCAAAGTGTTTTCTATAATATGCATATCCTAGCATCTGGGCCTGAGTAGAATTTGGGCACGCTTTTCATCCGCACGCTTTTTAACCTCTCTATCCCAGAGAGGTTAAATCGAATATGTCTAAGTGGTCTATCTACAGTACATTAACCCACTGTTCCCATGTTCTTAACTGACTTGCCTGGTTAAATAAAGGTAAAAAAAATAAAAAAAATAAAAATGGAAGCAGGATAGAAGCAGGATACACCTGAGCTCATTTTCAGGTCTGAATACTTATGTAAAGAAGGTTTTTCCGTTTTTCATTTAATACATTTGCAAAAAATGTCAAACCTGTTTTCGCTTTGTCATTATGGGCTATTGTGTGTAAATTGATGAGGAATATTTTTTATTTAATTTAATTTAACATAACAAAATGTGAAAAACGTCATCAAAGGGTGTGAATACTTTCTTCATGCACTGTATATCTCCATTACCCTATGTACAATGAATCCATTAAATTTGCACACGCCCAAGCTCTTAAAATTATATTCTGCCAAAAACTACATTCAAACTGCACATGAATTGTGCCTTATAAAAAGAGAAACATTTAGAAAAAAATATAATTGTTTAGCTATATCTCCATTTTATGACAATATTAATTCTCATGTTTCATAGGCAAGTACAGTATAGGCTTTAGAAAGTCAACTGTACATGCACATGGCCCCTGAAAACCAAATTAACCACAGACAATTAGTTAAGCCAATTTAAATTGGTTAATATTTTTGCACTCTGAAAGAGATTTAAATTGCCATTCTGGCCTACAGCTCATATTTTAGTCTGTCTATTTACAAGTCGTGACAAATCAGAGGCTACGATCTGACGTAGGCAAATATTCCAGAAGCAAAAAGTAAGTATGAGGCTGGGACAAGCAAGTTGAGATACTCTTCTGCTGACTTTTTCAACTGTCAAATAGCCTATTTGATGTTAATCTAATGCCCGGCCCTGTGCCATGATAAACACAAGTAGCACGCATAGCAACTGGAATGTTATGAGAAGTTGATGAGTTCACTCAATCACTCACTCATTCACTCATCCATTGTTCTCCCTTTCTTGTTTCATTTTGCGTTGATTTGCCAAAGCATACTATAGTCGATTAAAAGATTGCAGCCAAACAGGCTGACTTCCATGCCTCCAGGTAGCTCTCATGTAGCCTTTGTGATAATAATGAAAAAGGGCTTGCAAATCGGCTATGACGCATTTGACGCTACGAAAATAGATATACTATTGAAGTTGCAGATACATGTAACGTTATACATTATGCCTATTTAGATACACAGCACATGAATGCATTTTAAACCAATGCTGAACACTCGATTCTGATTGGCCGAAAGGTTGCATTATTACCATATGTTGGTGGCACTTCAAGCTACATAGTATCACAGCATTTATGGCTCTGGTAATAACATGGTAGTACACCGAAATGGAAATCGGAACCTGTGGTTCTAGCTGGGATTTTATCTGACGTTATTTGTACGGAAGGATTACAAGTTATTGTTGCTGACAGTGAAAACATCAATAGGCTTCCCCCCGTTACCATAATCGCTATTTTATTGTTACCCATTAAAAGGTTGGCTAGCTATGTGGTTTATTGCACTGAAACCATAACATATTATACTGAGATCTGGGAAAGTCATATTTCCATTGTAACTATACATTGTGACCATATGTTACATGTAGTGTACTGCTACAGTACCATATAATTACCACTTTAAGCCACTGTAATGTAAAGTACTACCACATTTGGTCTTTATCAATTGACTAATGTTTAGAAGTAGAAGTGTGGCGGTGGATCATGTAAGGCGTGGAAGTGATCAATGAGTATGTTAAACTTTACAATAACTATCATAAATAAGCGCTAATAATCTATTAGAATCTGAATGCATGTTGAATGCATTTCCTTATTTGTGAACATTAAAAAAAGATGCTGGCATTTATTAGCATTATAACATTACAATTCATTACCACTTATAACATTTATAATAATTTATAAAACATATATAAGTATTCATAAACAGGTAAGCCTATAACCATACTGGCTTTTTAATGAAAGTTATTATAAAGCGTTTACAAATAATTCAATATTTTCAGCACCAATTTAAAAATAAAACAATAGCTCTATCTAAATGTTTGTGTGACAGTACATGACATTTTTGGTAAATCATTTGAAAGAGAAAACGTGCATGTAACACGCCACCAGGTGTATGGAGCCTAAATTGTACTTACTAAAAAGAACTGCAGCACACCAGTAATGTTGATGCTTCCAGCAATAGTATGTATCTTATTAAACACTTACGTAAGATACATCAATTTGTTGGAGTTTTTCTGATTTTCAGTAAATTAACCATACCACAATGTTAAATGCTATTGCCCATGCTATGAAACAACCAGTGCATCAATGTGACAGTGAGTAGGGCTGTTCTGTGTTCATTCAGGTGTAGCCATATATTAAGATTGTTGACTTTGTGAAATAAAAAAAATAAGTCAACTAAATATTAGGCCCTACTAGCTGTCACCTGGATAAACTGTTGTTCGTTTTAAGTAGTTCTCTGTTGCCCTCTGTTACAGAAATGCCTATACATAACCATCACGCAAGCTGTGAAACCTCAGTAGTGTCAGAGGTTTCATATCTGCCATACCACGTTACCTAATAATATTTAGGTGAAATATTAGACTTTATTACAAAGTAACAGAGCCGAGCGATTCCATGGAATCTCTTACCTTATCACAGAGCTCTGCCTTTATAGTTTTAATTCTTTGCATAACATATAGAGTCCCCTTCCTCTATTTGGAAATAACTCCCCTTGACCTTTCGCCACCATTATCTTCCAGTCTCATTTTCTGCTTGTTAACGCCCACATCTGACACCTGTCTAGATTATAATTGTGGCGGGGCCCTGGTTATATATGTTTCATCCCTTATATGGCCATTCTGTGTCAGCACTTCAAAGTGGACAGTCCAGATACTGCAGATAATGGAAATGTAATCATTGTCATGAGTTTTGCTCCTACTTTGGGACTAAACAAGTCCCACACCCCCCAAAAAACACAACTAAACACAGGAAAGGGAGCATCAATCATCAAGCACTGAGGGCAAACTTCCCCCTATCCGTTCTAACGATTGGAACTCTACAAACCCAAAGACAAGACCAGACCAAAGATCTCCATTCATATACAATGGAAAGGAGAAAAAAGATCCAATCTGTACAAATACAAAGCAAAAGCAAACTTAAAATACAATGTAGAAGCATGAGAATGTAGTACATAGCCTTGCCTGTAGTACATAACCTTGCCTGTAGTACATAACCTTGCCTGTAGTACATAACCAATCCTTTATCATCAAATTTACGAACTCCTGCAGTTTCTAAAACCCAAATTGTTTTACAATTATAGTTTTTCTCAGTCGCTTTGGTGCATTTTTTCACTTCATCCCTAACATGTGCAAAATAATAAGTAAATTTCTCAGAACAATTGGTACAACCTGCAATATACAATAGATATGTTTCTAAAGCTAGTCAGTCACAAAAAATCCTTAGTACATCTCTCAAAAGTAAATATTCATGCCAATGATCATGTCAGTGTTATCAGAATGATAAGTCATTGAGTCATTGTTCACGAACAAGGTTGTCAAAATGTTTAGGCATGTTGTCAATGTAACTGTGTACTTTGACAGTATTACCTGATGTAAACTTAGGCTACAGTTCGGACGACAGTTACTGTATTGAAAATGCACAAGGCTGCACTTCTATGGCATATATATGTGAATCTAAGTGTGCGTTCTCTAATTCTCTCCTCTCTTTCTTTCTCTCTCTCGGAGGACCTGAGCCCTAGGACCATGCCCCAGGACTACCTGACATGATGACTCCTTGCTGTCCCCAGTCCACCTGGCCATGCTGCTGCTCCAGTTTCAACTGACCTGAGCCCTAGGACCATGCCCCAGGACTACCTGACATGATGACTCCTTGCTGTCCCCAGTCCACCTGGCCATGCTGCTGCTCCAGTTTCAACTGTTCTGCCTTACTATTATTCGACCATGCTGGTCATTTATGAACATTTGAACATCTTGGCCATGTTCTGTTATAATCTCCACCCGGCACAGCCAGAAGAGGACTGGCCACCCCACATATGCTCTCTCTAATTCTCTCTTTCTTTCTCTCTCTCGGAGGACCTGAGCCCTAGGACCGTGCCCCAGGACTACCTGACATGATGACTCCTTGCTGTCCCCAGTCCACCTGACTGTGCTGCTGCTCCAGATTCAACTGTTCTGCCTTATTATTATTTGACCATGCTGGTCATTTATGAACATTTGAACATCTTGGCTATGTTCTGTTATAATCTCCACCCGGCACAGCCAGAAGAGGACTGGCCACCCCACATAGCCTGGTTCCTCTCTAGGTTTCTTCCTAGGTTTTGGCCTTTCTAGGGAGTTTTTCCTAGCCACCGTGCTTCTACACCTGCATTGCTTGCTGTTTGGGGTTTTAGGCTGGGTTTCTGTACAGCACTTTGAGATATCAGCTGATGTACGAAGGGCTATATAAATGAGACGGAGAGACAGCCTGGTGCGGGGGGCTGCCACCGGAGGGCTGGTGCGTGGAGGTGGTACCGGATAGACCGGACCGTGCAGGCGCACTGGAGCTCTTGAGCACCGAGCCTGCCCAACCTTACCCGGTTGAATGCTCCCGGTCGCCCTGCCAGTGCGGCGAGGTGAAATAGCCCGCACTGGGCTATGCAGGCGAACCGGGGACACCGTGCGCAAGGCTGGTGCCATGTAAGCCGGCCCAAGGAGATGCACTGGAGACCAGATGCGTAGAGCCGGCTTCATGGCACTTGGGCTCGATGCTCACTCTAGCCCGGCCGATACGCGGAGCTGGAATGTACCGCACCGGGCTATGCACCCGCACTGGGGACACCGTGCGCTCCAAAGCATAACACGGTGCCTGCCCGGTCTCTCCCCCCGGTAAGCACAGGAAGTTGGCTCAGGTCTCCTACCTGGCTTCGCCATACTTCCTGTGTGCCCCCCTCCAATACATTTTTGGGGCTGCCTCTCGGGCTTCCTTGCCAGCCGTGTTCCTTCATATCGCCGGCTCCTCTCTCCGGCTGCCTCTGCTCTCCTAGCTGCCTCCACCTGTTCCCATGGAAGGCGATCCCTTCCCGCCAGGATATCCTCCCATGTGTAGCAACCCTTGCCATCCAATACATCGTCCCATGTCCATTCCTCTTTGCGCCGCTGTTGTTTTTGCCCGTTACCACGCTGCTTGGTCCTGTTGTGGTGGGTGATTCTGTAACGGTTTTCTTGAGTTGAAGGAGAGACGGACCAAAATGCAGCGTGGTTGAAGTTCATGTTTTTTAATAAGACAACTAAACATGATACAAAACAACAACCGTGGAAAACCGAAACAGCCCTATCTGCTGCAACAAACACAGAGACAGGAACAATCACCCACAAAACCCAACACCAAACAGGCTACCTAAATATGGTTCCCAATCAGAGACAATGACTAACACCTGCCTCTGATTGAGAACCATATCAGGCCAAACACAGAAACAGACAAACTAGACACACAACATAGAATGCCCACTCAGATCACACCCTGACCAAACAAAACATAGAAACATACAAAGCAAACTATGGTCAGGGTGTGACAGAGCATCCTCGGGTAGGTCACAAACCATTGCCTTATGAAGTTTGATCGATGGAAACTCACATTATCACAAATGACCACATACTTTGGCAAATCCTCTCTAAACAGACCCCTCTCATCATCAGGGATGAGAGCCCTGTAGAGAGTCTCTAAAAAGTTGAGTAGATGCTGGGTGTTGTATGGCCCTATAAGGGGGATATGGGTAGGACACCATGCTCCGAAATAGCAGCACACATGGTGATATTTCCTCCCCGTTGGCCTGGCAAATCCACAATAGCTCTGTGACCGATGATATTCCGTTCTTCGTTACAAAAAGGAATGTAGTATTTTTTCTGAGTACATTGAACATTTTTCCATTTAACACATTCTTCAAATGATGCAGGTTCAGGTACAATTAACAGATCTGCCAAGGGGGATTTGCTACACAATATACAATTGTCCATCCCATGTCTGTTATTGCTTTTCTAAATGTTTGGTCAATATTTGATTCTGGGGTAGTTTCTTCATTGTGACTACCCCAGTTGGTAACAGATGTCCAGATTTTCTGCATCAATCCACTTTCTTGTGGTTTTGCCATTGCCTTAGTTGGTGTACTAGTCTCTAGTGGGAGGTGATTTTACAATTTATTCTAGGTTTGTCGCTGTTGCTGTCAAGGCAATTCTACTGTTCTTCATCTGTCCTGGTTTCACGTTCGGTTAGAAAGACCATATAAGGACAGAGAAGTAAATGGTAAGGAAGTTGCCTTCCCATTCTCCTGTCGTTCTTTCTCCGTCCCCTTGGACAGCACCTCTGTCAGGGGTATCTGCCAGAGTAGGTATGTCAACAGGCATGTCACTCCTCCCCATCCCTGGACATTCAGGAGATAGTGTCTGTTGGCTGTTGGAAGTTGCTCCTTGATCTGCCTCTCCTTCGGCTTCTTCCTGGCTCCTGCCTGGCACGTCGACCTCCTCTGCTCCCGTTCCCTCCGGATACTCATCTGGTTTATCAGCATCCTCTGTGTCCTCATGGCGATATGCTCGCTCACCGATCCCCTCCGGAACTCTGATACAGTGGTTTAGATGGTACCACGCAGTTCTTCCTTCCACCTGGACGACTTTTGGTGTTGCTAGGACCACATCGTAGGGACCCTCTCGCCTTGGCTAGATCCACTTCCTCCGGAACACTCGGATGTAGTCCTGGTCCCCTGGGATCACCGGATGTGGAACCTCTGATCCTGGTTCAGGTTTTTTCCTTCTTTCTGTGAGGTTTTCAAACTCAGAGACTTATGGCCTCTGTTCTATGATTACACCATACACCATCTTATTTCCATCTCTCATCACACAACAAAATGACATTACTTTTGTGACTTACTTCACTTCAGCTGAGCTGCTTTTAGTTTCTCCACTTTCTCCTTCGGGTTCCTAAGAGAGTGATAGAATAAGACTTGCAAAGCAATGAAAAACACAAAACATAACAGTATTAGCAATGTGGTATGTTATGCATAAGTATATTCATGAAAATCGAAGTCTGGGACCATGACAATTCCCACTCTCTCTTCACCTCTTCACCTGCCTCCTGGATACCTGTCTGCTGCACTCCACAAAAATAAAAGCCCTAAAGAAGCTTCCTCATGCTTTCGCCCAGTCTTCCCCTTTCGGCCCCAGGTTCCGAGAGGTGTTCCCAAGTCATGTCATTTTCACTTTGTTCCCCATTTCCTGCATTTCGACTGATAGGCACGTCACCTGATATGCAAGTGCATATCCGTAATTAACATTACATTGTCATTCATATGATGCATTAACCAATAAATCAGATAACTCAACTATGATGCTAAAGTAGCTCCCAGACCCAACCATCTGCATGTCTATAGTGGAATCTAGTCCCTCTCTCTCTCTTTGGTTCCGCTTCCTCTATCGTGGTGTCTTCAAGCTCACCCATTATACATCTGGACCTTACTTCAGGTGAGAACTATGCACCCACAGAAGAAAGACATGACGATCTTTACCACAGGTGCTGTAAGGAGTACTGTGTGTGGACCAGAGCAACGCTGTCCCAACACCCCCTCCTGGGGTATTTTGATGTACACCCAATCTGCAGAATTCAGCCCATGCCCTTGGTTATCTCTTGCTCCTTATGTGCTGCTTTCACCCGAGGACATGCACACTGCAACACATGGGTCATTTCCTGAAAACAGACTCTCTTCTTATGTCAAGATCACTAATTCATAATATTTAAATAACAGCCTTATGTAAACATTCTGTCTTAAACACCTCACCTCCTGCTACAGAAACATTTACACATAACAATAGTCTTCTTCAATTACGGTCCCTACAGCAACTGTCATAAGAATAACTACTGCATTTAATCTGTGTTTTCCAACTGTTAAAAATTAAGAAAAATACCAATGAGTTGGAAGAATATTCAACCTATCAAAACTCTAAATCACATGTCTCATAAACGTTTACCATAATGTCTAAAATACCACCACTATCACTTTTACTCTCACCATAATCTAGGTACAGTGGGGCAAAACAGTATTTAGTCAGCCATCAATTGTGCAAGTTGTCCCACTTAAAAAGATGAGAGAGGCCTGTATTTTTATCATAGGTACACTTCAACTATGACAGACAAAATGAGGAAAACAAATCATGAAAATCACATTGTAGGATTTATGTAAAGGGACCAGGACGACTGATCCGTGTAAAGGAAAGAATGGATGGGGCCATGTATCATGAGATTTTGAGTGAAAACCTCCTTCCTTCAGCAAGGGCATTGAAGATGAAACGTGGCTGGGTCTTTCAGCATGACAATGATCCCAAACACACCGCCCGGGCAACAAAGGAGTGGCTTCATAAGAAGCATTTCAAGGTCCTGGAGTGGCCTAGCCAGTCTCCAGATCTCAACCCCATAGAAAATCTTTGGAGGGAGTTGAAAGTCTGTGTTGCCCAGCAACAGCCGCCAAAACATCACTGCTCTAGAAGAGACATGCATGGAGGAATGGGCCAAAATACCAGCAACATTGTGTGAAAACCTTGTGAAGACTGTCATTGCCAACAAAGGGTATATAACAAAGTATTGAGATAAAGTTTTGTTATTGACCAAATACTTGTTTTCCACCATAATTTGCAAATAAATTCATAAAAAATCCTACAATGTGATTTTCTGGATTTCTTTCTAATTTTGTCTGTCATAGTTGAAGTGTACCTATGATGAAAATCACAGGCCTCTCTCATCTTTTTAAGTGGGAGAACTTGCACAATTGGTGGCTGACTAAATACTTTTTTGCCCCACTGTATGTAATGCTTTTGAGTGCGGGGTGCTGTCCTCAGATAATCGCATGGTGTGCTTTCGACAAAGCGGCTGGATTAACAAGAAGTTAAGCTTTTAACTGATGTATAACACCTGTATTTTCATGAATTTTTAAACTGATCTTGAAGAACATCAACCCTCTACTAGCCAGTCAACTCAGAGAAAGAGTCACCACTGTCGATGGACTGCTTCGTCTGGGACAGCAGTTTGAGAAGGACAGAGAATGCCAACAGCAATATGAACAGAGAAAGAAACAGACACCCAAGCCAGACCAACAACTGCCAGAGTCTCCAGCCAAGATACCTCCCATGTTCGGTTGGAGATGTAGCCAAAAGGGACATTCTTCAGCCACATGTCCAAGACCGTATCGAGTAAACCCTTCCAGAAACCACAAATCCCAACAGGCCAACACACCTAACTCTCTTCGCAGGAATGACCATCCTACTCTGGGTGCTTTAACCAGAGCTGAAGCCCCAAGAGTCACCTACGCCGTCGTCGTCATCCCCTTTTCAGTTAATACTGCACCAACTGGTGTTACCCCTGTCCATAGGCACATGGACAGGAAGAGCCATCCTGGACACCTGGTCATCCTACACACTGCTCAATGAGAAACTGTGGGAGGTGGTTAAAGGTCCACAATACAACTTGAAGCCGTGGACAGAAGGTCCACTCTATCTGGCTGATGGTGAGGCTAAACGACCACTTGGATGGAGTGAGGTAGAGTTCCACCTGTGTAACCGCTCCTATATGATTCCTTCTGTTATCCTACAAACCAAGAACCTTGCTTTTCCTGTCGTTTTGGGAATTGATTTCATGTACTTCAGTGGTGTCCAGATTGATATCTCACACAATTGCTACTGGTTTCCATGCAATCCGAGCAAGAAGCATTTCTTCCAATTAGAAGTTAAAAAGTTACATGATTGGGGTTCCAATGTGGCAGTCTTCTCTGCCGTTGCTCCGGTACCACAAACCCTTGATAATCCTTCTGATGATCTCCTTTTACAGGCTGTGAGAAGAGCTCAGCTGGAACAGCCAGAGGAGTTAAGGCTGTTGGAACAGCTGCAGAATAATGCTGCTGTATGTACTTCAAAGCTAGGACGCACCGGGCTCCTGAAGCACAAAATATTCCTTACACAGGAAATGCTGTCGTCTACCTGGACAATATAATTATCTACTCCCAGAACAGAGAACAACACTTTCAAGATCTTCAAGCAGTGTTGGACAAGCTAAGAGAAGCTGGTCTGACCTTGAATATGAAGAAGAGCAACGTCTGCCAAACCTCCCTGAAGTTCCATATCGTGTATTTTGATGGCATTCATGTGGATCCTGAAAAAACAAAGGCTGTACAAGACTTCCTTGTGCCAACCACACTCAAGGCTTTCAACAGTTCCTTGGGATGGCTGGATGGTACCATCGGTTTGTGTCGAACACTCTCCCAGGTGGCAGAACCCCTCAACGCGTTGAAGTGAAAAGGAGCGAAATTCCTATGGACGGCAGAGTGCCAGACCTCCTTTGAAACCCTGAAACGACACCTCGTCACACCTCCTATTTTAGGTCATCCCAACTTTGATTGCCCTTTTGTTGTTTACACTGATGCAAGTGATGTTGGACTTGGTGCTGTCCTTGTCCAACAGACTGGACTTGGCACTGAAGAAGTGCTTGCGTTCGCCAGTCGGACATTGAATGGTGCAGAACGGAACTGCTCCACAACCGAGCAAGAGTGCCTTGCAGTTGTCTGGGCTTTAGAAAAGTGGAGGTACTACCTGGAGGGAAGAAACTTCACTGTGGTCACTGACCATTCCTCCCTTGTGTGGGTGTTCAAGACCAACAAACCAAGCACCAGACTCATCAGATGTGCTCTACGGTTGCAAGAGTTCACCTTTGCAGTAGAATACAGGAAAGGAAAATACAGCACTGTTCCAGATGCCTTATCCAGAGCTCCTGCTTGTGGTAATGGCGGCCCTCATCTTACATGTGCTACTGTCCTGTCAAGCAGTCGAGACACACCCAAAACTGACTTTCCCATCTCTGATGAGACCATTTAGAAAGCCCAACAGGATGATCCAGGAGGACAGACTTGTACCACACTATCCTGGAAGATGGAGAAAAGATGGTCAATCCTACCACAAAGCTGACCATCATTGAAGACAAAGTCTACCGTGTTGTACAACTATCTCACAGAACCCTCTACCAAATGTACATACCTGAAACTCTACGCCTTCAACTGCTGCAACATTTCCATGAAGACCCATTAACTGTTCATTTGGGCAGGTTCAAAACCTACAAGCGGTTGCAAGCATTACTGTACTGGCCACATCTGAGCATGGATGTGAAGTCACACATCCGAAACTGTCAGGTTTGTCAAATTTACAAACCAGAAGGTAGAAAGCCTGCTGGCAAGTTGCAGCAAACGGTGGTTACCCGACCTTGGGAAATGTTAGGAGTGGATTTGATGGGTCCATTTCCTAGAAGCTCCAATCAGAATGTGTACATGATTGTTTTTGTTGATTACTATTATAAGTGGGTGGAGCTCTTTCCCTGCGTCAGGCCACAGCAAGGACCGTCTCTAATAACCTTTACGAAAGAGTTCCTGACTTGCTGGGGAGTGCCTGACTACATCCTGTCTGATCGAGGTTCCCAATTTGTCTCTGAACTCTTTGAGGAGACCTGCCAAAGATGGAACCTGAGACAGAAGTTGACCACGGCCTATCACCCACAGACCAACCTCACTGAAAGAGTAAATCGAACCTTGAAGACAATGATTGCTTCCTATGTAGGCACAAACACTGGGACAAGCACCTTCACGAGTATCGATTTGCCCCGAATTCTACCTTGCAAGAGTCCACTGGAGTCACACCTGCAGAGCTGAACCTAAGTCATCCCCTCCGAGGACCCTTGGATATGGTGCTCCAGACTCTGCATGCTATGACCAAGTAGTCCATCTCCACGACTTGAGAGCTCTTGTCTCAAAGAACATGATCCAGGCTCGACTCAAGCAGAAGAGAAATTATGATAAGAACAGACGAGAAATGCATGTTTCAGCTTCGTGATCGGGTGTGGCTTCGCGCTCATCCTTACTCGAAAGCTGAACAATTCTTCTCGGCCAAGCTCGCTCCTAAATGGGAAGGACCGTATAGGATTGTGGAGCAGAACTACCGAGTGGTGAAAGAGGACAGATATGAAGATATGCGCGTTGTCCATGTCTCACGCCTTAAGGCCTGTTACCCCTTGGCTGAGGAATTGGAGGCAATTGAGGGCCGCAAGGTCCTGGATATCTTTGAAGAGGAAAGTGAGGAGACCTTTCTCGGATTCCCAGACCCAGAAGTCTCACACCTTAAGGCCTGTGACCCCCCAGCTGAGGAGCAAAGCGCCAAAAAGTAATTCATATTTTTGTAGAGGAAAGTGAGGAGGAGAACTTTCTCGGTTTCCCCGACCAAGATGTGCCTTCCAGTGCAATGGTCGGCTTTTTCCAGGGGAGGGGGTGTGTGATGGCCCTGAATTTGTCTGAACCGTCTCAGTGCTTCTCCTTCCAATAGGGTGCTTTACCTTTAATTCCCAATTAAATAGCCAGCATCGGCTGTGCAAAAGTGGGGTTGTGATGGAGTCGTGAATGAGGATGTGTTCAACCCTCAGTTCCGAAGTTTCTCTATTCTGTTTGTTTTGTTGCCTTTAAACGTGTGTTTTGTAGCCTAATAGAGTTTACCCAGGATCGGATCCACTCTTTGATACTGGGTGTACGCTACCCTTGTAGGAACGGACAAACATTGCGTGACTAAGGTCACTTGAGTTCCCTGAACTTCTTTACCGGGCTGGACTCTTTTTAGTCCCGAGGTACAGGACATTTCTGGAGGAACCATTGTGTTATATTATTATGTGTGTGTGTAATCATTTATCTTGGTAATACAACCCACGCAAAACAATACAGTTGTTTTTGAACTTATGTCCAATGTTTAAGGGTTTATGAAAAGTGTATTGCCATCCTAACTTTTTTATAAGTGCTTTGTATTGGTGTAGACTTGATGGACCAGATGGGACTCATTCCCTCCCAAACCAAAATGAGAAACCAATGTTTTCTCTGGTAGGCACAACCTACCTGGCACCCCTATAAATACTAACCTCATGTCAAAACCGTTACAGTACATGTAGGTCGAGTTATCAACAATAAACCTGTCTCTCAGTAAAAACCAACACAGGACTTACGAATCATCTCTCTCTGAGAAACAACCAATACAGGATTTATAACCATCTCTCTGTCTGAGCAACAAACTAACACAGAACATAACAATCAGCTCTCTCTCTCTCAGCAACAACCAACATAGGACATACCAATCAGCTGCTTGGGGGGAATTTCACATACAAACAAAACCACAACACAGAAACTGGGGAATGTAACACACCTACCACAAAACATGCAAACTTACAGTTTGCAATAACAAAACCTAACGCATCCCTAGTTACTAAACCCGTGATAACGCGTCGGCGACCACATTTGCCGAGCCCTTCACATTCTTTATCTGTACATCGTATCCTTGTACAGTCAGAGCCAATCGCATAAGGCAGCAGTTCTGATTGTACATTTGCTTCAAAACACCAAAGGATTATGGTCCGTGAAGACCAGTAAAGGCAAGGCACTGGAGCCCGCATGTACTTCAAGGAACTGTAAGGCTAGCAATAAAACCAGGGTCTCTTGTTCAATGGTGGAGTACCTTGACTGACACGAGTTGAATACAGAAGAAGAAACTGACAGGCCGATCCCCTTCATCTTCCTCCAAGAGAACCGCACCCACCCCCACTATACTAGCGTCTACCTCCAAACTTAAAAGGTTTGTCAAAGTTGGGGGCGGCAAGCACTGGCACAATACAAGGTAGTGCTTTATCGGACTCAAAAGCATAGTTACAGTCCTGGGGCCACTTAAATGGTACCGTAGAACTAACTGTTGTCTGTTCTAAATAGTTCTCTGTTTTCCCTCTGTTAGTGCAGACATGCCTATATAAAACCATTACGGAAGCTGTGAAACCCTAGGAGTTTCAGTGGTTTCATTTCTACCGTATCACATCAACAAAAATATTCAGGTGAACAATCAATTCATGTATTATTTCAGGATCCTATTCTTAAAGCAAAATCATTTATATTGCATTAATCCTATTGATAACATTATTAATATCAATAATAATATTCGGAAATACATGCTTTTATTTGAATTTGGAGTAGGCCTATTTAAGGGATTTAACAGCCTACCGAAGTAGTGCTATATGACCAAGCTTGTCCACTCTTCTGAGAAGGCTTTCCACTAGATGTTGAAACATTGCCGTGGATACTTGCTTCCATTTAGCCACAAGAGCATTAGTGAGGTCGGGCACTTATTTTGGGCGATTAGGATTGGCTCGCAGTCGGCGTTCCAATTAATCCCAAAGGTGTTCGATGGGGTTGTGGTCAGGGCTCTGTGAAGGCCAGTCAAGTTCTTTTACAGCGATCTTGAAAACCATTTCTCTATGGACCTCACTTTGTGCAAATGGGCATTGTCATGTTGAAACAGGAAAGGGCCTTCCCCAAACTGTTGCCACAAAGTTGGAAGCACAGAATCGTCTAGAATGTCATTGTATGCTGTAGCATAAAGATTTCTCTTCACTAGAACTAAGGGGCCTAGCCCGAACCATGAAAAACAGCCCCATACCAGACGATTATTCCTCCAACTCTAAACTTTACAGTTGGAACTATACATTGGGGCAGGTAGCGGTTTCCAGGCATCCACCAAACCCAGATTCATCTGTCGGACTGCCAGATGGTGAAGTGGGATTCATCACTCCAAGGAATGTGTTTCCACTGCTCCAGAGTCCAATGGAGGCGAGCTTTACACCACTCCAGCCGACCAATGCTTGGCATTGTGTGTTGTATACCCATTTCATAAAGTTCTCTACCAATAGTTATTGTGCTGACGTTGCTTCCAGAAGCAGTTTGGAACTCGGTAGTGAGTGTTGCAACCGATGACAGACGATTCTTACGTGGTACGATTTAGCACTCGGTGGTCCCATTCTGTGAGCTTGTGTGGGTTAACCACTTCGTGGCTGAGCCATTGTTGCTCATAGACATTTCCTCTTCACAGTAACAGCACTTACAGTTGACCGGGACAGCTCTAGCAGGGCAGAAGTTTGAAGAACTGACTTGCAGGAAACATGGAATCCTATGACGGTGCGACACTGAAAGTGACAGAGCTTTTGAGTATGGGCCAATCTAATGTAATTGTTTGTCTATGGAGATTGCATGGCTGTGTGCTCGATTATATACACTTGTCAGCAACTGGTGTTGCTGGAATAGCCAAATACACTAATTTGAAGGGGTGTCCAAATACTTTTGGTCATGTAGTGTACGTTTACAGGTGGTGGTGGAGCCATTGCAAGAATAAAAACTGAATGTAAGAATTCAAGTTTCCTTTGTCTCACATGTTTTATAGTGAGATACAAATAGATTAATATAAAACTATTATTGTTGCACTAAATTATCAGCACACTGTGTACAGACGTCAATTCAACATCTAAGAAGAGTGGCGGGGGCGTATGCCTCATGACTAACGAGACATGGTGTGATGAAGGAAACATACAGGAACTCAAATCCTTCTGTTCACCTGATTTAGAATTCCTCACAATCAAATGCAGACCGCATTATCTTCCAAGAGAATTCTCTTCGATTATAATCACAGCCGTATATATCCCCCCCCCCCCAAGCAGACACATTGATGGCTCTGAACGAACTTTATTTAACTCTTTGCAAACTGGAAACCATTTATCCGGAGGGTGCATTCATTGTAGCTGGGGATTTTAACAAAGCTAATCTGAAAACAAGACTCCCTAAATTTTATCAGCATATCGATTGCGCAACCAGGGGTGGTAAAACCTTGGATCATTGTTACTCTAACTTCCGCGACGCATATAAGGCCCTGCCCCGCCCCCCCCCTTCGGAAAAGCTGACCACGACTCCATTTTGTTGATCCCTGCCTACAGGCAGAAACTTAAACAAGAGGCTCCCACGCTGAGGTCTGTCCAACGCTGGTCAGACCAAGCTGACTCCACACTCCAAGACTGCTTCCATCACGTGGACTGGGACATGTTTCGTATTGCGTCAGATAAGAATATTGACGAATACGCTGATTCGGTTTGCGAATTCATTAGAACGTGCGTTGAAGATGTCGTTCCCATAGCAACGATAAAAACATTCCCTAACCAGAAACCGTGGATTGATGGCAGCATTCGCGTGAAACTGAAAGCGCGAACCACTGCTTTTAATCAGGGCAAGGTGTCTGGCAACATGACCGAATACAAACAGTGCAGCTATTCCCTCCGCAAGGCTATTAAACAAGCTAAGCGTCAGTACAGAGACAAAGTAGAATCTCAATTCAACGGCTCAGACACAAGAGGCATGTGGCAGGGTCTACAGTCAATCACGGACTACAAGAAGGAACCCAGCCCAGTCACGGACCAGGATGTCTTGCTCCCAGGCAGACTAAATAACTTTTTTGCCCGCTTTGAGGACAATACAGTGCCACTGACACGGCCTGCAACGAAAACATGCGGTCTCTCCTTCACTGCAGCCGAGGTGAGTAAGACATTTAAACGTGTTAACCCTCGCAAGGCTGCAGGCCCAGACGGCATCCCCAGCCGCGCCCTCAGAGCATGCGCAGACCAGCTGGCCGGTGTGTTTACGGACATATTCAATCAATCCCTATACCAGTCTGCTGTTCCCACATGCTTCAAGAGGGCCACCATTGTTCCTGTTCCCAAGAAAGCTAAGGTAACTGAGCTAAACGACTACCGCCCCGTAGCACTCTTCCGTCATCATGAAGTGCTTTGAGAGACTAGTCAAGGACCATATCACCTCCACCCTACCTGACACCCTAGACCCACTCCAATTTGCTTACCGCCCAAATAGGTCCACAGACGATGCAATCTCAGGTGGTGAGGGTAGGCAACAACATCTCCTCCCCGCTGATCCTCAACACGGGGGCCCCACAAGGGTGCGTTCTGAGCCCTCTCCTGTACTCCCTGTTCACCCACGACTGCGTGGCCACGCACTCCTCCAACTCAATCATCAAGTTTGCGGACGACACAACAGTGGTAGGCTTGATTACCAACAACGACGAGACGGCCTACAGGGAGGAGGTGAGGGCCCTCGGAGTGTGGTGTCAGGAAAATAACCTCACACTCAACGTCAACAAAACTAAGGAGATGATTGTGGACTTCAGGAAACAGCAGAGGGAACACCCCCCTATCCACATCGATGGAACAGTAGTGGAGAGGGTAGCAAGTTTTAAGTTCCTCGGCATACACATCACAGACAAACTGAATTGGTCCACTCACACTGACAGCGTCGTGAAGAAGGCGCAGCAGCGCCTCTTCAACCTCAGGAGGCTGAAGAAATTTGGCTTGTCACCAAAAGCACTCACAAACTTCTACAGATGCACAATCGAGAGCATCCTGGCGGGCTGTATCACCGCCTGGTACGGCAACTGCTCCGCCCTCAACCGTAAGGCTCTCCAGAGGGTAGTGAGATCTGCACAACGCATCACCGGGGCAAACTACCTGCCCTCCAGGACACCTACACCACCCGATGTTACAGGAAGGCCATAAAGATCATCAAGGACATCAACCACCCGAACCACTGCCTGTTCACCCCGCTATCATCCAGAAGGCGAGGTCAGTACAGGTGCATCAAAGCTGGGACCGAGAGACTGAAAAACAGCTTCTATCTCAAGGCCATCAGACTGTTAAACAGCCACCACTAACATTGAGTGGCTGCTGCCAACACACTGTCATTGACACTGACCCAACTCCAGCCACTTTAATAATGGGAATTGATGGGAAATGATGTAAATATATCACTAGCCACTTTAAACAATGCTACCTTATATAATGTTACTTACCCTACATTATTCATCTCATATGCATACGTATATACTGTACTCTACATCATCGACTGCATCCTTATGTAATACATGTATCACTAGCCACTTTAACTATGCCACTTTGTTTACTTTGTCTACATTCTCATCTCATATGTATATACTGTACTCGATACCATCTACTGTATGCTGCTCTGTACCATCACTCATTCATATATCCTTATGTACATATTCTTTATCCCCTTACACTGTGTATAAGACAGTAGTTTTGGAATTGTTAGTTAGATTACTTGTTGGTTATCACTGCATTGTCGGAACTAGAAGCACAAGCATTTCGCTACACTCGCATTAACATCTGCTAACCATGTGTATGTGACAAATACAATTTGATTTGATTTTATTTGATTTGATATTCCACGTTGGTTCCACGTGATTTCATTGAAATGACATAGAAACAATGTTGATTCAACCAGTGTGTGTCCAGTGTGGAGCCAAATTAATCAAATGTCTTAGACTTAAATTAACTGCTTCAGACAGATAATTTTGGAATTACATTATAAGGCCAATATTTATAAAAGTACTTAGTCGTTCTTTGAAATAACTATCTTGTGACAAACAGGACACTCCCTAGCGTAGATAAGATGTTGGCTATGTTACTATAGGTATGCTATGTTACAAATGCATGAATGAGTCAGGAACTTATAATGTTCTGAACATGAATGACACTGACTCACCCCTTACATTATAATCAAGGAACATGCTTGACAGCAGCACTTCTCTACTTGTGACTGAACTTGACGGGCCAGATTCCATTAAATTGACACACCAAAATAACATTATTTCATAAGCAACATTACAACTGCACATTAATTGTGTATTATAAAACCAGAAAATGTTTGAATATTTCTAAATGGTCGATCTACAATGAGTATACAAAACATTAAGAACAAATGCTCTTTCCATGACAGGCAGACCAGGTGAATCCAGATGAAAGCTATGATCCCTAATTAATGTTACTTCCAACAGGAGTAGAGGAAGGGGAGGAGAAAGGTTAAAGATGGATTTTTAAGCCTTGAGACAATTGAGACAATTGTTTGGTGTAATCAGTGTTTATCTCCATTTAATCACAATATAAGGCCTAGTTCTCCGGCGTCTTTATTTTGTTAATTTCTTTGTGTTGTTTGTAACTTATTTTGTATATAATGTTGCTGCTACCGTCTCGAATGACTGAAAATAACTTTTGGGCATCAGAACTGCGATTACTCACCAGGTACTGTCAGAATCATTTTTTTCCTTTAATTAGTCCGATGTGAATGGTGTACCGCTTCCCCGGGAACAGGCCCAGATCCCTGTCATTTGCGTGAAGATAAGGCAGGGAAAAGGGGCCAGAGAGTGGGCTGCCTTCTGAGAATTCATAGGGGATCGAATAAACCCCCACTTCCTTCCATTCCGCTAACAAATGTGCAATCTTTGGAAAATAAAATCAATGACCTACGCGGAAGATTAAACTTCTGGCAAGACAAGGGGCTGCAAACTACTTATTTTTGTAAATAACAGCTGGTGCACGATATCTAAGGAAGTCTTTAGGTTTTGCTCACCTGAGGTAGAGTATCTCATGATAAACTGTAGACCACACTATCTCCCTAGTGTGGCGTACAGCAGGTCAGCCACCAGGGGGAGACTCGTCGAGGCCTGTTAACAGATAGAGTATACATCACGAGGCAATGGCTCCATCTGCTGGATGTGCCAGGTCTCGACGGGCTGATTGGGAGCTGGTGAGTAATCAAGGACGGATTGCTCACCAGCTGTGCAAGGCCCGTAAAGCTGCCAGAAGGGCAGCACATAGGGGTGGGGGAAGAAAGGACTCCCGTGTTATTGTTGACGGTTACAGAGCTAACAAGAGGGAGTTCAGTTTTGTGCCCGACAGGATACAGCCAGACCCAGAACCCAGAAGACGGTATCCCGGAGAGGGTTTCATGGGGGAGACCTATCATTTTCTTTTTGATCTATTATTTAAATAAAAACCCTTGAAACTGAGCTAATCCTTCTCTGTCCGTGTCTGATCTGGGTAAACGTCTTGACCAAACCCCCTGGTCTGCCACACTAGAGAGTTTCCATCTGTACTTTTGTAGCTGTCTACATACCACCACAGACTGATGCTGGCACTAAGACCACACTGAATGAGCTGTATACCGCCATCAGCAAACAGGAAAATGCTCACCTAGAGGCCGACTTAATTGCAGGGAAACTTATATCTGTCTTACCAAATTTCTATCAGCATGTTAAATGTTATATCCTCCTGATTCCTGATTTTCAAACCAAAAATTAAAGCAGGAAGTACCACTGACTCGATCAATAAAATAGGGGTCAGATGAAGCAGATGATCATCTACAGGACTGTTTTGCTAGCACAGACTGGAATATGCTCTGGGATTCCTCCAATGGCATTGAGGAGTACACCACATCAGTCTCTGGCTTCATCAATAAGTGCATCGATGACATCGTCCCTACAGTGACCGTACATACAGTGGGGTAAAAAAGTATTTAGTCAGCCACCAATTGTGCAAGTACTCCCACTTAAAAATATGAGAGAGGCCTGTAATTTTCATCATAGGTACACTTCAACTATGACAGACAAAATGAGAAAAAAAAATCCAGAAAATCACATTGTAGGATTTCTAATGAATTTATTTGCAAATTATGGTGGAAAATAAGTATTTGGTCACCTACAAACAAGCAAGATTTCTGGCTCTCACAGACCTGTAACTTCTTCTTTAAGAGGCTCCTCTGTCCTCCACTCGTTACCTGTATTAATGGCACCTGTTTGAACTTGTTATCAGTATAAAAGACACCTGTCCACAACCTCAAACAGTCACACTCCGAACTCCACTATGGCCAAGACCAAAGAGCTGTCAAAGGACACCAGAAACAAAATTGTAGACCTGCACCAGGCTGGGAAGACTGAATCTGCAATAGGTAAGCAGCTTGGTTTGAAGAAATCAACTGTGGGAGCAATTATTAGGAAATGGAAGACATACAAGACCACTGATAATCTCCCGCGATCTGGCGCTCCACGCAAGATCTCACCCAGTGGGGTCAAAATGATCACAAGAACGGTGAGCAAAAATCCCAGAACCACACGGGGGGAACCTAGTGAATGACCTGCAGAGAGCTGGGACCAAAGTAACAAAGCCTACCATCAGTAACACACTATGCCGCCAGGGACTCAAATCCTGCAGTGCCAGACCTGTCCCCCTGCTTAAGCCAGTACATGTCCAGGCCCGTCTGAAGTTTGCTAGAGAGCATTTGGATGATCCAGAAGAAGATTGGGAGAATGTCATATGGTCAGATGAAACCAAAATATAACTTTTTTAAATTTTATTTCTTATTCTTAATCGTATTTTATTTAAACATTGTTGGTTAGGGGCTCGTAAGTTAGCATTTCACTGTAAGGCACACCTGTTGTTTTCGGTGCATGTAATGCAGTTTTATTTGATTGGTCACACCATTTGTTAGGCTATAGGCTACACTACAGTAGGTTACATAGTGCCCCATTATATAAAGTCCCCCATGTTTCGAATGGCACACGCCCAAGCTTGTAAAATTATTTTCAGTCAATAATGATTTAACTGCACATTAATAATTGTGCATTGTAAAACAATAAATATGTTTGAAATGTTGCAAATAGTCTACATGTACATTTAATGTAAAAAATATTAAAAATAATTGTCATGTTTCGTAGGCAAGTATAGGCTTCAGATAGGCTTACAGACCCCGAAAACCCAAATGAACCACACAGAACTCATTAAGCGTTATTGAATAGGTTAATTAGTTTGGGGAAATGCCATGCAATGGAATTGGGCTGAGACTACAATTTTTCACACTAAAAGGTATGTCAAACAAACATTTTTTTTTTTTTTACCATCATCTTTCAACTGCAAGACAAAGGCCATAATGTATTATTCCAGCCCAGGTGCAATTCAATTTTGGCCACTAAATGGCAGTAGTGTATGAGCAAAGTTGATCCAAAAAGAGGTTAAAGGGAATGTTTGTGCTAAAAAGCTTCTCAGTAGATTTTTTAAATCAAATCAAATAAACTTTACTTGTCACATCCGCCGATTACAACAGACCTTAACACTGCTAACATAGCAGCAATGTAAACACAAATGGGGGGGGTGTCAATGTAAATAGTCAGGCTGGCCATTTGATTAGGTCTTATGGCTTGGGGGTAGAAGCTGTAAAGGAGCCTTTTGGTCCTAGAATTTGGCGCTCTGGTACCACTTGCAGTGCGGTAGCAGAGAGAGCAGTCTATGACTTGGGTGACTGGAGTCTTCCACAATTTTTTGGGCTTTCCTCTTACACTGCCTAGTATATAGATCCTGGATGGCAGCAAGCTTGGCCCCAGTGATGTACTGGGCCGTACATACAGTACTACCATCTGTAGCGGCAGTTGCCATACCAGGCGGGGATGCAATCGGTCAGGATGCTCTCGATGGTGCAGCTGTATAACTTTTTGAGGATCTGAGGACCAAATCTTTTCAGTCTCCTGGGGGGAAAATGTGTTGTTATGCGCTATTCACAACTGTCTTGGTGTGTTTTGAACATGATAGCTCGTTGATGATGTGGACACAAAGGAACTTAACTCTCGATCCTCTCCGCTACAGCCCCGTCGATTTTAATGGGGTACTGTTCGGCCCGCCTTTTCCTGAAGTCCATGCTCAGCTCCTTTGTCTAGCTCACACTGAGGGAGAGGTTGTTGTCCTGGCACCACGCTGCCAGATCTCTGACCTCTTCACAATATGTTGTGTGATTGTTTTCGGTAATCAGTCCTACCACTATTGTGTCATCAGAAAACTTAATGATGGTGTTGGTTTCATGTTTGGCCATAGAGTCGTGGGTGAACAGGGAGTACAGGAAGACACTTGCCAGTTGGCCTGCAAATGCTTTGAGTACACGTCCCGGTAATCCGTCTGGCCTCCGTGGCTTTGTGAATGTTGACCTGGTTAAAGGTCTTGCTAACATCGGCTACCGAGAGCGTTATAACACAGTTATCCAGACCATCTGGTGCTCTCATGCATGCTTCAGTGTTGCAGCTTGGAAGCTGAAAATGTCCCAGTTCTTCCATGGCCTGCATACTCATCGGACATGTGACCCATTGAGCTTGTTTGGGATGCTCTGATCCACGCCCTTACTTTTTTTTTAAAGGTATCTGTGATCAACAGATGCATATCTGTATTCCCAGTCATGTCAAATCCATAGATTAGGGCCTAATGACTGTATTTTTAATGAACTGATTTCCTTATATAAACTGTAACTCAGCAGATGTTAATGCGAGTGTAGCAACATGCTTGTGCTTCTAGTTCCGACAATGCAGTAATAACCAACGAGTAATCTAGTCTAACAATTACACAACTACTACCTTATACACACAAGTGTAAAGGGATAAAGAATATGTACATAAAGATATATGAATGAGTGATGGCACAGAACGGCATAGGCAAGATGCAGTAGATGGTATCGAGTACAGTATATACATATGAGATTAGTAATGTAGGGTATGTAAACATTATATTAAGTGGCATTGTTTAAAGTGGCTAGTGATACATTTTATACATCAATTTGCATCCATTTCCATTATTAAAGTGAGCTAGAGTTGAGTCAGTATGTTGGCAGCAGCCTCTCAATGTTAGTGGTGGCTGTTTAAAAGTCTGATGGCCTTGAGATAGAAGCTGTCTTTCTGTCTCTCGGTAGGCTCGTGTCACTGGGCAGTTTGCGGCTGGGTTTCCCTTTGTAGTCCGTAATAGTTTACAAGCCTTGCCATATCTGACGAATGTCAAAGCCGGTGTAGTAGGATTCAATCAGAATCCTGAATTGACGCGTTGCCTGTTTGATGGTTTGTCTGAGAGAGTTGCGGGATTTCTTATAAGCGTCTGTATTAGTGTCCCACTCCTTGATACCGGCAGCTCTAGCCTTTAGCTCGGTGTGGATGTTACCTGCAATCCATGGCTTCTGGTTGGGATATTTACGTGCAGATATCGTCGATACACTTTTTGATTATGCCGATGACTGAGGTGGTATACTACTCAATACCATTGGATGACCGGAACAAATTCAAGTCTGTGCTAGCAAAATAGTCCTATAGCGTAGCATCCCTGTCATCTGACCACTTCCATATTGAGCGAGTCACTGGTACTTCCTGCTTTAGTTTTTGCTTGTACGCAGGAATCAGGAGGGTAGAATTATGGTCAGATTTGCCAAATGGAGGGCGAGGGAGAGCTTTGTATGCATCTCGGTAATGGCTGGAACGGAATCAATTTAATGATGTTGAACACATCAAACACATGGCTTCCATGTGGCCCTAATCTATGGGTTTCACATGACTGGGCATATGGATATACATGTGTTGGACACAGATACCTTAAAAATGGAATGTTTGATAACATTCTATTATATCATTTCCAGACGTTATTATGAGCCAGCCTCCTCCCTGCCACTTTCTATTGTGTAGACTGCGAACTGCTTGTGCTAATAGTGAGAACCACCTTCAATCGTTGTAGCCTTCATCCTATATTAGATTAAAAAATATATATTTACTTAAATGGGTACTTAATTAAATGTTACACAGATATGATTCAATGTTGAGATACAATTAGCTGCAACAATTTTCAAGAAATTATAAAATAGTTTGACTTTGTTTGTAACTTTCAAATGACATTAAACTTAACCAAAATCAATATTTTCAGTAATGAAGACATATGTCTCATGTCAAGGTGGGGTGTGTAAAATAGGTGAACTTTGAAACAGTCACTATGTGACCACTTCTACCATGGGCAAACGTATGAAAGGTTTTGATTAAATCAAAAGAGGTGTAGCCAGAAAGTGATTTAATTCATGTAGAACGACCATATAAAATCCAATAATAACTTTTACAAATGTTAATGCATAAGTACTACATTTCGTTATCAGTGATAATGTTTAAACATTTGCAAACATTTATAAACTTTGTAAACATTACAAATCATACCACTTATTACATTTACAATAATATATACAACATTTTATAGTAGTGGTAAACATGTACTGTATAAGCATAATGGCTTATCGTGAAAATTACAAATTGTTTCAAAAGAATCACTGTCGCTTGAGATTTGATACCGAGATTTGAATAGATTTCACTGTTATTACTTTCTGAGGCATGGCAAAAAACTGGCTAATCCAGTTTCTATTTATCTGAAGAAGGAAGACTCCCGATCTGGATTATATAGTATAAAAGGTGTGCCGGAAAACATTGTATGCATTCCTGAGCACTACCTTGAGTTACTTATAGACGTACTCACCAGACAACCAGCGTAAGGGTAGGTTGGATTCAAAGGGTATTGTGACGTAGGCATTAGGAAATGTATAGGTCCTATAACAGACCCTCACATTTAGGATAAAATCAACAGTTTCACAGATTGAATCTCAATAAATAAATACACTGATCAAAAATATCAATGTAATGTCTAAGTGGTACCAATACCAAGTGGTGGTCCCATGTTTCATGAGCTGGAATAAAAGATCCCGAAAATATCCCATATGCACAAAAAACATACTTCTCTCAAATGTTGTGCACAAATGTGTTTATATCCCTGTTAGTGAGCATTTCTATTTTACCAAGATAATCTACTCACCTGATAGGTGTGACATATCAGCAAGCTGATTAAACAGCGTGGTTATTGTAAAGGTGGACCTTGTGCTTGGGGGAAAAAAATGCCACTTTAAAATGTTTTTTTTTGTCAAACAACACCATTTCTCAAGTTTTGAGGTAGCATGCAATTGGCATGCTGACTGCAGGAATGTCCACCAGAGCTGTTGCCAAATAATTGAATGTACATTTCTCTACCATAAGCCCCCTCCAACGTCTTTTTTAGAGAATTTGTCAGTACATCCAACCGGCTTCACAACCACAGACCACGTGTATGGTTGTTGTGTGGGTGAACGGTTTGCTAATATCAACGTTGTGAACAGAGTGCCCCATCGTGGCAGTGGGGTTATTGTATGGGCAGGCATAAACTACGGACAATGAACACGACAGCATTTTATCAATGACTGTCGTGTTCAAATCAAATGTATTTGTCACATACACATGGTTAGCAGATGTTAATGCGAGTGTAGTGAAATGCTTGTGCTTCTAGTTCCGACAATGCAGTAATAACCAACGAGTAATCTAATCTAACAATTCCACAACTACGACCTTATACACACAAGTGTAAAGGGATAAAGAATATGTACATAAAGATATATGAATGAGTGATGGCACAGAACGGCATAGGCAAGATGCAGTAGATGGTATCGAGTACAGTATATACATATGAAATGAGTAATGTAGGGTATGTAAACATAAAAGTAGCATAGTGGCTAGTGATACAAGTATTACATAAAGACGGAAAGATTCAGTAGATGATATAGAGTACAGTATATACATATACATATGAGATGAGTAATGTAGGGTATGTAGACATTATATTAAGTGGCATTGTTTAAAGTGGCTAGTGATACATTTTATACATCAATTTGCATCACTTTCCATAATTAAAGTGAGCTAGAGTTGAGTCAGTGTTTAGGCAGCAGCCTCTCAATGTTAGTGGTGGCTGTTTAAAAGTCTGATGGCCTTGAGATAGAAGCTGTTTTCTGTCTCTCGGTAGGCTCGTGTCACTGGGCAGTTTGCGGCTGGGTTTCCCTTTGTAGTCCGTAATAGTTTACAAGCCTTGCCATATCCGACGAATGTCAAAGCCGGTGTAGTAGGATTCAATCTTAATCCTGAATTGACGCGTTGCATGTTTGATGGTTTGTCTGAGAGCGTTGCAGGATTTCTTATAAGCGTCTGTATTAGTGTCCCACTCCTTGAAACCGGCAGCTCTAGCCTTTAGTTTGGTGTGGATGTTGCCTGCAATCCATGGCTTCTGGTTGGGATATTTATGTGCGGTCACTGTGGGGACGACATCGTCGATGCACTTTTTGATTATGCCGATGACTGAGGTGGTATACTACTCAATACCATTGGATGACCGGAACAAATTCCAGTCTGTACAGGCAAAGTAGTCCTATAGCGTAGCATCCCTGTCATCTGACCACTTCCATATTGAGCGAGTCACTGGTACTTCCTGCTTTAGTTTTTGATTGTACGCAGGAATCAGGAGGGTAGAATTATGGTCAGATTTGCCAAATGGAGGGCGAGGGACAGCTTTGTATGCATCTCGGTGATGGCTGGAACGGAATCAATTTAATGGTGTCGAACACATCAAACACATGGCTTCCATGTGGCCTTAATCTATGGGTTTCACATGACTGGAAATATGGATATACATGTGTTGGACACAGATACCTTAAAAATGGAATGTTTGATAACATTCTATTATATCCTTTCCAGACGTTATTATGAGCCAGCCTCCTCCCTGCCACTTTCTATTGTGTAGACTGCGAACTGCTTGTGCTAATAGTGAGAACCACCTTCAATCGTTGTAGCCTTCATCCTATATTAGATTAAAAACAAATATTTACTTAAATGGGTACTTAATTAAATGTTACACAGATATGATTCAATGTTGAGATACAATTAGCTGCAACAATTTTCAAGAAATTATAAAATAGTTTGACTTTGTTTGTAACTTTCAAATGACATTAAACTCAACCAAAATCAATATTTTCAGTAATGAAGACATATGTCTCATGTCAAGGTGGGGTTTGTAAAATAGGTGAACTTTGAAACAGTCACTATGTGACCACTTCTACCATGGGCAAACTTAAGAAAGGTTTTGTTTAAATCAAAAGGGGTGTAGCCAGAAAGTGATTTAATTCATGTAGAACGACCACATAAAATCCATTCATAACTTTTACAAATGTTAATGCATAAGTACTACATTTCATTATCAGTGATAATGTTTAAACATTTGCAAACATTTATAAACTTTGTAAACATTACAAATCATACCACTTATTACATTTACAATAATATATACAACATTTTATAGTAGTGGTAAACATGTACTGTATAAGCATAATGGCGTATCGTGAAAATTACAAGGTGTTTCAAAAGAATCATTGTCGCTTGAGATTTGATACCGAGATTTGAATAGAATTCACTGCTATTACTTTCTGAGGCATGGCAAAAAACTGGCTAATCCAGTTTCTATTTTTCTGAAGAAGGAAGAGTCCCGATCTGGATTATATAGTATAAAAGGTGTGCCGGAAAACATTGTATGCATTCCTGAGCACTACCTTGAGTTACTTATAGACGTACTCACCAGACAACCAGCGTAAGGGTAGGTTGGATTCAAAGGGTATTGTGACGTAGGCATTAGGAAATGTATAGGTCCTATAACAGACCCTCACATTTAGGATAAAATCAACAGTTTCACAGATTGAATCTCAATAAATAAATACACTGATCAAAAATATCAATGTAATGTCTAAGTGGTACCAATACCAAGTGTTGGTCCCATGTTTCATGAGCTCTAATAAAAGCTCCCGAAAATATCCCATATGCACAAAAAACATACTTCTCTCAAATGTTGTGCACAAATGTGTTTATATCCCTGTTAGTGAGCATTTCTATTTTACCAAGATAATCTACTCACCTGATAGGTGTGACATATCAGCAAGCTGATTAAACAGCGTGGTTATTGTAAAGGTGGACCTTGTGCTTGGGGGAAAAAAATGCCACTTTAAAATGTTTTTTTTTGTCAAACAACACCATTTCTCAAGTTTTGAGGTAGCATGCAATTGGCATGCTGACTGCAGGAATGTCCACCAGAGCTGTTGCCAAATAATTGAATGTACATTTCTCTACCATAAGCCCCCTCCAACGTCTTTTTAGAGAATTTGTCAGTACATCCAACCGGCTTCACAACCACAGACCACGTGTATGGTTGTTGTGTGGGTGAACGGTTTGCTAATATCAACGTTGTGAACAGAGTGCCCCATCGTGGCAGTGGGGTTATTGTATGGGCAGGCATAAACTACGGACAATGAACACGACAGCATTTTATCAATGACTGTCGTGTTCAAATCAAATGTATTTGTCACATACACATGGTTAGCAGATGTTAATGCGAGTGTAGTGAAATGCTTGTGCTTCTAGTTCCGACAATGCAGTAATAACCAACGAGTAATCTAATCTAACAATTCCACAACTACGACCTTATACACACAAGTGTAAAGGGATAAAGAATATGTACATAAAGATATATGAATGAGTGATGGCACAGAACGGCATAGGCAAGATGCAGTAGATGGTATCGAGTACAGTATATACATATGAAATGAGTAATGTAGGGTATGTAAACATAAAAGTAGCATAGTGGCTAGTGATACAAGTATTACATAAAGATGGAAAGATTCAGTAGATGATATAGAGTACAGTATATACATAAACATATGAGATGAGTAATGTAGGGTATGTAGACATTATACTAAGTGGCATTGTTTAAAGTGGCTAGTGATACATTTTATACATCAATTTGCATCACTTTCCATAATTAAAGTGAGCTAGAGTTGAGTCAGTGTTTAGGCAGCAGCCTCTCAATGTTAGTGGTGGCTGTTTAAAAGTCTGATGGCCTTGAGATAGAAGCTGTTTTTCTGTCTCTCGGTAGGCTCGTGTCACTGGGCAGTTTGCGGCTGGGTTTCCCTTTGTAGTCCGTAATAGTTTACAAGCCTTGCCATATCCGACGAATGTCAAAGCCGGTGTAGTAGGATTCAATCTTAATCCTGAATTGACGCGTTGCATGTTTGATGGTTTGTCTGAGAGCGTTGCAGGATTTCTTATAAGCGTCTGTATTAGTGTCCCACTCCTTGAAACCGGCAGCTCTAGCCTTTAGTTTGGTGTGGATGTTGCCTGCAATCCATGGCTTCTGGTTGGGATATTTATGTGCGGTCACTGTGGGGACGACATCGTCGATACACTTTTTGATTATGCCGATGACTGAGGTGGTATACTACTCAATACCATTGGATGACCGGAACAAATTCCAGTCTGTGCTAGCAAAGTAGTCCTATAGCGTAGCATCCCTGTCATCTGACCACTTCCATATTGAGCGAGTCACTGGTACTTCCTGCTTTAGTTTTTGCTTGTACGCAGGAATCAGGAGGGTAGAATTATGGTCAGATTTGCCAAATGGAGGGCGAGGGAGAGCTTTGTATGCATCTCGGTAATGGCTGGAACGGAATCAATTTAATGGTGTCGAACACATCAAACACCTGGCTTCCATGTGGCCCTAATCTATGGGTTTCACATGACTGGGCATATGGATATACATGTGTTGGACACAGATCCCTTAAAAATTGAATGTTTGATAACATTCCATTATATCCTTTCCAGACGTTATTATGAGCCAGCCTCCTCCCTGCCACTTTCTATTGTGTAAACTGCAAACTGCTTGTGCTAATAGTGAGAACCACCTTCGATCGTTGTAACCTTCATCCTATATTAGATTTAAAAACAAATATTTACTTAAATGGGTACTTAATTAAATGTTACACAGATATGATTCAATGTTGAGATACAATTAGCTGCAACAATTTTCAAGAAATTATAAAATAGTTTGACTTTGTTTGTAACTTTCAAATGACATTAAACTTAACCAAAATCAATATTTTCAGTAATGAAGACATATGTCTCATGTCAAGGTGGGGTGTGTAAAATAGGTGAACTTTGAAACAGTCACTATGTGACCATTTCTACCATGGGCAAACTTATGAAAGGTTTTGATTAAATCAAAAGGGTTGTAGCCAGAAAGTGATTTAATTCATGTAGAACGACCATATAAAATCCAATAATAACTTTAACAAATGTTAATTCATAAGTACTACATTTCATTATCGGTGATAATGTTAAAAAATTAGCAAACATTTATAAACATTGTAAACATTACAAATCATACACTTATTACATTTACAATAATATATACAACATTTCTAAGTATTTATAGTAGTGGTAAACATGTACTGTATAAGCATAATGGCTTATCGTGAAAATGACAAAGTGTTTCAAAAGAATCATTGTCGCTTGAGATTTGATACCGAGATTTGAATAGATTTCACTGCTATTACTTTCTGAGGCATGGCAAAAAACTGGCTAATCCAGTTTCTATTTATCTGAAGAAGGAAGACTCCCGATCTGGATTATATAGTATAAAAGGTGTGCCGGAAAACATTGTATGCATTCCTGAGCACTACCTTGAGTTACTTATAGACGTACTCACCAGACAACCAGCGTAAGGGTAGGTTGGATTCAAAGGGTATTGTGACGTAGGCATTAGGAAATGTATAGGTCCTATAACAGACCCTCACATTTAGGATAAAATCAACAGTTTCACAGATTGAATCTCAATAAATAAATACACTGATCAAAAATATCAATGTAATGTCTAGTGGTACCAATACCAAGTGTTGGTCCCATGTTTCATGAGCTCTAATAAAAGATCCCGAAAATATCCCATATGCACAAAAAACATACTTCTCTCAAATGTTGTGCACAAATGTGTTTATATCCCTGTTAGTGAGCATTTCTATTTTACCAAGATAATCTACTCACCTGATAGGTGTGACATATCAGCAAGCTGATTAAACAGCGTGGTTATTGTAAAGGTGGACCTTGTGCTTGGGGGAAAAAAAGGCCACTTTAAAATGTTTTTTTGTCAAACAACACAATTTCTCAAGTTTTGAGGTAGCATGCAATTGGCATGCTGACTGCAGGAATGTCCACCAGAGCTGTTGCCAAATAATTGAATGTACATTTCTCTACCATAAGCCCCCTCCAACGTCTTTTTAGAGAATTTGTCAGTACATCCAACCGGCTTCACAGCCACAGACCACGTGTATGGTTGTTGTGTGGGTGAACGGTTTGCTAATATCAATGTTGTGAACAGAGTGCCCCATCGTGGCAGTGGGGTTATTGTATGGGCAGGCATAAACTACGGACAATGAACACGACAGCATTTTATCAATGACTGTCGTGTTCAAATCAAATGTATTTGTCACATACACATGGTTAGCAGATGTTAATGCGAGTGTAGTGAAATGCTTGTGCTTCTAGTTCCGACAATGCAGTAATAACCAACGAGTAATCTAATCTAACAATTCCACAACTACGACCTTATACACACATGTGTAAAGGGATAAAGAATATGTACATAAAGATATATGAATGAGTGATGGCACAGAACGGCATAGGCAAGATGCAGTAGATGGTATCGAGTACAGTATATACATATGAAATGAGTAATGTAGGGTATGTAAACATAAAAGTAGCATAGTGGCTAGTGATACAAGTATTACATAAAGATGGAAAGATTCAGTAGATGATATAGAGTACAGTATATACATATACATATGAGATGAGTAATGTTGTGTGTGTAGACATTATATTAAGTGGCATTGTTTAAAGTGGCTAGTGATACATTTTATACATCAATTTGGATCCATTTCCATTATTAAAGTTAGCTAGAGTTGAGTCAGTGTTTAGGCAGCAGCCTCTCAATGTTAGTGGTGGCTGTTTAAAAGTCTGATGGCCTTGAGATAGAAGCTGTTTTTCTGTCTCTCGGTAGGCTCGTGTTACTGGGCAGTTCGCGGCTGGGTTTCTCTTTGTAGTCCGTAATAGTTTACAAGCCTTGCCATATCCGACGAATGTCAAAGCCGGTGTAGTAGGATTCAATCTTAAACCTGAATTGACGCGTTGCATGTTTGATGGTTTCTCTGAGAGCGTTGCAGGATTTCTTATAAGCGTCTTTATTAGTGTCCCACTCCTTGAAACCGGCAGCTCTAGCCTTTAGTTCGGTGTGGATGTTTCCTGCAATCCATGGCTTCTGGTTGGGATATTTATGTGCGGTCACTGTGGGGACGACATCGTCGATGCACTTTTTGATTATGCCGATGACTGAGGTGGTATACTACTCAATACCATTGGATGACCGGAACAAATTCCAGTCTGTCCTAGCAAAATAGTCCTATAGCGTAGCATCCCTGTCATCTGACCACTTCCATATTGAGCGAGTCACTGGTACTTCCTGCTTTAGTTTTTGATTGTACGCAGGAATCAGGAGGGTAGAATTATGGTCAGATTTGCCAAATGGAGGGCGAGGGACAGCTTTGTATGCATCTCGGTGATGGCTGGAATGGAATCAATTTAATGGTGTCGAACACATCAAACACATGGCTTCCATGTGGCCTTAATCTATGGGTTTCACATGACTGGGCATATGGATATACATGTGTTGGACACAGATACCTTAAAAATGGAATGTTTGATAACATTCTATTATATCCTTTCCAGACGTTATTATGAGCCAGCCTCCTCCCTGCCACTTTCTATTGTGTAGACTGCGAACTGCTTGTGCTAATAGTGAGAACCACCTTCAATCGTTGTAGCCTTCATCCTATATTAGATTAAAAACAAATATTTACTTAAATGGGTACTTAATTAAATGTTACACAGATATCATTCAATGTTGAGATACAATTAGCTGCAACAATTTTCAAGAAATTATAAAATAGTTTGACTTTGTTTGTAACTTTCAAATGACATTAAACTCAACCAAAATCAATATTTTCAGTAATGAAGACATATGTCTCATGTCAAGGTGGGGTGTGTAAAATAGGTGAACTTTGAAACAGTCACTATGTGACCAATTCTACCATGGGCAAACTTATGAAAGGTTTTGATTAAATCAAAAGGGGTGTAGCCAGAAAGTGATTTAATTCATGTAGAACGACCATATAAAGTCCAATAATAACTTTTACAAATGTTAATTCATAAGTACTACATTTCATTATCGGTGATAATGTTAAAAAATTAGCAAACATTTATAAACATTGTAAACATTACAAATCATACACTTATTACATTTACAATAATATATACAACATTTCTAAGTATTTATAGTAGTTGGTAAACATGTACTGTATAAGCATAATGGCTTATCGTGAAAATTACAAAGTGTTTCAAAAGAATCATTGTCGCTTGAGATTTGATACCGAGATTTGAATAGATTTCACTGCTATTACTTTCTGAGGCATGGCAAAAAACTGGCTAATCCAGTTTCTATTTATCTGAAGAAGGAAGAGTCCCGATCTGGATTATATAGTATAAAGGTGTGCCGGAAAACATTGTATGCATTCCTGAGCACTACCTTGAGTTACTTATAGACGTACTCACCAGACAACCAGCATAAGGGTAGGTTGGATTCAAAGGGTATTGTGACGTAGGCATTAGGAAATGTATAGGTCCTATAACAGACCCTCACATTTAGGATAAAATCAACAGTTTCACAGATTGAATCTCAATAAATAAATACACTGATCAAAAATATCAATGTAATGTCTAGTGGTACCAATACCAAGTGTTGGTCCCATGTTTCATGAGCTCTAATAAAAGATCCCGAAAATATCCCATATGCACAAAAAACATACTTCTCTCAAATGTTGTGCACAAATGTGTTTATATCCCTGTTAGTGAGCATTTCTATTTTACCAAGATAATCTACTCACCTGATAGGTGTGACATATCAGCAAGCTGATTAAACAGCGTGGTTATGGTAAAGGTGGACCTTGTGCTTGGGGGGAAAAAAGGCCACTTTAAAATGTTTTTTTGTCAAACAACACAATTTCTCAAGTTTTGAGGTAGCATGCAATTGGCATGCTGACTGCAGGAATGTCCACCAGAGCTGTTGCCAAATAATTGAATGTACATTTCTCTACCATAAGCCCCCTCCAACGTCTTTTTAGAGAATTTGTCAGTACATCCAACCGGCTTCACAACCACAGACCACGTGTATGGTTGTTGTGTGGGTGAACGGTTTGCTAATATCAACGTTGTGAACAGAGTGCCCCATCGTGGCAGTGGGGTTATTGTATGGGCAGGCATAAACTACGGACAATGAACACGACAGCATTTTATCAATGACTGTCGTGTTCAAATCAAATGTATTTGTCACATACACATGGTTAGCAGATGTTAATGCGAGTGTAGTGAAATGCTTGTGCTTCTAGTTCCGACAATGCAGTAATAACCAACGAGTAATCTAATCTAACAATTCCACAACTACGACCTTATACACACAAGTGTAAAGGGATAAAGAATATGTACATAAAGATATATGAATGAGTGATGGCACAGAACGGCATAGGCAAGATGCAGTAGATGGTATCGAGTACAGTATATACATATGAAATAGTAATGTAGGGTATGTAAACATAAAAGTAGCATAGTGGCTAGTGATACAAGTATTACATAAAGATGGAAAGATTCAGTAGATGATATAGAGTACAGTATATACATATACATATGAGATGAGTAATGTAGGGTATGTAGACATTATATTAAGTGGCATTGTTTAAAGTGGCTAGTGATACATTTTATACATCAATTTGCATCACTTTCCATAATTAAAGTGAGCTAGAGTTGAGTCAGTGTTTAGGCAGCAGCCTCTCAATGTTAGTGGTGGCTGTTTAAAAGTCTGATGGCCTTGAGATAGAAGCTGTTTTTCTGTCTCTCGGTAGGCTCGTGTCACTGGGCAGTTTGCGGCTGGGTTTCCCTTTGTAGTCCGTAATAGTTTACAAGCCTTGCCATATCCGACGAATGTCAAAGCCGGTGTAGTAGGATTCAATCTTAATCCTGAATTGACGCGTTGCATGTTTGATGGTTTGTCTGAGAGCGTTGCAGGATTTCTTATAAGCGTCTGTATTAGTGTCCCACTCCTTGAAACTGGCAGCTCTAGCCTTTAGTTCGGTGTGGATGTTGCCTGCAATCCATGGCTTCTGGTTGGGATATTTATGTGCGGTCACTGTGGGGACGACATCGTCGATACACTTTTTGATTATGCCGATGACTGAGGTGGTATACTACTCAATACCATTGGATGACCGGAACAAATTCCAGTCTGTGCTAGCAAAGTAGTCCTATAGCGTAGCATCCCTGTCATCTGACCACTTCCATATTGAGCGAGTCACTGGTACTTCCTGCTTTAGTTTTTGCTTGTACGCAGGAATCAGGAGGGTAGAATTATGGTCAGATTTGCCAAATGGAGGGCGAGGGACAGCTTTGTATGCATCTCGGTAATGGCTGGAACGGAATCAATTTAATGGTGTCGAACACATCAAACACCTGGCTTCAATGTGGCCCTAATCTATGGGTTTCACATGACTGGGCATATGGATATACATGTGTTGAACACAGATCCCTTAAAAATTGAATGTTTGATAACATTCCATTATATCCTTTCCAGACGTTATTATGAGCCAGCCTCCTCCCTGCCACTTTCTATTGTGTAAACTGCAAACTGCTTGTGCTAATAGTGAGAACCACCTTCAATCGTTGTAACCTTCATCCTATATTAGATTTAAAAACAAATATTTACTTAAATGGGTACTTAATTAAATGTTACACAGATATGATTCAATGTTGAGATACAATTAGCTGCAACAATTTTCAAGAAATTATAAAATAGTTTGACTTTGTTTGTAACTTTCAAATGACATTAAACTTAACCAAAATCAATATTTTCAGTAATGAAGACATATGTCTCATGTCAAGGTGGGGTGTGTAAAATAGGTGAACTTTGAAACAGTCACTATGTGACCAATTCTACCATGGGCAAACTTATGAAAGGTTTTGATTAAATCAAAAGGGGTGTAGCCAGAAAGTGATTTAATTCATGTAGAACGACCATAAAAATCCATTAATAACTTTTACAAATGTTAATGCATAAGTACTACATTTCATTATCGGTGATAATGTTTAAACATTTGCAAACATTTATAAACATTGTAAACATTACAAATCATACACTTATTACATTTACAATAATATATTCAACATTTTATAGTAGTGGTAAACATGTACTGTATAAGCATAATGGCTTATCGTGAAAATTACAAAGTGTTTCAAAAGAATCATTGTCGCTTGAGATTTGATACCGAGATTTGAATAGATTTCACTGCTATTACTTTCTGAGGCATGGCAAAAAACTGGCTAATCCAGTTTCTATTTATCTGAAGAAGGAAGACTCCCGATCTGGATTATATAGTATAAAAGGTGTGCCGGAAAACATTGTATGCATTCCTGAGCACTACCTTGAGTTACTTATAGACGTACTCACCAGACAACCAGCGTAAGGGTAGGTTGGATTCAAAGGGTATTGTGACGTAGGCATTAGGAAATGTATAGGTCCTATAACAGACCCTCACATTTAGGATAAAATCAACAGTTTCACAGATTGAATCTCAATAAATAAATACACTGATCAAAAATATCAATGTAATGTCTAAGTGGTACCAATACCAAGTGTTGGTCCCATGTTTCATGAGCTGGAATAAAAGATCCCGAAAATATCCCATATGCACAAAAAACATACTTCTCTCAAATGTTGTGCACAAATGTGTTTATATCCCTGTTAGTGAGCATTTCTATTTTACCAAGATAATCTACTCACCTGATAGGTGTGACATATCAGCAAGCTGATTAAACAGCGTGGTTATTGTAAAGGTGGACCTTGTGCTTGGGGGAAAAAAGGCCACTTTAAAATGTTTTTTTTTGTCAAACAACACCATTTCTCAAGTTTTGAGGTAGCATGCAATTGGCATGCTGACTGCAGGAATGTCCACCAGAGCTGTTGCCAAATAATTGAATGTACATTTCTCTACCATAAGCCCCCTCCAACGTCTTTTTAGAGAATTTGTCAGTACATCCAACCGGCTTCACAACCACAGACCACGTGTATGGTTGTTGTGTGGGTGAACGGTTTGCTAATATCAACGTTGTGAACAGAGTGCCCCATCGTGGCAGTGGGGTTATTGTATGGGCAGGCATAAACTACGGACAATGAACACGACAGCATTTTATCAATGACTGTCGTGTTCAAATCAAATGTATTTGTCACATACACATGGTTAGCAGATGTTAATGCGAGTGTAGTGAAATGCTTGTGCTTCTAGTTCCGACAATGCAGTAATAACCAACGAGTAATCTAATCTAACAATTCCACAACTACGATCTTATACACACAAGTGTAAAGGGATAAAGAATATGTACATAAAGATATATGAATGAGTGATGGCACAGAACGGCATAGGCAAGATGCAGTAGATGGTATCGAGTACAGTATATACATATGAAATGAGTAATGTAGGGTATGTAAACATAAAAGTAGCATAGTGGCTAGTGATACAAGTATTACATAAAGATGGAAAGATTCAGTAGATGATATAGAGTACAGTATATACATATACATATGAGATGAGTAATGTAGGGTATGTAGACATTATATTAAGTGGCATTGTTTAAAGTGGCTAGTGATACATTTTATACATCAATTTGCATCACTTTCCATAATTAAAGTGAGCTAGAGTTGAGTCAGTGTTTAGGCAGCAGCCTCTCAATGTTAGTGGTGGCTGTTTAAAAGTCTGATGGCCTTGAGATAGAAGCTGTTTTTCTGTCTCTCGGTAGGCTCGTGTCACTGGGCAGTTTGCGGCTGGGTTTCCCTTTGTAGTCCGTAATAGTTTACAAGCCTTGCCATATCCGACGAATGTCAAAGCCGGTGTAGTAGGATTCAATCTTAATCCTGAATTGACGCGTTGCATGTTTGATGGTTTGTCTGAGAGCGTTGCAGGATTTCTTATAAGCGTCTGTATTAGTGTCCCACTCCTTGAAACCGGCAGCTCTAGCCTTTAGTTTGGTGTGGATGTTGCCTGCAATCCATGGCTTCTGGTTGGGATATTTATGTGCGGTCACTGTGGGGACGACATCGTCGATACACTTTTTGATTATGCCGATGACTGAGGTGGTATACTACTCAATACCATTGGATGACCGGAACAAATTCCAGTCTGTGCTAGCAAAGTAGTCCTATAGCGTAGCATCCCTGTCATCTGACCACTTCCATATTGAGCGAGTCACTGGTACTTCCTGCTTTAGTTTTTGCTTGTACGCAGGAATCAGGAGGGTAGAATTATGGTCAGATTTGCCAAATGGAGGGCGAGGGACAGCTTTGTATGCATCTCGGTGATGGCTGGAACGGAATCAATTTAATGGTGTCGAACACATCAAACACATGGCTTCCATGTGGCCTTAATCTATGGGTTTCACATGACTGGGCATATGGATATACATGTGTTGGACACAGATACCTTAAAAATGGAATGTTTGATAACATTCTATTATATCCTTTCCAGACGTTATTATGAGCCAGCCTCCTCCCTGCCACTTTCTATTGTGTAGACTGCGAACTGCTTGTGCTAATAGTGAGAACCACCTTCAATCGTTGTAGCCTTCATCCTATATTAGATTAAAAACAAATATTTACTTAAATGGGTACTTAATTAAATGTTACACAGATATGATTCAATGTTGAGATACAATTAGCTGCAACAATTTTCAAGAAATTATAAAATAGTTTGACTTTGTTTGTAACTTTCAAATGACATTAAACTCAACCAAAATCAATATTTTCAGTAATGAAGACATATGTCTCATGTCAAGGTGGGGTGTGTAAAATAGGTGAACTTTGAAACAGTCACTATGTGACCAATTCTACCATGGGCAAACTTATGAAAGGTTTTGATTAAATCAAAAGGGGTGTAGCCAGAAAGTGATTTAATTCATGTAGAACGACCATATAAAGTCCAATAATAACTTTTACAAATGTTAATTCATAAGTACTACATTTCATTATCGGTGATAATGTTAAAAAATTAGCAAACATTTATAAACATTGTAAACATTACAAATCATACACTTATTACATTTACAATAATATATACAACATTTCTAAGTATTTATAGTAGTTGGTAAACATGTACTGTATAAGCATAATGGCTTATCGTGAAAATTACAAAGTGTTTCAAAAGAATCATTGTCGCTTGAGATTTGATACCGAGATTTGAATAGATTTCACTGCTATTACTTTCTGAGGCATGGCAAAAAACTGGCTAATCCAGTTTCTATTTATCTGAAGAAGGAAGAGTCCCGATCTGGATTATATAGTATAAAAGGTGTGCCGGAAAACATTGTATGCATTCCTGAGCACTACCTTGAGTTACTTATAGACGTACTCACCAGACAACCAGCGTAAGGGTAGGTTGGATTCAAAGGGTATTGTGACGTAGGCATTAGGAAATGTATAGGTCCTATAACAGACCCTCACATTTAGGATAAAATCAACAGTTTCACAGATTGAATCTCAATAAATAAATACACTGATCAAAAATATCAATGTAATGTCTAAGTGGTACCAATACCAAGTGTTGGTCCCATGTTTCATGAGCTGGAATAAAAGCTCCCGAAAATATCCCATATGCACAAAAAACATACTTCTCTCAAATGTTGTGCACAAATGTGTTTATATCCCTGTTAGTGAGCATTTCTATTTTACCAAGATAATCTACTCACCTGATAGGTGTGACATATCAGCAAGCTGATTAAACAGCGTGGTTATTGTAAAGGTGGACCTTGTGCTTGGGGAAAAAAAAGGCCACTTTAAAATGTTTTTTTTTGTCAAACAACACCATTTCTCAAGTTTTGAGGTAGCATGCAATTGGCATGCTGACTGCAGGAATGTCCACCAGAGCTGTTGCCAAATAATTGAATGTACATTTCTCTACCATAAGCCCCCTCCAACGTCTTTTTAGAGAATTTGTCAGTACATCCAACCGGCTTCACAACCACAGACCACGTGTATGGTTGTTGTGTGGGTGAACGGTTTGCTAATATCAACGTTGTGAACAGAGTGCCCCATCGTGGCAGTGGGGTTATTGTATGGGCAGGCATAAACTACGGACAATGAACACGACAGCATTTTATCAATGACTGTCGTGTTCAAATCAAATGTATTTGTCACATACACATGGTTAGCAGATGTTAATGCGAGTGTAGTGAAATGCTTGTGCTTCTAGTTCCGACAATGCAGTAATAACCAACGAGTAATCTAATCTAACAATTCCACAACTACGACCTTATACACACAAGTGTAAAGGGATAAAGAATATGTACATAAAGATATATGAATGAGTGATGGCACAGAACGGCATAGGCAAGATGCAGTAGATGGTATCGAGTACAGTATATACATATGAAATGAGTAATGTAGGGTATGTAAACATAAAAGTAGCATAGTGGCTAGTGATACAAGTATTACATAAAGATGGAAAGATTCAGTAGATGATATAGAGTACAGTATATACATATACATATGAGATGAGTAATGTAGGGTATGTAGACATTATACTAAGTGGCATTGTTTAAAGTGGCTAGTGATACATTTTATACATCAATTTGCATCACTTTCCATAATTAAAGTGAGCTAGAGTTGAGTCAGTGTTTAGGCAGCAGCCTCTCAATGTTAGTGGTGGCTGTTTAAAAGTCTGATGGCCTTGAGATAGAAGCTGTTTTTCTGTCTCTCGGTAGGCTCGTGTCACTGGGCAGTTTGCGGCTGGGTTTCCCTTTGTAGTCCGTAATAGTTTACAAGCCTTGCCATATCCGACGAATGTCAAAGCCGGTGTAGTAGGATTCAATCTTAATCCTGAATTGACGCGTTGCATGTTTGATGGTTTGTCTGAGAGCGTTGCAGGATTTCTTATAAGCGTCTGTATTAGTGTCCCACTCCTTGAAACCGGCAGCTCTAGCCTTTAGTTTGGTGTGGATGTTGCCTGCAATCCATGGCTTCTGGTTGGGATATTTATGTGCGGTCACTGTGGGGACGACATCGTCGATACACTTTTTGATTATGCCGATGACTGAGGTGGTATACTACTCAATACCATTGGATGACCGGAACAAATTCCAGTCTGTGCTAGCAAAGTAGTCCTATAGCGTAGCATCCCTGTCATCTGACCACTTCCATATTGAGCGAGTCACTGGTACTTCCTGCTTTAGTTTTTGCTTGTACGCAGGAATCAGGAGGGTAGAATTATGGTCAGATTTGCCAAATGGAGGGCGAGGGAGAGCTTTGTATGCATCTCGGTAATGGCTGGAACGGAATCAATTTAATGGTGTCGAACACATCAAACACCTGGCTTCCATGTGGCCCTAATCTATGGGTTTCACATGACTGGGCATATGGATATACATGTGTTGGACACAGATCCCTTAAAAATGGAATGTTTGATAACATTCCATTATATCCTTTCCAGACGTTATTATGAGCCAGCCTCCTCCCTGCCACTTTCTATTGTGTAAACTGCAAACTGCTTGTGCTAATAGTGAGAACCACCTTCAATCGTTGTAACCTTCATCCTATATTAGATTTAAAAACAAATATTTACTTAAATGGGTACTTAATTAAATGTTACACAGATATGATTCAATGTTGAGATACAATTAGCTGCAACAATTTTCAAGAAATTATAAAATAGTTTGACTTTGTTTGTAACTTTCAAATGACATTAAACTTAACCAAAATCAATATTTTCAGTAATGAAGACATATGTCTCATGTCAAGGTGGGGTGTGTAAAATAGGTGAACTTTGAAACAGTCACTATGTGACCAATTCTACCATGGGCAAACTTATGAAAGGTTTTGATTAAATCAAAAGGGGTGTAGCCAGAAAGTGATTTAATTCATGTAGAACGACCACATAAAATCCATTCATAACTTTTACAAATGTTAATGCATAAGTACTACATTTCATTATCGGTGATAATGTTTAAACATTTGCAAACATTTATAAACTTTGTAAACATTACAAATCATACGACTTATTACATTTACAATAATATATTCAACATTTTATAGTAGTGGTAAACATGTACTGTATAAGCATAATGGCGTATCGTGAAAATTACAAGGTGTTTCAAAAGAATCATTGTCGCTTGAGATTTGATACCGAGATTTGAATAGATTTCACTGCTATTACTTTCTGAGGCATGGCAAAAAACTGGCTAATCCAGTTTCTATTTATCTGAAGAAGGAAGACTCCCGATCTGGATTATATAGTATAAAAGGTGTGCCGGAAAACATTGTATGCATTCCTGAGCACTACCTTGAGTTACTTATAGACGTACTCACCAGACAACCAGCGTAAGGGTAGGTTGGATTCAAAGGGTATTGTGACGTAGGCATTAGGAAATGTATAGGTCCTATAACAGACCCTCACATTTAGGATAAAATCAACAGTTTCACAGATTGAATCTCAATAAATAAATACACTGATCAAAAATATCAATGTAATGTCTAAGTGGTACCAATACCAAGTGGTGGTCCCATGTTTCATGAGCTGGAATAAAAGATCCCGAAAATATCCCATATGCACAAAAAACATACTTCTCTCAAATGTTGTGCACAAATGTGTTTATATCCCTGTTAGTGAGCATTTCTATTTTACCAAGATAATCTACTCACCTGATAGGTGTGACATATCAGCAAGCTGATTAAACAGCGTGGTTATTGTAAAGGTGGACCTTGTGCTTGGGGGAAAAAAAGGCCACTTTAAAATGTTTTTTTGTCAAACAACACAATTTCTCAAGTTTTGAGGTAGCATGCAATTGGCATGCTGACTGCAGGAATGTCCACCAGAGCTGTTGCCAAATAATTGAATGTACATCTCTCTACCATAAGCCCTCTCCAACGTCTTTTTAGAGAATTTGTCAGTACATCCAACCGGCTTCACAACTACAGACCACGTGTATGGTAGTTGTGTGGGTGGCAGTGGGGTTATTGTATGGGCAGGCATAAACTACGGACAATAAACACGACTGCATTTTATCAATGGCAATTTGAATGCACAGAGAAAACGTGATGAGATCCTGAAGCCCATTGTCATGCCATTCATTCGGCACCATTACCTCATGTTTCAGCATGATAATGCACAGCCCCATTTTGCAAGGATTTGTACACAATTCCTGGAAGCTGAAAATGTCCCAGTTCTTCCATGGCCTGCATACTCACGGGACATGTCACCCATTGAGCTTGTTTGGGATGCTCTGATCCACTCCCTTACCAATTTTTAAGGTATCTGTGATCAACAGATGCATATCTGTAATCCCAGTCATGTCAAATCCATAGATTAGGGCCTAATGAATGTATTTCATTGAACTGATTTCCTTATATAAACTGTAACTTAGTAAAATCTTTGGAATTGTTGCATGTTGCATTCATCTTTTCTTTCAGTCTAAATAATTAACTAAATAAATGATATAATATCAGATATTGTACCTTTTTAATTGCAGATTAACCACACAGTAGTTCACAAATATTTGAACGTCAATTATTGTCCATGAGCAGGGTACATCTTGTTCCGTGAGATCAGCCCAGCCTTCTGTCCTGAATTATCATTTTCCACCTTCTTTGTTTCCCTCTTTCTCAGGACTAACATGTCTGATGACTCCTTGCTGTCCCGGGTTTACCTGGTCGTTCTGCTGCTCCAGTTTCAACTGTTCTGCCTGCGGCTCTGGAACCTTCAACTGTTCACCGGATGTGCTACCTGTCCCAGACCTGCTGTTTTCAAATCTCTAGAGACAGTAGGAGTGGTAGAGATAGTCTGAATGATCGGCTATGAAAAGCCAACTGACATTTACTCCTGAGGTCCTGACCTGTTGCACCCTCGACAACCACTGTGATTATTATTATTTGACCCCGCTGGTCATCTATGAACATTTGAATGTCTTGGCCATGTTCTGTTATAATCTCCACCCGGCCCAGTTAGAAGAGAACTGGCCACCCCTCGTAGGCTGGTTGCTCTCTATGTTTATTCCTAGGTTCTGACCTTTTCAGGGAGTTTTTCCTAGCCACCGTGCTTCTACACCTGCATTGCTTGCTGTTTGGGGTTTTATGCTGGGTTTCTGTACAGCACTTTGTGACATCAGCGTATGTAAAAAGGGCTTTGTAAATGAATGTGATTGATTAATCATCATATTTATTTCCAATCTGGGTGGTTTGAGCCCTGAAAGCTGATTTTCTGAAAGCCGTGGTGCAAAATGAGACGTCCAGAATAAGAGCGATCCATTCTGAGGATCGCTCTCATTCTGGACGTCTCATTTTGCACCTCGGAGAACACACTGAGAAAAAAGACAGGTGTCACGATATTGAGGAAGCTTTCGTTTTCATATTTTTCACATAGTCCACACCTGTTATCTACAATGCATGTGACAAATACATTTGATTTGATTTGAACTGTAACTTTAGCAGACTGCATACATGCCCACAACAATGATAGGAAACGGCAGTTTTACATAAAAGGCTAACACTACTACATTATTGTTATGGTTGGAATCTATTCCATTCAAAGTCAGTTGGATATAAGAATTGAACATGAAATGCCGTTTATTCAACCAGTGTGTGCCCAGTGGTTCGTATTTATTTCCTGAATGTATTTCCAATCTGGGTGGTTTGAGCCCTGAATGCTGATTGTCTGAAAGCCGTGGTATATCTGACCGCATACCATGGGCATGACAAAACATCTGTTTTTTCTAATTATGTTGCTAACCAGTTAATAATAGGGATAAGCAATAGGGAACCTCAGGGGTTGGTGGTATATGGCCAATATACCACGGCTAAGGGCTGTATCCAGGCACTCAGCGTTGCGTCATGCGTAAGAACAGCCCTTAGTTGTGGTATATTGGCCATATACCACACCCCCTCAGGCCTTATAGCTTAATTGGGTTCAGCTCACACTTTTCCCTCCCATTTATGCAGATTAGTTTGTGGTCACAATTCAAATAGTAAATTAAATATAGCCTATACATCACATGGTATTGGGGTGCTACACTATTTCAATATTTTTCACGGGTCCCTTATTTTCCCATTTCCATCTTGCTAAATAGTAACCCTGGTTATCGGCACAGCAGACCATTTGATTCGCCATTAAATAGTTTGATGTGCAAGAGAATCAATGCTTCTATTAACAAAAAACTCAAATCTGTGCCTTTTTCAAGCAATTTTGTTAGACTACATTGTAATCACACAGGCGAGAAAGTCGATACATTGTCTTCGTTTCACTTCACCGTGACAACCAAACGTTTTTCAAGTTTTGCACTGAATCCACACATTTTTTCTGGTGTTCCTAAATTCTGTATGATAGGCTGTACTCGAGATTTAGGGTTTCACAGTGAGCAGTGCTAACAATTGGAATCCCCTTAACAATTATTTTCTGAAGGTTTGTTTTACAAAATAAAGTTTAGGCTACAGTACATGTCATTGGAGTGCTATTTCATTTTTCGGTTAACTGTTTTACATTTCCTTTGATGGACTCAAATACCTTTTAGTTAAATGAAACATCTTATTTTGGGTACAAATATTCCAATATTTGCTGCCATCTTTGCTGCAATTTGGAATAACTACTGTATCTATTCTGGACCAAACTGTAGGTATATATTCTTCACAGGTTCATTGCATATCGTGATGAGTGTGAATGTGCTCGTTGAGATACTAGGCGCAGTGTCCAACTGATGGTGTTAAAATAGCAGAGACCGCGCTGATGAACTTTGTGCTGACTCTGTAACTGTCCGTCGTCCTGAAACAACATGTGCACTGTTTTAATGTGGTGTTACCAGAGGTTAACGTTAATATTACAGTGCTTCTCCCTATAGTTATCCTTCAACATGTCAAAGTTGAAGTGCATTGTGGTTGCATTTCCCATTATTGTAATCTTGCTGCTTCTGATTTTTTTGTTTTTGAGGACTTCATCACAAGTTGAGCAAACCTTTGGCCAACTAAAATGTATTTGCATTTGATCATGATGTGCAGGTCATGTAATAGTTACAAGCTAAATTTGCTTTGTGAACTTTACGTAACAGATTTGGCTTTTGTCTTCACAAACTTTAACTCACGTATCCTATTATTGGGTAATCTAGCCCAGTTTATCAACAGAGATACAGGTAACTGACAAAATCAAGGAAACACTTGAATAAATGAGGGACACAACGTATATTGAAAGCAGGAGAAGGATTCAGGTGTCTCTGTTATGGTGTGTGGTGCATTTCCCTGCATAGTTTAAGTCCACTCAACCCCTTACAGGGCCAGGTATATGTCAATAACTACACATCCATTCTGAGTGATCACCTTCAACCTCTGCTGAAGCAGTTCCATCCTGGTGGGAAGGGTCTCTTCCAGGATGAAAATGCCCCCATCATCAGGGCAAAGTGGTCACTGTATGGTTGTATGAAAATTAAAGCGATGTAAATCGTATGCCATCGCCGTCTTCGTCACCAGATCTCAACACAATTGAAATACTTATTATCCCTAATTTATTAAAGTTTCCTTTATTTTGGCAGCTGTGACCAGAAGTTAGGTGATATTGTTTCCTATATAATACATGCAGGTGTGGTTTAATGATATTTAATTACCAAAATTTGTGTTATATGTAATTACACATACAATACCAGTCAAGTTTGGACACACATACTCATTCCAGGTTTATTCTTTATTTTTTTAAACTATTTTCTACATTGTAGAATAATAGTGTATACATCCAGACTTTGAAATAACACCTATGGAATAATCTAGTAACCAAAAAAGTGTTAAACAAATCAAAATATATTTGAAATAGCTCAGTGCAAGAGCGATTCTTCAAAGTAGCCACCCTTTGCCTTGATGACATATTTGCACACTCTGTAGATTTCACAGTTGTAAACTAACAACAATGTTTAACTACACTGTAATTACAGTGTACCTGACTTTGTATCACCCATCCAAAGTCTACAACTACAGGTGCCAGTGCTCAGTCCTTAGACCCATCCTAAAATAACCACGCTTGGTGAGTCAGGTGAGAGAGTAGATAAGTTGACACATTCTGCTGCCATAATAGAGAAGCATTTAATGACTCAAAAACCCTTAGATCTCTGACTGCACCCTCTCTATTCATCTCTCCATATAACAACATGCATCAATCAGCATGTCCGTCTGTCCATAAATATATCCACCAAGGAGGTTACAAAATGTATTTTCCATTTATGAAAAAAATCTCAATCTCACCAACTAAATCCCGCCAAAATGAATTTTCAGCAATTGTTTTAAAAGTAATTTCATAATATTTTTTCACCTCACCTGCAAATTCTTTGTAAAACATGTTTTACTTTGTCACTGTTAATAATTCACTTGTTATAATTTGTGCAAATAAAACTACATAGAATCTCTAGAGCAGTGTGAAGTGATTACAGTCCACTCTGTGCTCAACCTACCTCTGTTTTCTCTCCATCTGCCTTCTTCTGTGACTTTCTCTGTGTCTTGTCTGTTGCTGTCCGAGGTACTTCTTTGTTGCTGTCTCCTTCGTCTATGCTTGTGGCCTTGTTCTTCTGGAATCCTGTTATTCTATTGCTGTGTTTTTATTTCGTTTTTATGTATCATTTAACTTTCATTTAACTTGATAAGTCAGTTAACCTGTCTGGGGACGGGGTTCCGCTAACATAGTCTTGTTTAGAATGTCGGCCTACCCCTGCCAAACACAGACGACACCGGGCCAATTGTGCACCACCCTATGGGACTCCTAATCACGGCTGGATGTGACTCAGCCTGGATTCGAACCAGGTACTGTAGTGACCCCTCTTGCACTAAAATGCAGTGCCTTAGAACGCTGCGCCACTCGGGAGCCTCGGTGTGGTGTGTCTCTCTCCATCATATCCTACTTTTCAGTTGCTGAATCTGTGTTTTGTCTGGTGTCTATCTCAATCATCTACTCTTCAGCTGCTGTTTCTGGGTTCTCTTCTGGTGTGTCTCTTTAGTTTTGCAATCCAAAACGGTCAAGGGGATACTTGTGTAGCTTAACTTGTTTTGAGCCTGTGTCGGGGTCACCTAAATCATCCACTTGCCTACCAGTTTCTCCTGGCTGCTGCTGTTCTAAGGGATCTACTGGCCTGCTGTTCTCTTTGTTCTCCTCTTTGGAGATGTAGCGAGGTAAAGTTGCATGATGTTATTAATTAAAAAATGACTGTGTACTGACACGACCAGGGTAACTCAGCTGTAAAGAAATGCAAGTGTCCACACAACATGACAGATAATAATCGATATAGCCCCTTGTCCGCATGAATATTAAAAGACATGAACCCCAAAAATACCTGTGAAATGGAATAAGTTATAAGATTCATTTAATTTAGTCAGTTCTACCAGCTGATGTGATATTCTTATACTAAATAACATTCGAGGACACATGCCTTGAGGACACATAACTTAATATTAAGGGCCCATGTATTTTCAATATTTTGTTCACCCAGAGGGATTCATCGAAATGTCGGTTATTTATCGGGTTTTTAAACAATTGAATTGTCTGATGTCGGTTGAATTATTTCAATTCCACTTAGTCAATGTTTTTTCTTCAGTGAGCTCAATGTGCAGTTTCTCTAGAGCGAAATCAGATCAAGCCCAAACTGTGCGATGCAGTAGGGAGTTGTAGTTTCCAACAGGCCAATATTCTAAATAGTTTAGCACAGAAAACGTGGTAAATAACTACAATGACCATAATCCATTAAGTGCCTACTTGTACAGTCGATGGGTATCATGAAGAGGTGCTCAAGAATCTTGCTTCGCCCCTTCCTCTCTGGTGTGGGGCAGACATGGAGAGGGTGAGAGATGAGAGACAGAAGAAAGCACATCGAAAGGGAAGGGCAGCAGTTGCTTCGTGACGTATCTCCACCTGAAAATAAAAAAGATCTAACCTAAGTGATGAGATGATGACTTGGAATGAAATAATAAATTCATCAAATAAAACATCAGAATTCAACCTGCCACAATCAACAGCCTGATCAACTCTATGCGAATGAGATGTGTCGCGCTGCCTGAGGCAAATTGTGGTAAAACCAGACTCTGGTTTTTCTGATCCACGCCCTTAACCTTTTTTCAAAGGTATCTGTGACCAACAGTTGCATATCTGTATTTCAAGTCATGTGCAATTATCAGTGACTCGAGGTAAAACCGGTAGGGCAAATCATTTCAATACCTCTTATGTAATTGGACAATTAACAAAAACAAAAGATAGGAGGATGGCACTGATGATGTCTTTAGACAGTGGATTAGGGTAGATGGATTTTCCGGGGTGGAGGAATGTTTAGGAATGTTCTCATCTATAAAAAGGGCCTAACAACACACATTGAAGCCACCCAACCAGTTGATAAGCAATTGCAATATTAAAGCTGCTAATACAGTCTGAGAATCATATTGAGCATACCTGCATCCTCCTGTCATACTGGCATTACCAATTGTGAGGTGATAGAGAGAGAAGAAGCTATACTTTCGGACCTATATACCTGGTTGACGATCACCTTGTGAATCTTTGGAAGTAAAATTTCAAGTGGACTTCATTTATTTATTTCAAGAAGTTCAGGTGAGTGGAAATGGGCATGCAAGATACTGAATTTAGTAAAAGAATGCTAGGATTTTTTTTATGATTTAGCTTTTATAGCATTACTTTATAAAGTTATTTATCATTATCCAACATTTTTTTTATCTGCAAACTTTATACACACATGTATCTGAACAAAAATAATAGTTGAGTGAGAAATAGCAAACATTCTTAAACACCAAGACGGTTCATGATGTTGTCATCAAAATAGGTATTTGACAGAATGTAATTTGAAAATACAAAACAGTAATGAAGACTCAAACATTGAATCTCCTCTCAAAAGCAGCGAGTGATATTTCACCAATCCAATAATATCACATGAAATGATCTTTCCACCAAGTAGACCTGTAGCCCCTAACATCATTAATTTATATCTGCCAAATCAATCCAGAAGGTTACCAAGTCAGTTCAAGAATGTACATCAGACGGTAATAGGATTTTATTATACAGTGCCTTCCCGAAATTAGTCATACCCCTTGACTTATTCCACATGTTGTTGTGTTACACACAATACCCCATAATAACAAAATGAAAACTCATTGACAGAAGTATTGACAACCCTGAGTCAATACATCTTAGAATCAGTCTTTCTGGGTAAGTCTGTACACCTGGAACGTACAATATTGGGAATGTACAATATTTATGTAAGTCTTGCCATAGATTTTCAAGAACATTTAAGTCAAAACTGTAACTCGGCTGCACAGGAAAATTACATTTCGTCTTAGTAAGAAACACCAGTGTATATTTTGCCTTGTGTTTTAGGTAATTGTCCTGCTGAAAGGTGAATTTTCCTCCCTGTGTCTGTTGGAAAGCTGACTGAACAAGGTTTTCCTCTAGGATTTTGCCTGTGCTTAGCTGTATTCCATTTATTTTTATCCTATAAACTCTCTAGTCCTAGCCAATGACAAGCATACCCATAACATGAAGCCGCCACTGTTCTTGCAGCGTCCTATTAAACATGTCAAAAAAGGTTATTATCTTCTGTGAGTATGGCAACCATGTTCTGTGTATGTATGATGTGGCATTCATGGAATATTCTCCTAACCCTCAGACAGGAATGTTCTTGCAACGTTCTCATCAAATGTGTCTAGAACATAGGGCCTCCCAGGTGGAGCCGTGGTCTAGGGCACTGCATCGCAGCGCTAGCTGTGCCACCAGAGACTCTGGGTTCGCGCCGGCTGCGACTGAAAGGTCCATGAGGCGATGCACAATTGGCCTAGCGTCGTCCGGGTTAGGGAGAGTTTGGCCGGTAGGGATATCCTTGTCTCATCGCGCACCATCGACTCCTGTGGTGGGCTGGGCACAGTGCATGCTAACTAAGGTCACCAGGTGCACGGTGTTTCCTCCGACACATTGGTGCGGCTGGCTTCCGGGTTGGATGCGCGCTGTGTTAAGAAGCAGTGCGGCTTGGTTGGGTTGTGTTTCGGAGGACGCATGACTTTCGACCTTCATCTCTCCCGAGCCCGTACGGGAGTTGTAGCGATGAGACAAGATAGTAACTACTAATAATTGGATACTACGAAATTGGGGAGAAAAAGGGGGTAAAATAAAAAAATAAAAAACGTGTCTAGAACGTTAATATCGTATATTCTGAGAACATGGCAACGCTGTTCTGTGTATGTTTGGTGGGACGTTGGTGGAATAATCTCAGAACCCTCAGAAAACTGGACATGAATGTTCTTGCAACGTCCCATGAAACGTGTCTAGAACTTTAATATATTATATTCAGAGAACATTTTAACCACATTCTAGATACGTTCTGCTAGACATTTTAAGGGAATGTTCTCCTAACTAACACCAAGACATGCTAAAAAGGCTCCTAGAGGGTTTTTGCTAACATAGAGAGAATATCCCTTAGAATATCCCCTAACTAACTGAGATTTGGAAACTCAAATATGTGACTATAAAATCGTGCTGTACTTGCATGAGAGGCAAAATAACAGTTGTTATTTGTGGTTAAAACGCAGGTTGTTTTTCCCCCAATGAAATGTGGCACAAGCGGCAGTTGGCTCCTTTATTAGGGTGGATGGGCTCATAGTAATGGCTGGAACGGAATCAATGGAATGGTATCGAACACACCAAACACATCGCCCCAGGGTTTATATCGGAAATGATTCGATTGTGTAAAGTAACACAGTCACAGAAGGTGATTCACTGCTCTAAGGAATAGCATTCCAGGGGGAGGGACAAGGTGTTTACCTTTGGTCTCCAAGCCTTTTCAAAATGGATTCCTCCCAATGTGTTCTCCAATACCATAAATCATTTTAGAAAAAGGCTCAGTGCAGTTATTCACGCAAGGGGAGGGTGCTAGTGTATTGAAACCTTTGGAGAAAAAAGGATTACTTCTTAAACAAAATATTTTTCTCTGAGCAATTGTATTAGTAGTATTATTATATCATCTTCAAAAAATACTATGCAATAGTATTTGTGTTATTTATTTATACAGTCTTTTCGACTCATCTTTATCAATGGTGCAAATCATTTCCTTTATGACAGTATGTGAATTATGTAATGAAAGATTTGATATCTCAGGGTATCGACAACCATTGGGGTGAGTGTGTAAACATATCCACATGCCAGAATGTACATATATTGTACGAGGCAGAATATCAAATTATAGTTCCAACATTTATGTGTAGAAAACTTGATATCATCTTTCTCTCTTAGGTGGTGGAGATATGGCTACAATCAAGATGAGATGCAGAGCTACACTGCTCTGCCTAACAGGTGAGAAATGAAAGCAGAACATGTTTAACTTCTGTGAGATTAAATAGTTCCTGATGTTCATATGAGAATATGTCTTACAAAAAACACAGTGTAAAAAAAGTGTAGATTATCAAATCGTTAAAATTCCAGCTTAATCAAAAACGTGATTTTCCTGTGTTTTTATATATATTTCCACAATATGAGGTTGGAACAATACTGTGAAAATGTGAACATTTTTTTGTAATTATTGCAGTACCAAAGACTCAAACAGCAGAGGGTGCGCATGAACTAGGATGAATAGCAAGTAGCATGGTTAATGATAAATGGCTATGGCTCCTGTCTCAAGACCCATTAACTCTTGAAGCTAGGGGGCACTATTTTTATGTTTGGAAAAATAACGCTCCCAAAGTAAACGGCCTATTTCTCAGGACCAGATGCTAGAATATGCATATAATTGACAGATTAGGATAGAAAACACAAAAGTTTCCAAAACTGTCAAAATATTGTCTGTGAGGATAACAGAACTGATATTGCAGGTGAAACCCTGATAAAAATCAAACCAGGAAGTGGCTTCTATTTTGAAAACTCCATGTTCCAAAGCCTCCCATTGCTCCATTTAAAGGGATATCAACCAGATTCCTTTTCCTATCGCTTCCTCAAGGTGTCAACAGTCTTCAGACATAGTTTCAGGCTTTTATTTAGAAAAATGAGCCAGAACGATAACATCGCATCAAGTGGTCTGTTTTGCTCGCGCAACAGAGTTTGGATGGGTATTGCTTTTCCCTCTCCTACTGTGAAAGAGATTTGCGGTTGATATATTACCGATTATATATTTTAAAAACAACCTGAGGATTGATTATAAAAAATCCTGTGGATTTCTGAATATAATACTCCAAACAAACGGAGGAATTTTGGATATAAAAATTATCTTTATGGAACAAAAGGAATATTTGTTGTGTAACTGGGAGTCTCGTGAGTGAAAACATCCGAAGATCATCAAAGGTAAACTATTAATTTGATTGCTTTTCTGATTTTCGTGACCAAGCTACCTGATGCTAAGTGTATTTAATGTTTTGTCATGCGATCGATAAACTTACACAAACGCTTGGATTGCTTTCGCTGTAAAGCATAATTTCAAAATCTGAGATGACAGGTGGATTAACAAAAGGCTAAACTGTGTTTTGCAATATTGCACTTGTGATTTCATGAATATGAATATTTTTAGTAATATTATTTGACTGAGGCGCTATGCTATTCAGCGGTTGCTGATGACAATTATCCCGCTTAAGGGATGGGTAGCATCAAGAAGTTTTAAGCTAGAGAAGTATTTTTGGATGGGCTGTGTCTCAATCGACCGCGTCCGCTGATATCGGCCTTTCACATCTGCGGTGAAAGGTGGCAGAGCTACAGAGCATAAAACATCCCAAAAATTATTCTAAAAAAGAAACTCTGTAGCGTCCGAATGGTTTACAAACTATTGAACCCTCTATGAAAAGGTGAGTCTCTCATAAACACATACATGTCGACTGTTTTGCTCTAGGACGCCACCAATCCTCACAAGACTGAACTGAAGGCAAGCCCGGTTAGCAGTTAAAACAAGTTATGGATGTTTGTATGGAAGTAGTTCAGTGTCAAAAGAAGGGGTTAAATACGTTGTTATTTTTAAAGTAATTTTTTCCTGATCTTTCGTATTTCTCTCAGATATAGGACAGACACTTCCAATGCCCCCTTAAATGTGCTGGGCATGATTACATTTACATTTACATTTAAGTCATTTAGCAGACGCTCTTATCCAGAGCGACTTACAAATTGGTGCATTCACCTTATGACATCCAGTGGAACAGTAGTGCATCTAAATCTTTTAAGGGGGGGGGGGTGATAAAACAACTATGAAAATAACAACTATGAAAATAACAATGATAATGTCGATTCCATCAACAGTACTTACGGCAACAACAATCTTGACAACTGTGTCAGCACAATCAACCACAGCTGAGCCCGCAACAACAACAGCTGCTCCCACAACAACCTCAGCCGCAGCAATGACGACTACAGCTGCTCCCACAACAACCACGCTGTGGGTACGAAAAGAAGAGCTGAGGCAAGAAAAAACAAAGCTGCACCCACAACAACCACAGCTGCGGATACGACGAGAAGAGAAGTCGCAAAAGAAAACACAGCTGCCTCCACAACATCACAAGCGGCAAGAAAAACAACATCACGTGCAACAACCCCCAGAACCCTGCCATCAACAAACAATCACAGCCGTCCCAACAACAACGAAAGCTGTTCCCAAAAAACCCATAGATGCACCCACAACAACCACAGTGTCTCCCACAACAACTGCAGCAGCTCCAACAACAGCTTCCCCTACAGCAACCACAGCTGCGGCTACAACAACCAAATTCATCCCTACAACAACCACATCTGCCCCCAAAACAACCACAGATACACCCAAAACAACAACTTTTTCTCCCAAGAAGGCTACAGCAGATCCCACAACCACAGCAGCTTCCCCTACAACAACCAAAGTCGTGCCCACAACAACCACAACCACAACAACACCCACAACAACACCAATGACATCTACACCTACGGCTTCAACAAGCACAGATGTGGCTACAACAACAACAGCTTCTCCCACAACAACCACAGCTTATCCCACAACAACCGCAGCTTATCCCACAACAACCACAGTTGCAGCTACAAGAGCAAGAGCTGCAGCAACAACAACCGAAGTGCTGGCCTCAACAACCACAGCTGCTCCAATAACAACCACAGCTGGTCCAATAACAACCACAGCTGCACAAACTACAACCACAGCTTCTCCCACAACAACCACAGCTTCTCCCACAACAACCACATTTGAAGCTACAACAACACAAGCTGCAGCAACAACAACCGAAGCTCTGGCCTCAACAACCACAGCTTCTCCAACAACATTCATAACTTCTCACACAACAACCACAGCTTCTCCCACAACAACCACAGCATCTACCACAACAACCACAGTTGCACAAACTACAACAACAGCTTCTCCCATAACAACCAAAGCTTCTCCCACAACAACCACAGATTCTCTCATAACAACCACAGCGTCTCCCACAACAACCATAGCTTCTCCCACAACAACCACAGCTTCTCCCACAACAACCACAACTTCTCCCACAACAACCACAGCTCCTACCACAACAACCACAGCTTCTCCCACAACAACCACAGTTGCAGCTACAACAACAGATGCTGCAGCAACAACAGCCGAAGCGCTGGACTCAACAACCACAGCTGTGCCAACGACAACCACAGCTGCAGAAACTACAACAACAGCTTCTCCCACAACAACCACAGCTTCTCCCACGACAACCACAGCTTCTCCCACAACAACCACAGCCTTACCCACAACAACCACAGCTTCTCCCACAACAACTACAACTGCTCCAACAACATTCACAACTTCTCACACAACAACCACAGCAGCACAAACTACAAAAACAGCTTCTCCCACAACTACAGCGTCTCCCACAACAACCACAGCTTCTCCCACAACAACCACAGCTTCTCCAACAACAACCACAGTTGCAGCGACAACAACAAGAGCTTCAGCAAAAACAACCGAAGTGCTGGCCTCAACAACCACAGCTGCTCCAACTGCAATTACAGATTCTCCCACATCAACCACAGCTTCTCTTATAACAACCACAGCGTCTCCCACAACAACCACAGCGTCTCCCACAACAACCACAGCTTCTCCCACAACAACCACAGCTCATACCACAACAACCACAGCTTATCCCACAACAACCACAGTTGCAGCTACAACAACAAGAGCTGCAGCAACAACAATTGAAGTGCTGGCCTCAACAACCACAGCTGCTCCAACAACAACCACACCTGCACAAACGACAACCACAGCTTCTCCCACAGCAACCACAGCTTCTCTCATAACAACCACATCATCTCCCACAACAACCACAGCTTCTCCCACAACAACCACAGTTGCAGCTACAACAACCACAGCTGCAGCAACAACAACCGAAGCACTGGCCTCAACAACCACCGCTGCACCAACGACAACCACAGCTGCACAAACGACAACCACAGCTTCTCCCACAACAACCACAGCTTCTCCCACAACAACCACAGCTTCTCCCACAACAACCACAGCGTCTCCCACAACAACCACAGCTTCTCTCATAACAACCACAGCGTCTCCCACAACAACCACAGCTTCTCCCACAACAACCACAGTTGCAGCTACAACATCCACTGCTGCAGCAACGACAACCGAAGCAACCGAAGTGCTGGCCTCAAAAACCACAGCTGCTCCAACAACAACCACAGCTGCACAAACTACAACAACAGCTTCTCCCACAACACCTACAGCTTCTCCCACAACAACCACAGCTTCTCCAACAACAACCACAACTTCTCCCACAACTACCACAGCTCCTACCACAACAACCACAGCTTATCCCACAACAACCACAGTTGCAGCTACAACAACAAGAGCTGTAGCAACAACAACCACAGCTGCTCCAACAACAACCACAGCTGCACAAACGACAATCACAGCTTCTCCCACAACAACCACAGCTTCTCCCACAACAACCACAACTTCTCCCACAACAACCACAGCTTCTCCCACAACAACCACAGCTTCTCCCACAACAACCACAGCTTCTCCCACAACATTCACAACTTCTCCCATAACAACCACAGTTTCTCCCACAACAACCACAGAATCTCCCACAACAACCACAGTTGCAGCTACAACCACCACAGCTGCAGCAACAACAACCGAAGTGCTGGCCTCAACAACCACAGCTGCTCCAACAACAAACACAGCTGCACAAACTGCAACAACAGCTTCTCCCACAACAACCAAAGCTTCTCTCATAACAACCACAGCGTCTCCCACAACAACCACAGCTTCTCCCACAACAACCACAGTTGCAGCTACAACAACCACAGCTGCAGCAACAACAACCAAAGTGCTGGCCTCAACAAGCACAGCTGCTCCAACAACAACCACAGCTGAACAAACTACAACAACAGCTTCTCCCACAACAACCACAGCATCTCCCACAACAACCACAGCTTCTCCCACAACAACCACAGCTTCTCCCACAACAACCACAGCTATTCCCACAACAACCACAGCTGCACAAACGACAACCACAGCTTCTCCAACAACAACCACAGCTTCTCCCACAACATTCACAACTTCTCACACAACAACCACAGCTTCTCCCACAACAACCACAGAATCTCCCACAACAACCACAGTTGCAGCTACAACCACCACAGCTGCAGCAACAACAACCGAAGTGTTGGCCTCAACAACCACAGCTTCTCCCACAACAACCACATCTTCTCCCACAACATTCACAACTTCTCACACAACAACCACAGCTTCTCCCACAACAACCACAGAATCTCCCACAACAATCACAGTTGCAGCTACAACCACCACAGCTGCAGCAACAACAACCGAAGTGCTGGCCTCAACAACCACAGCTGCTCAAACAACAACCACAGCTGCACAAACTACAACAACAGCTTCTCCCACAACAACCACAGCTTCTCCCAGAACATTCACAACTTCTCCCAAAACAACCATAGCTTCTCCCACAACAACCACAGAATCTCCCACAACAACCACAGTTGCAGCTACAACCACCACAGCTGCAGCAACAACAACCCAACCACAGTGCTGGCCTCACCAACCACAGCTTCTCCCACAACAACCGCATCTTCTCCCACAACATTCACAACATCTCACACAACAACCACAGCTTCTCCCACAAAAACCACAGAATCTCCCACAACAATCACAGTTGCAGCTACAACCACCACAGCTGCAGCAACAACAACCGAAGTGCTGGCCTCAACAACCACAGCTGCTCAAACAACAACCACAGCTGCACAAACTACAACAACAGCTTCTCCCACAACAACAACAGCTTCTCCCACAACAACCACAGAATCTCCCACAACAACCACATTTGCAGCTACAACCACCACAGCTGCAGCAACAACAACTGAAGTGCTGGCCTCAACAACCACAGCTGCTCCAACAACAACCACAGCTGAACAAACTACAAAAACAGCTTCTCCCACAACAACCACAGATTCTCCCACAACAACCACAGCTTCTCCCAAAACAACCACAGCCTCTCCCACAACAACCACAGCTTCTCCCACAACAACCACAGCTTCTCCCACAACAACCACAGTTGCAGCTACAAGAACAAAAGCTGCAGCAACAACAACCAAAGCTCTGACCTCAACAACCACAGCTGCACCAACGACTACCAAAGCTGCAGAAACTACAACAACAGCTTCTCCCACAACAACCACAGCTTCTCCCACAATAACCACAGCTTCTCCAACAGCAATCACAGATTCTCCCACAACAACCACAGCTTCTCCCACAACAACCACAGCTTCTCTCATAACAATGACCACAGCTTCTCAAACCAAAACAACCACAGCTTCTCCCACAACAACAACCACAGCGGCTCCAACAACAACCACAGCTGCACAAACTGCAACAACAGCTTCTCCCACAACAACCACAGCTGCACAAACAACAACCACAGCTTCTCCCACAACAACCACAGCTGCACAAACTGCAACAACAGCTTCTCCCACAACAACTACAGCTTCTCCCACAACAACCACAGCGTCTCCCACAACAACCACAGCTGCAGCAACAACAACCGAAGTGCTGGCCTCAACAACCACAGCTGCTCCAACAACAACCACAGCTGAACAAACTAAAACAACAGCTTCTCCCACAACAACCACAGCATCTCCCACAACAACCACAGCTTCTCCCACAACCACAGCTTCTCCCACAACATTCACAACTTCTCACACAACAACCACAGCGTCTCCCACAACAACCACAGCTTCTCCCACAACAACCACAGTTGCTCCAACAACAACCACAGCTGAACAAACTACAACAACAGCTTCTCACACAACAACCACAGCGTCTCCCATAACAATAACAGCTTCTCCCACAACAACCACAGCTTCTCTCATAACAACCACAGCGTCTCCCACAACAACCACAGCTTCTCCCACAACAACCACAGTTGCAGCTACAACATCCACTGCTGCAGCAACAACAACCAAAGTGCTGGCCTCAACAACCACAGCTGCTCCAACAACAACCACAGCTGAACAAACTACAACAACAGCTTCTCCCACAACAACCACAGCTTCTCCCACAACAACCACAGCTTCTCTCATAACAACCACAGCGTCTCCCACAACAACCACAGCTTCTCCCACAACAACCACAGTTGCAGCTACAACATCCACTGCTGCAGCAACAACAACCAAAGTGCTGGCCTCAAAAACCACAGCTGCTCCAACAACAACCACAGCTGCACAAACTACAACAACAGCTTCTCCCACAACAACCACAGCTTCTCCCACAACAACCACAGCTTCTCCCACAACAACAACCACAGCATCTCCCACAACAACCACAGCTTCTCCCACAACCACAGCTTCTCCCACAACATTCACAACTTCTCACACAACAACCACAGCGTCTCCCACAACAACCACAGAATCTCCCACAACAACCACAGTTGCAGCTACAACCACCACAGCTGCAGCAACAACAACCGAAGTGCTGGCCTCAACAACCACAGCTGCTCAAACAACAACCACAGCTGCACAAACTACAACAACAGCTTCTCCCACAACAACCACAGCTTCTCCCACAACATTCACAACTTCTCCCAAAACAACCATAGCTTCTCCCACAACAACCACAGAATCTCCCACAACAACCACAGTTGCAGCTACAACCACCACAGCTGCAGCAACAACAACCGAAGTGCTGGCCTCACCAACCACAGCTTCTCCCACAACAACCGCATCTTCTCCCACAACATTCACAACATCTCACACAACAACCACAGCTTCTCCCACAAAAACCACAGAATCTCCCACAACAATCACAGTTGCAGCTACAACCACCACAGCTGCAGCAACAACAACCGAAGTGCTGGCCTCAACAACCACAGCTGCTCAAACAACAACCACAGCTGCACAAACTACAACAACAGCTTCTTCCACAACAACCACAGCTTCTCCCACAACATTCACAACTTCTCCCAAAACAACCATAGCTTCTCCCACAACAACCACAGAATCTCCCACAACAACCACAGTTGCAGCTACAACCACCACAGCTGCAGCAACAACAACCGAAGTGCTGGCCTCACCAACCACAGCTTCTCCCACAACAACCGCATCTTCTCCCACAACATTCACAACATCTCACACAACAACCACAGCTTCTCCCACAAAAACCACAGAATCTCCCACAACAATCACAGTTGCAGCTACAACCACCACAGCTGCAGCAACAACAACCGAAGTGCTGGCCTCAACAACCACAGCTGCTCAAACAACAACCACAGCTGCACAAACTACAACAACAGCTTCTCCCACAACAACAACAGCTTCTCCCACAACAACCACAGAATCTCCCACAACAACCACATTTGCAGCTACAACCACCACAGCTGCAGCAACAACAACTGAAGTGCTGGCCTCAACAACCACAGCTGCTCCAACAACAACCACAGCTGAACAAACTACAAAAACAGCTTCTCCCACAACAACCACAGATTCTCCCACAACAACCACAGCTTCTCCCAAAACAACCACAGCCTCTCCCACAACAACCACAGCTTCTCCCACAACAACCACAGCTTCTCCCACAACAACCACAGTTGCAGCTACAACAACAAAAGCTGCAGCAACAACAACCAAAGCTCTGACCTCAACAACAACAGCTTCTCCCACAACAACCACAGAATCTCCCACAACAACCACATTTGCAGCTACAACCACCACAGCTGCAGCAACAACAACCGAAGTGCTGGCCTCAACAACCACAGCTTCTCCCACAACAACCACAGCTTCTCCCACAACAACCACAGTTGCAGCTACAACAACAAAAGCTGCAGCAACAACAACCAAAGCTCTGACCTCAACAACCACAGCTGCTCCAACAGCAATCACAAATTCTCCCACAACAACCACAGTTGCAGCTACAACAACAAGAGCTGCAGCAACAACAACCGAAGGACTGGCCTCAACAACCACAGCTGCACCAACGACTACCAAAGCTGCAGAAACTACAACAACAGCTTCTCCCACAACAACCACAGCTTCTCCCACAATAACCACAGCTTCTCCAACAGCAATCACAGATTCTCCCACAACAACCACAGCTTCTCCCACAACAACCACAGCTTCTCTCATAACAATGACCACAGCTTCTCAAACCAAAACAACCACAGCTTCTCCCACAACAACAACCACAGCTGCTCCAACAACAACCACAGCTGCACAAACTGCAACAACAGCTTCTCCCACAACAACTACAGCTTCTCCCACAACAACCACAGCTGCACAAACAACAACCACAGCTTCTCCCACAACAACCACAGCTGCACAAACTGCAACAACAGCTTCTCCCACAACAACTACAGCTTCTCCCACAACAACCACAGCGTCTCCCACAACAACCACAGCTGCAGCAACAACAACCGAAGTGCTGGCCTCAACAACCACAGCTGCTCCAACAACAACCACAGCTGAACAAACTACAACAACAGCTTCTCCCACAACAACCACAGCATCTCCCACAACAACCACAGCTTCTCCCACAACCACAGCTTCTCCCACAACATTCACAACTTCTCACACAACAACCACAGCGTCTCCCACAACAACCACAGCTTCTCCCACAACAACCACAGTTGCTCCAACAACAACCACAGCTGAACAAACTGCAACAACAGCTTCTCCCACAACAACTACAGCTTCTCCCACAACAACCACAGCTGCACAAACAACAACCACAGCTTCTCCCACAACAACCACAGCTGCACAAACTGCAACAACAGCTTCTCCCACAACAACTACAGCTTCTCCCACAACAACCACAGCGTCTCCCACAACAACCACAGCTGCAGCAACAACAACCGAAGTGCTGGCCTCAACAACCACAGCTGCTCCAACAACAACCACAGCTGAACAAACTACAACAACAGCTTCTCCCACAACAACCACAGCATCTCCCACAACAACCACAGCTTCTCCCACAACCACAGCTTCTCCCACAACATTCACAACTTCTCACACAACAACCACAGCGTCTCCCACAACAACCACAGCTTCTCCCACAACAACCACAGTTGCTCCAACAACAACCACAGCTGAACAAACTACAACAACAGCTTCTCACACAACAACCACAGCGTCTCCCACAACAATAACAGCTTCTCCCACAACAACCACAGCTTCTCTCATAACAACCACAGCGTCTCCCACAACAACCACAGCTTCTCCCACAACAACCACAGTTGCAGCTACAACATCCACTGCTGCAGCAACAACAACCAAAGTGCTGGCCTCAACAACCACAGCTGCTCCAACAACAACCACAGCTGAACAAACTACAACAACAGCTTCTCCCACAACAACCACAGCTTCTCCCACAACAACCACAGCTTCTCTCATAACAACCACAGCGTCTCCCACAACAACCACAGCTTCTCCCACAACAACCACAGTTGCAGCTACAACATCCACTGCTGCAGCAACAACAACCGAAGTGCTGGCCTCAACAACCACAGTTGCTCCAACAGCAATCACAGATTCTCCCACAACAACCACAGCTTCTCCCACAACAACCACAGCTTCTCTCATAACAACTACAGTGTCTCCCACAACAACCACAGCTTCTCCCACAACAACCACAGTTGCAGCTACAACATCCACTGCTGCAGCAACAACAACCGAAGTGCTGGCCTCAAAAACCACAGCTGCTCCAACAACAACCACAGCTGCACAAACTACAACAACAGCTTCTCCCACAACAACCACAGCTTCTCCCACAACAACCACAGCTTCTCCCACAACAACAACCACAGCTGCTCCAACAACAACCACAGCTGCACAAACTGCAACAACAGCTTCTCCCACAACAACTACAGCTTCTCCCACAACAACCACAGCTTCTCCCACAACAACCAAAGCTGCACAAACTACAACAACAGCTTCTCCCACAACAACCACAGCTTCTCCCACAACAACCACAGCTTCTCCCACAACAACCACAGTTGCAGCTACAACAACCACAGCTGCAGCAACAACAACCGAAGTGCTGGCCTCAACAACCACAGCTGCTCCAACAACAACCACAGCTGAACAAACTACAACAACAGCTTCTCCCACAACAACCACAGCATCTCCCACAACAACCACAGCTTCTCCCACAACCACAGCTTCTCCCACAACAACCACAGTTGCAGCTGCAACATCCACTGCTGCAGCAACAACAACTGAAGTGCTGGCCTCAACAACCACAGCTTCTCCCACAACAACCATAGCATCTCCCACAACAACCACAGCTTATCCCACAACAACCACAGTTGCAGCTACAACAACAAGAGCTGCAGCAACAACAATAACCGAAGTTCTGGCCTCAACAACCACAGCTGCTCCAACAACAACCACAGCTTCTCCCACAACAACCACAGCTTCTCTCATAACAACCACAGCGTCTCCCACAACAACCACAGCTTCTCCCACAACAACCACAGTTGCAGCTACAACATCCACTGCTGCAGCAACAACAACCGAAGTGCTGGCCTCAAAAACCACAGCTGCTCCAACAACAACCACAGCTGCACAAACTACAACAACAGCTTCTCCCACAACAACCACAGCTTCTCCCACAACAACCACAGCTTCTCCCACAACAACAACCACAGCTGCTCCAACAACAACCACAGCTGCACAAACTGCAACAACAGCTTCTCCCACAACAACTACAGCTTCTCCCACAACAACCACAGCTTCTCCCACAACAACCACAGTTGCAGCTACAACAACCACAACTGCAGCAACAACAACCGAAGTGCTGGCCTCAACAACCACAGCTGCTCCAACAACAACTACAGCTGAACAAACTACAACAACAGCTTCTCCCACAACAACCACAGCATCTCCCACAACAACCACAGCATCTCCCACAACAACCACAGCTTCTCTCATAACAACCACAGCGTCTCCCACAACAACCACAGCTTCTCCCACAACAACCACAGTTGCAGCTACAACAACCACAGCTGCAGCAACAACAACCGAAGTGCTGGCCTCAACAACCACAGCTGCTCCAACAACAACCACAGCTGAACAAACTACAACAACAGCTTCTCCCACAACAACCACAGCATCTCCCACAACAACCACAGCTTCTCCCACAACCACAGCTTCTCCCACAACAACCACAGCATCTCCCACAACAACCATAGCTTCTCCCACAACCACAGCTTCTCCCACAACATTCACAACTTCTCACACAACAACCACAGCGTCTCCCACAACAACCACAGCATCTCCCACAACAACCACAGCTTCTCCCAGAACCACAGCTTCTTCCACAACATTCACAACTTCTCACACAACAACCACAGCGTCTCCCACAACAACAACAGCTTCTCCCACAACAACCACAGCTTCTCTCATAACAACCACAGCGTCTCCCACAACAACCACAGCTTCTCCCACAACAACCACAGTTGCAGCTACAACATCCACTGCTGCAGCAACAACAACCGAAGTGCTGGCCTCAAAAACCACAGCTGCTCCAACAACAACCACAGCTGCACAAACTACAACAACAGCTTCTCCCACAACAACCACAGCTTCTCCCACAACAACAACCACAGCTGCTCCAACAACAACCACAGCTGCACAAACTGCAACAACAGCTTCTCCCACAACAACTACAGCTTCTCCCACAACAACCACAGCTTCTCCCACAACAACCACAGTTGCAGCTACAACAACCACAGCTGCAGCAACAACAACCGAAGTGCTGGCCTCAACAACCACAGCTGCTCCAACAACAACCACAGCTGAACAAACTACAACAACAGCTTCTCCCACAACAACCACAGCATCTCCCACAACAACCACAGCTTCTCCCACAACCACAGCGTCTCCCACAACAACCACAGCTTCTCCCACAACAACCACAGTTGCAGCTGCAACATCCACTGCTGCAGCAACAACAACTGAAGTGCTGGCCTCAACAACCACAGCTTCTCCCACAACAACCACAGCATCTCCCACAACAACCACAGCTTATCCCACAACAACCACAGTTGCAGCTACAACAACAAGAGCTGCAGCAACAACAATAACCGAAGTTCTGGCCTCAACAACCACAGCTGCTCCAACAACAACCACAGCTTCTCCCACAACAACCACAGCTTCTCTCATAACAACCACAGTGTCTCCCACAACAACCACAGCTTCTCCCACAACAACCACAGTTGCAGCTACAACATCCACTGCTGCAGCAACAACAACCGAAGTGCTGGCCTCAAAAACCACAGCTGCTCCAACAACAACCACAGCTGCACAAACTACAACAACAGCTTCTCCCACAACAACCACAGCTTCTCCCACAACAACCACAGCTGCTCCAACAACAACCACAGCTGCACAAACTGCAACAACAGCTTCTCCCACAACAACTACAGCTTCTCCCACAACAACCACAGCTTCTCCCACAACAACCACAGTTGCAGCTACAACAACCACAGCTGCAGCAACAACAACCGAAGTGCTGGCCTCAACAACCACAGCTGCTCCAACAACAACCACAGCTGAACAAACTACAACAACAGCTTCTCCCACAACAACCACAGCATCTCCCACAACAACCACAGCTTCTCCCACAACCACAGCTTCTCCCACAACATTCACAACTTCTCACACAACAACCACAGCGTCTCCCACAACAACCACAGCTTCTCCCACAACAACCACAGTTGCAGCTGCAACATCCACTGCTGCAGCAACAACAACTGAAGTGCTGGCCTCAACAACCACAGCTTCTCCCACAACAACCACAGCATCTCCCACAACAACCACAGCTTATCCCACAACAACCACAGTTGCAGCTACAACAACAAGAGCTGCAGCAACAACAATAACCGAAGTTCTGGCCTCAACAACCACAGCTGCTCACAACAACCACAGCTTCTCCCACAACATTCACAGCTTCTCCCACAACAACCACAACTTCTCCCACAACAACCACAGCTTCTCCCACAACAACCACAGAATCTCCCACAACAACCACAGCTTCTCCCACAACAACCACAGCTGCACAAACGACAACCACAGCTTCTCCCACAACAACCACAGCTTCTCCCACAACATTCACAACTTCTCACACAACAACCACAGCTTCTCCCACAACAACCACAGAATCTCCAACAACAACCACAGAATCTCCCACAACAAACACAGTTGCAGCTACAACCACCACAGCTGAGGCAACAACAACCGAAGTGCTGGCCTCAACAACCACAGCTGCTCCAACAACAACCACAGCTGCACAAACTACAAAAACAGCTTCTCCCACAACTACAGCTTCTCCCACAACAACCATAGCTTCTCCCACAACAACCACAGCTTCTCCAACAACAACCACAGTTGCAGCGACAACAACAAGAGCTGCAGCAACAACATCAGAAGTGCTGGCCTCAACAACCACAGCTGCTCCAACAGCAATCACAGATTCTCCCACAACAACCACAGCTTCTCCCACAACAACCACAGCTTCTCTCATAACAACAACCACAGCTTCTCAAACAAAAACAACCACAGCTTCTCCCACAACAACAACCACAGCTGCTCCAACAACAACCACAGCTGCACAAACTGCAACAACAGCTTCTCCCACAACAACTACAGCTTCTCCCACAACAACCACAGTTGCAGCTACAACAACAAGAGCTGCAGCAACAACAATAACCGAAGTTCTGGCCTCAACAACCACAGCTGCTCCAACAACAACCACAGCTTCTCCCACAACAACCACAGCTTCTCTCATAACAACCACAGTGTCTCCCACAACAACCACAGCTTCTCCCACAACAACCACAGTTGCAGCTACAACATCCACTGCTGCAGCAACAACAACCGAAGTGCTGGCCTCAAAAACCACAGCTGCTCCAACAACAACCACAGCTGCACAAACTACAACAACAGCTTCTCCCACAACAACCACAGCTTCTCCCACAACAACCACAGCTGCTCCAACAACAACCACAGCTGCACAAACTGCAACAACAGCTTCTCCCACAACAACTACAGCTTCTCCCACAACAACCACAGCTTCTCCCACAACAACCACAGTTGCAGCTACAACAACCACAGCTGCAGCAACAACAACCGAAGTGCTGGCCTCAACAACCACAGCTGCTCCAACAACAACCACAGCTGAACAAACTACAACAACAGCTTCTCCCACAACAACCACAGCATCTCCCACAACAACCACAGCTTCTCCCACAACCACAGCTTCTCCCACAACATTCACAACTTCTCACACAACAACCACAGCGTCTCCCACAACAACCACAGCTTCTCCCACAACAACCACAGTTGCAGCTGCAACATCCACTGCTGCAGCAACAACAACTGAAGTGCTGGCCTCAACAACCACAGCTTCTCCCACAACAACCACAGCATCTCCCACAACAACCACAGCTTATCCCACAACAACCACAGTTGCAGCTACAACAACAAGAGCTGCAGCAACAACAATAACCGAAGTTCTGGCCTCAACAACCACAGCTGCTCCAACAACAACCACAGCTTCTCCCACAACATTCACAGCTTCTCCCACAACAACCACAACTTCTCCCACAACAACCACAGCTTCTCCCACAACAACCACAGAATCTCCCACAACCACAGCTTCTCCCACAACAACCACAGCTGCACAAACGACAACCACAGCTTCTCCCACAACAACCACAGCTTCTCCCACAACATTCACAACTTCTCACACAACAACCACAGCTTCTCCCACAACAACCACAGAATCTCCAACAACAACCACAGAATCTCCCACAACAAACACAGTTGCAGCTACAACCACCACAGCTGAGGCAACAACAACCGAAGTGCTGGCCTCAACAACCACAGCTGCTCCAACAACAACCACAGCTGCACAAACTACAAAAACAGCTTCTCCCACAACTACAGCTTCTCCCACAACAACCATAGCTTCTCCCACAACAACCACAGCTTCTCCAACAACAACCACAGTTGCAGCGACAACAACAAGAGCTGCAGCAACAACATCAGAAGTGCTGGCCTCAACAACCACAGCTGCTCCAACAGCAATCACAGATTCTCCCACAACAACCACAGCTTCTCCCACAACAACCACAGCTTCTCTCATAACAACAACCACAGCTTCTCAAACAAAAACAACCACAGCTTCTCCCACAACAACAACCACAGCTGCTCCAACAACAACCACAGCTGCACAAACTGCAACAACAGCTTCTCCCACAACAACTACAGCTTCTCCCACAACAACCACAGCTTCTCCCACAACAACCACAGCTACTCCCACAACATTCACAACTTCTCACACAACAACCACAGCGTCTCCCACAACAACCACAGCTTCTCCCACAACAACCACAGTTGCAGCTGCAACATCCACTGCTGCAGCAACAACAACTGAAGTGCTGGCCTCAACAACCACAGCTTCTCCCACAACAACCACAGCTTCTCACACAACAACCACAGTTGCAGCTACAACATCCACTGCTGCAGCAACAACAACCGAAGTGCTGGCCTCAAAAACCACAGCTGCTCCAACAACAACCACAGCTGCACAAACTACAACAACAGCTTCTCCCATAACAACCACAGCTTCTCCCATAACAACCACAGCTTCTCCCACAACAACAACCACAGCTGCTCCAACAACAACCACAGCTGCACAAACTGAAACAACAGCTTCTCCCACAACAACTACAGCTTCTCCCACAACAACCACAGCTTCTCCCACAACAACCACAGTTGCAGCTACAACAACCACAGCTGCAGCAACAACAACCGAAGTGCTGGCCTCAACAACCACAGCTGCTCCAACAACAACCACAGCTGAACAAACTACAACAACAGCTTCTCCCACAACAACCACAGCATCTCCCACAACAACCACAGCTTCTCCCACAACAACCACAGCTTCTCCCACAACATTCCCAACTTCTCACACAACAACCACAGTGTCTCCCACAACAACCACAGCTTCTCCCACAACAACCACAGTTGCAGATGCAACATCCACTGCTGCAGCAACAACAACTGAAGTGCTGGCCTCAACAACCACAGCTTCTCCCACAACAACCACAGCTTCTCACACAACAACCACAGTTGCAGCTACAACATCCACTGCTGCAGCAACAACAACCGAAGTGCTGGCCTCAAAAACCACAGCTGCTCCAACAACAACCACAGCTGCACAAACTACAACAACAGCTTCTCCCATAACAACCACAGCTTCTCCCATAACAACCACAGCTTCTCCCACAACAACAACCACAGCTGCTCCAACAACAACCACAGCTGCACAAACTGAAACAACAGCTTCTCCCACAACAACTACAGCTTCTCCCACAACAACCACAGCTTCTCCCACAACAACCACAGTTGCAGCTACAACAACCACAGCTGCAGCAACAACAACCGAAGTGCTGGCCTCAACAACCACAGCTGCTCCAACAACAACCACAGCTGAACAAACTACAACAACAGCTTCTCCCACAACAACCACAGCATCTCCCACAACAACCACAGCTTCTCCCACAACAACCACAGCTTCTCCCACAACAACCACAGCTTCTCACACAACAACCACAGTTGCAGCTACAACATCCACTGCTGCAGCAACAACAACCGAAGTGCTGGCCTCAAAAACCACAGCTGCTCCAACAACAACCACAGCTGAACAAACTACAACAACAGCTTCTCCCATAACAACCACAGCTTCTCCCATAACAACCACAGCTTCTCCCACAACAACAACCACAGCTGCTCCAACAACAACCACAGCTGCACAAACTGAAACAACAGCTTCTCCCACAACAACTACAGCTTCTCCCACAACAACCACAGCTTCTCCCACAACAACCACAGTTGCAGCTACAACAACCACAGCTGCAGCAACAACAACCGAAGTGCTGGCCTCAACAACCACAGCTGCTCCAACAACAACCACAGCTGAACAAACTACAACAACAGCTTCTCCCACAACAACCACAGCATCTCCCACAACAACCACAGCTTCTCCCACAACAACCACAGCTTCTCCCACAACATTCCCAACTTCTCACACAACAACCACAGTGTCTCCCACAACAACCACAGCTTCTCCCACAACAACCACAGTTGCAGATGCAACATCTACTGATGCAGCAACAACAACTGAAGTGCTGGCCTCAACAACCACAGCTTCTCCCACAACAACCACAGCTTCTCCCACAACAACCACAGTTGCAGCTACAACAACCACAGCTGCAGCAACAACAACCGAAGTGCTGGCCTCAACAACCACAGCTGCTCCAACAACAACCACAGCTGAACAAACTACAACAACAGCTTCTCCCACAACAACCACAGCATCTCCCACAACAACCACAGCTTCTCCCACAACAACCACAGCTTCTCCCACAACATTCCCAACTTCTCACACAACAACCACAGTGTCTCCCACAACAACCACAGCTTCTCCCACAACAACCACAGTTGCAGATGCAACATCCACTGCTGCAGCAACAACAACTGAAGTGCTGGCCTCAACAACCACAGCTTCTCCCACAACAACCACAGCTTCTCACACAACAACCACAGTTGCAGCTACAACATCCACTGCTGCAGCAACAACAACCGAAGTGCTGGCCTCAAAAACCACAGCTGCTCCAACAACAACCACAGCTGCACAAACTACAACAACAGCTTCTCCCATAACAACCACAGCTTCTCCCATAACAACCACAGCTTCTCCCACAACAACAACCACAGCTGCTCCAACAACAACCACAGCTGCACAAACTGAAACAACAGCTTCTCCCACAACAACTACAGCTTCTCCCACAACAACCACAGCTTCTCCCACAACAACCACAGTTGCAGCTACAACAACCACAGCTGCAGCAACAACAACCGAAGTGCTGGCCTCAACAACCACAGCTGCTCCAACAACAACCACAGCTGAACAAACTACAACAACAGCTTCTCCCACAACAACCACAGCATCTCCCACAACAACCACAGCTTCTCCCACAACAACCACAGCTTCTCCCACAACATTCCCAACTTCTCACACAACAACCACAGTGTCTCCCACAACAACCACAGCTTCTCCCACAACAACCACAGTTGCAGATGCAACATCCACTGATGCAGCAACAACAACTGAAGTGCTGGCCTCAACAACCACAGCTTCTCCCACAACAACCACAGCTTCTCCCACAACAACCACAGTTGCAGCTACAACAACCACAGCTGCAGCAACAACAACCGAAGTGCTGGCCTCAACAACCACAGCTGCTCCAACAACAACCACAGCTGAACAAACTACAACAACAGCTTCTCCCACAACAACCACAGCATCTCCCACAACAACCACAGCTTCTCCCACAACAACCACAGCTTCTCCCACAACAACCACAGCTTCTCCCACAACAACCACAGCTGCAGCTACAACAACAAAAGCTGCAGCAACAACAACCGAAGCTCTGGCATCAACAACCACAGCTGCACCTACTGCAACAACAGCTTCTCTCACAACAACTACAGATGCAACAACAATTCCTGTAAGAACAACAATGGCTTCAACAACAACAGCAGCTCCAACAACAACAGAAGCCCCAACAACAACACCAGCTGCTACTACAACAACCATAGCTGCACCAACGACAACCACAGCTCCACCTACGGCGACAACTGTCACTACCACAATGAGCTCAGATTCACCTTTGACAACCACAGCTGCACCTACAGCAAAAACAGCTTCTCCCACAACAACCACAGCTGCACCAACGGCAACAACAGTTCCTGTTACAACATCAATGGTTTCAACAACAACAGCAGCTTCAACAACAACCACAGCTACACTTACAGCGACCACATACACTTCCACAACAACCTCAGCTTCACCGTCGACAATCACAGCTGCACCAGCGGCAAATACAGCTCTTGTTACTACAGTTGTAGGAGCAACTACAGTTGCTCCTACAACAACAGCAACTCCAACAACAACCACAGCTGCACCAACGACAACCACAGTTTCACCTACAGCAACAACAGCTTCTCCAACAACAAACACAGCTGCACCAACGACAACCACAGATTCACCTACAGGAACAACAGCTTCTCCCACTACAACCACAGCTGCACCAACAGCAACAGCAGTTCCTGTTACAACTACAATGGCTCCTTCAACAACAGCAGCTTCAACAACAACCCCAGCTGCTCCCACAACAACCACAGCTGCAGCAACAATAACGATAGCTCCACCTACAGCAACCACAGATGCTTCCAAATCGACCTCAGTGTCACATTCAAAAACCACAGCTGCCCCTACAGCAACAACAGCTTTTCCCACAACAACCACAGCTACACCAACGGCACCAACAGTTCATGTTACAACAACAATGGCTGAAACAACCACAGCAGCTCCAACAACAACCCCTGCGGCTCCCACAACAACCACAGCTACACCAACGGCAACCACAGAATCACCTACAGCAACAACAGCTTCTCCAACAACAACCTCTGCTGCTCCCGCAACAACCACAGCTTCATCAACTACAACGACAGATTCACCTACAGAAACAACAGCTTCATCAACAACAGCCACAGCTTCACCAACGGCAACAACAGTTCCTGTCAAAACAACAATTGCTCCAACAACAACAGCAGCTCCATCATCAACCCCAGCTGCTCCCACAACAACCACAGCTGCACCAACGACAACCATTGCTCTACCTACAGCGACAACAGCCACTTCCACATTGACCTCAGCTTCACCGTCGACAACCACAGCTTCACCTGCAGCAACAACTTCCACTACCACAATGAGCTCAGATTCACCTTCGACAACCACAGCTGCACCTACAGCAACAACAGCTTATCCCACAACAACCACAGCTGTACCAACGGCAATAACATTTTCTGTTACAACAACAATGGCTCCAACACCAACAGAAGCTCCAAAAACATCCCCAGCTGCACCAACAATAACCACAGCTCCACCTACATCGACCACAGATGCTTCTACATTGAACTCAGCTTCACCTTCAACAACCACAACAGCAACTACAGCAACAGCAGCTTCTCTCACAACAACCACAGCTGCACCAACGGCAACCACAGTTCCTATTACAATAACAATGACTCCAACAAATGCAACTCCAACAACACCAGCTGCTCCTACAACAACCATAGCTGAACCAACTACATCCACAGCTGCACCTACAGCGACAACAGCCACTTCCACAACGACCTCAGCTTCACATTCGACAACCATAGCTGCATCTACAGCACCAGCTGCTTCTCCAACAACAGCCACAACAGCACCAACGACAACAACAATTCCTGTTAAACCTACAATGGCTCCAACAACAAGAGCAGTTCCAACAACAACCCCTGCTGCTCCCACAGCAACCACAGCTGCAGCAACGACAACCACAGCTCCACCTACAGCGACCACAGCTGCCTCCACAACAATCTCTGATTCACCGTCGACAACCACAGCTGCACCAACGGCAACTACAGCTCTTGTTCCAACTACAGTAGCTCCTACAACAACAGCAACTTCAACAACAACCCCAGCTGCTCCCACAGCAACCACAGCTGCACCAACAATAACCACAGCTCCACCTACAGCTACCACAGATGCTTCTACATTGAACTCAGCTTCACCTTCAACAACCACAACAGCAACTACAGCAACAGCAGCTTCTCTCACAACAACCACAGCTGCACCAACGGCAACCACAGTTCCTATTACAACAACAATGACTCAAACAAATGCAACTCCAACAACACCAGCTGCTCCTACAACAACCATAGCTGAACCAACTACAACCACAGCTGCACCTACAGCGACAACAGCCACTTCCACAACAACCTCAGCTTCACATTCGACAACCATAGCTGCATCTACAGCACCAGCTGCTTCTCCAACAACAGCCACAACAGCACCAACGACAACAACAATTCCTGTTAAACCTACAATGGCTCCAACAACAAGAGCAGTTCCAACAACAACCCCTGCTAGTCCCACAGCAACCACAGCTTCAGCAACGACAACCACAGCTCCACCTACAGCGACCACAGCTGCTTCCACAACAATCTCAGATTCACCGTCGACAACCACAGCTGCACCAACGGCAACTACAGCTCTTGTTCCAACTACAGTAGCTCCTACAACAACAGCAACTTCAACAACAACCCCAGCTGCTCCCACAGCAACCACAGCTGCACCAACAATAACCACAGCTCCACCTACAGCTACCACAGATGATAACACATCGACCTCAGCATCACCTTCAACAACCACAGCTGCACCTACAGCAACAGCTTCTCTCACAACAACCACAGCTGCACCAACGGCAACAACCGTTCCTATTACAACAACAATGGCTCCAACAACAACAGCAGCTCCAACAACAACAGAAGCCCCAACAACAACACCAGCTGCTCCTACAACAAGGATAGCTGAACCAACTACAAACACAGCTCCACCTTTATCGACAACAGCCACTTCCACAATGACCTCAGCTTCACTTTCGACAACCACAGCTGCACCTACAGCAACAGCTTCTCCCACAACAACCACAGCTGCACCAACGTCAACAACTGTTCCTGTTACAACAATGGCTCCAACAACAACAATGGCTCCAACAACAACAGAAGCACCAACAACAACCCCTGCTGCTCCCACAGCAACCACAGCTGCAGCAACGACAACCACAGCTCCACCTACAGCGACCACAGCTGCTTCCAGAACAATCTCAGATTCACCGTCGACAACCACAGCTGCACCAACGGCAACTACAGCTCTTGTTCCAACTACAGTAGCTCCTACAACAACAGCAACTTCAACAACAACCCCAGCTGCTCCCACATCAAACACAGCTGCACCAACAATAACCACAGCTCCACCTACAGCTACCACAGATGCTAACACATCGACATCAGCGTCACCTTCAACAACCACAGCTGCACCTACAGCAACAGCTTCTCTCACAACAACCACAGCTACACCAACGGCAACAACCGTTCCTATTACAACAACAATGGCTCCAACAACAACAGCAGCTCCAACAACAACAGAAGCCCCAACAACAACACCAGCTGCTCCTGAACCAACTACAAACACAGCTCCACCTGTATCGACAACAGCCACTTCCACAATGACCTCAGCTTCACTTTCGACAACCACAGCTGCACCTACAGCAACAGCTTCTCCAGCAACAACCACAGCTGCACCAACGTCAACAACTGTTCCTGTTACAACAACAATGGCTCCAACAACAACAATGGCTCCAACATCAACAGAAGCACCAACAACAACCCCTGCTGCTCCCACAGCAACCACAGCTGCAGCAACGACAACCACAGCTCCACCTACAGCGACCACAGCTGCTTCCACAACAATCTCAGAATCACCGTCGACAACCATAGCTGCACCAACGGCAACTACAGCTCTTGTTCCAACTACAGTAGCTCCTACAACAACAGCAACTCCAACAACAACCCCAGCTGCTCCCACAGCAACCACAGCTGCACCAACAATAACCACAGCTCCACCTACAGCTACCACAGATGCTAACACATCGACCTCAGCGTCACCTTCAACAACCACAGCTGCACCTACAGCAACAGCTTCTCTCACAACAACCACAGCTGCACCAACGGCAACAACCGTTCCTATTACAACAACAATGGCTCCAACAACAACAGCAGCTCCAACAACAACAGAAGCCCCAACAACAACACCAGCTGCTCCTACAACAAGGATAGCTGAACCAACTACAAACACAGCTCCACCTTTATCGACAACAGCCACTTCCACAATGACCTCAGCTTCACTTTCGACAACCACAGCTGCACCTACAGCAACAGCTTCTCCAGCAACAACCACAGCTGCACCAACGTCAACAACTGTTCCTGTTACAACAACAATGGCTCCAACAACAACAATGGCTCCAACAACAACAGAAGCACCAACAACAACCCCTGCTGCTCCCACAGCAACCACAGCTGCAGCAACGACAACCACAGCTCCACCTACAGCGACCACAGCTGCTTCCACAACAATCTCAGATTCACCGTCGACAACCACAGCTGCACCAACGGCAACTACAGCACTTGTTCCAACTACAGTAGCTCCTACAACAACAGCAACTTCAACAACAACCCCAGCTGCTCCCACATTAACCACAGCTGCACCAACAATAACCACAGCTCCACCTACAGCTACCACAGATGCTAACACATCGACCTCAGCGTCACCTTCAACAACCACAGCTGCACCAACGGCAACAACCGTTCCTATTACAACAACAATGGCTCCAACAACAACAGCAGCTCCAACAACAACAGAAGCCCCAACAACAACACCAGCTACTCCTACAACAAGGATAGCTGAACCAACTACAAACACAGCTCCACCTTTATCGACAACAGCCACTTCCACAATGACCTCAGCTTCACTTTCGACAACCACAGCTGCACCTACAGCAACAGCTTCTCCAGCAACAACCACAGCTGCACCAACGTCAACAACTGTTCCTGTTACAACAACAATGGCTCCAACAACAACAATGGCTCCAACAACAACAGAAGCACCAACAACAACCCCTGCTGCTCCCACAGCAACCACAGCTGCAGCAACGACAACCACAGCTCCACCTACAGCAACCACAGCTGCTTCCACAACAATCTCAGATTCACCGTCGACAACCACAGCTGCACCAACGGCAACTACAGCTCTTGTTCCAACTACAGTAGCTCCTACAACAACAGCAACTTCAACAACAACCCCAGCTGCTCCCACAGCAACAACAGCTGCACCAACAATAACCACAGCTCCACCTACAGCTACCACAGATGCTAACACATCGACCTCAGCGTCACCTTCAACAACCACAGCTGCACCTACAGCAACAGCTTCTCTCACAACAACCACAGCTGCACCAACGGCAACAACCGTTCCTATTACAACAACAATGGCTCCAACAACAACAGCAGCTCCAACAACAACAGAAGCCCCAACAACAACACCAGCTGCTCCTACAACAAGGATAGCTGAACCAACTACAAACACAGCTCCACCTTTATCGACAACAGCCACTTCCACAATGACCTCAGCTTCACTTTTGACAACCACAGCTGCACCTACAGCAACAGCTTCTCCCACAACAACCACAGCTGCACCAACGTCAACAACTGTTCCTGTTACAACAACAATGGCTCCAACAACAACAATGGCTCCAACAACAACAGAAGCACCAACAACAACCCCACCTGCTCCTACAACAACCACAGCTGCACCAACGACACCCACAGCTCCACCTGCATCGACATCAGCCACTTCCACAATGACCTCATATTCACATTCGACAGCCACAGCCACTGCTGCACCAACGACAACTACAGTTCCTTTAACAACTGCAATGGCTCTTACAACAGCAGCTGCTCCAACATCAACCCCAGCTGCTCCCACAACAACCACATCTTCACAAACTACAACCACAGCTCCAGCTACAATGACCACAGCTGCTCCCACAACAGCCACAGCATCATCTTCAACAACCACAGCTGCTGCTACTGCCACCACTGCCGCCCTCACAATGACCACAGTTTCTGCCACAACAACCACAGCTACTCACACAACAACCACAGCTACTCACACAACAACCATAGCTGATCAAACAACAACCCCAGCTGCTGTCACAGCAGCTACAGCTGCACCAACGGCAACCACAGCTCCACCTACAGCGACAACAGCCACCTCCACAATGACCTCAGCTTCACCCTTGACAACCACAGCTGCACCTACAGCAACAACAGCTACTCCCAGAACAACCACAGCTGTTTTCACAATAATAACAGGAGCTCCCACAACAACCACAGTGGCTCCCTCTACAACAACAGCTGCCATAACAACAAATGTAACAACAAAAGCTTCTGTAACAACCATCACTACTAGCCCTACCACAATTACAGCTAACCTCACAACAACCACAGGTGCTCCAACGACCACCACAGCTGCATCCACAGCTACCACAGCTGCTCCCAAGACAACCACATATTCACCAACGACAACCACAGCTTCACCAACGACAACCACAGCTGCACCAACGTCAACCACAGCTGCACCAACGACAACCACAGCTGCCTCAACAGCAACCACAGCTGCTTCCACAACCACAACATTTACACTAACATCCCCAGCTGCTGCTATGACAACAACAGCCACCCCTACAACAACTACAACTGCTCACACAACAACCACAGCAGTGCCAACATCATCCACAGCAGCTCCCACTACACTCACAGCTTCACCATCGATCACCACAGTTGCTGCAAAGACCAGCACCACCCACCACACAACAACCAATATTTCAGCCACAACAACCACAGCTGCTGTAACTACCACAGCTACAGCTGCACCAACGTCAACTACAGCTGCTAAGACAACAACAACTGTTTCCCCAACCACCGCATCCACAAACCCTCCAGCGTCAAATGAAGGTGTACTTATTCTAATGTTCCGGATGAACCGTATGTTTATGGAAGCCTACAAAGATTCAAATTCCTTGGATTACATTACTTTGGCTTTAAATGTCACAACTGAGGTAAAAGTTTATCATTAATAGAAATATTGAAATGGACATTTACAAACATATCTTGCTTGAGAGTTATTAGTATCTAGTACACATTTGTTTGTCCTTAAAATACTCATTATGCCCTCATATCTTTCCACAGTTGACTCGAGGATACAAGAATATATATCCTGTAATCTTCCTCAGATGCATCATCATCAGTTTCTGGTATGTTCAGTTTTCATTTTGGTCCATATTTCTGTAACTTACTTGCTGCTAGAACAAGTGTGTTATTTCCATTTACCATTATTTAATAGTACTAACACTACTACAACCAATAATAATAACTTTTATCCCATTTCACATACATTCTACTTCTTTGATTTTTTTAGGCCTGGATCTGTGGGTGTGACAACCAACTTGATCTTCACGAATCAGTCAGTGGTCCCTAACCTTACAGATGCAGTGGAATCCCTCAAGACAACCATCAACACGTCCACAGTTTTCTTAGATGTTATTCCTGGCAGTATCAAAGCTGGTAAGGATGAATCTTAAAACAATATTTAGGAAAATTCATACAGTACAGATGATTGTTTGAAGCAATTTTCCCGTCCGTGACACCATGTTTTTGCTGCTTTTGATGCTTAAAGCTTATTTACCAGCTCTGGTTTCATCAGTTGTGACCAAATTACATCATACTTGAATGCTGTATCTCATTTAAAGGTCTATCTTTTATTTCAAAACCATTTCAATCATGGTAGTCTCTTATAAGACTATCTTTACCCGTAGATGTGAGCAAAAATGATTCTGGTTCTCTGGTTTTCATCACTGATTATTTGAATCAGGAATGCGCAACTTTGATTGAGTTGGGGGCCACAAAAAAACGTGAGAGGTTGCAGTGGCTGGTGGGTCTTCATACCCACATCCCACATTTGCCATTAAAGCAAGTTTGCTGCAAACCTACAGATTTTGCCATGGGACGGAGATATAAAATGTGAAGTTTTACATCTTTTATATTTTTGCAAGAAGATAGACTTTGGGGAAGGCTTTGCAGAGGCTTTTAAATGGTCCAAATCTGATTTTTTTCTTACAGAAATCCGGAACTCCCCGACTAATGCTACGACTAATGCTACTACTACTGATAAGACTAATGATACGACTAATTCTACGACTAATGACACGACTACTCCTACGACTAGTACCACGACTAATGCCATGACTACTGCTACGGCCACTGCTACGACCACTGCTACGACCACTGCTACGACCACTGCTACGACCACTGCTACGACTACTGCAACCACCACGCCAGCAGCAGCCACGAAACCTACAGAGGGTTCACATACAGGCAGCAGCGCTATGGGAAGAAACAGACCTCAAGAAATGGTCACTTTACTACTTGCTTTAATGCTGATCTATTTCTTCTGAACAGAATAACTCTAGGACTCAATTAAACCCATTGAGTATAAGATATTCCACAATAAAGGCATATCTAAATTCAGCTATTAAGATTAAGAGATGTTAAGAAACATGTTAAGAAACTAAGCTAACACTGGCTTAGTTAAAGTAATTCCTTATCATTATGATTATGTTTAAAACTGTTAGTCTATTTTGTTTTGTACAAAATTGACCTCAATAGAAAATAAATCACTAAATAATGCTGGTAATGTGATGAAGCTAATTCTGCTAATGCCAGAAACTGGATTATTGTGTGAATGAAAGTAAATGTGTTGTGTTTTGATATTTAATATTTATATTTGTTTTAGTATATCGCAATAGCTTATGAATAATGTAATATAGTATTAATAGTAGTAATATTAGTATCATATGATATTAACTCATTATATTAGAAAATGATCTTCAAAAACGTATTCAGTAATATATATATTTTCTTCCTTACTGTAACCCAACTATTGGCGTACATTGAAATATTTGGAAATTACTTTGAAAACCCTTGAATAAATAATGCCATACACATTTTTTGAAAGAAGTCATTTTTTTTCATTTCACTTCACCAATTTGGACTATTTTGTGTGTGTCCATTACATGAATTCCAAACAAAAATCAATTTAAATTACAGGTTGTAATGCAACTAAATAGGTCAAAAGCCAAAGGGGATGAATACTTTTGCAAGGCACTGTACAGCCACAACAACCACATCTTCTCCGACAACAACTACAGCATCTACAACATCCACAACAGTTTCCTGTACAACAACCATAGACAGCCTGACAACAACCACAGCTGTTCCCAAAACAACCACAGATACAACCACAACAACCACATTTTCTCACACAACAACTACAGCATCTCCCAATACCTCAACAGCTTCCCCTATAACAATGACAGCTCTTCCCACAATAATCACCAATATGTTTGGTTATGGAAAATACATTTAACAGCAGTTTAGATGGCCCAATGATTATCTACACTAAACGTGCTTGTTTTGCCTCATAAACAGGAAGCTGAACTTCAAAACAGGGCATCCCTATAAGGTCACGATTGGATGTGTGCCAGGATGGATAGCTAGTCAACGGGAGATCGCAGTAAACGGGGGTGATATGGTTTTTTGAGGGCTGTATGTAATGCTTTTCTATGGAGGAACGCCTTGTTGTCTGTGGGACCAAGTTTTCACTGTGAAGAGTTCATTTCCCATGTTCAGATTTAGGCTTGCGTTCATCGGGAGAGTCTGCTGAACGATCCCATGCATGTTTTGTTTCTAGCCTCAACCATTCTGCCGATGTCATTCAAAAGCACATTAGACTCTAGGTCAGGCTTGTTTTAAAAAGGTCATACCAAGGATCATTTGAATTTTAAGGCCCCTTGGCATATAACCAAAAAATATATACATTTTTTTTATGAAGAATGATTTGGGGCCTTACTGCTATTAGTATTGGTCATTTTGTAAACGTGTATAATTTTATGGAACTACCACATGTGCCAATCTCATTGAGCATCAAATTATTAGAGATACACATAGTTTTTTCACTCACCATGCGTCATTTGTGTAATGGTCATGTTAGGTGAAAAGTGTCATTTTTTGGGATGTGAGCACTCAGTTTGTTTGTTTGACCCGATGAAGTTCCGTTTCAGGTCAAAACGTTGTCAATAAAGATAAAGTGGTGAATTGGGAGCTTTGACAGTGTGCGGGCCTTCTTGTTCGTTACTGCTATTAGCCCATACAAACGCGTTGAATAACAGATTTACTACAAGGAACGACAGATAGGCCCAAAAATGATCTAAAGGAAGTGTCTGTCGTATATCTGGAAGAATAATAAACAGTAAACATTTGTAATTAACCCCTTATTTTTGGCACTAAAAAGTCTCCATATACAGTGCATTCAGAAAGTATTCAGATGCCTAGAGTTTTTCCACATGTTGTTACATCACAGCATTATTCTAAATTTGATTCAATTAAATGTTTTTCTCGTCAATCTACACACAATACCTCAAAATGACAAAGCGAAAACAAGTTTTTAGAAACTTTTGCAAATATATAAACAGAAAAAACAGAAAATCCTTTTTTACCTATGGATTCAGACCCTTTGCTATGAGACTGGAAATTTAGCTCAGGTGCATCCTGTTTCTATTGATCATCCTTGAGATGTTTATATCAATTGATTGGAGTCCACTTCTGGTCAATTCAATTGATTGGACTTGATTTGGAAAGGCACACACCTGTCAGTATATGGTACCACAGTTGACTGTGCATGTCAGAGCAAAAACCAAGCCATGAGGTGGAAGGAATTGTCTGTAGAGCTCCGAGACAGGATTGTGTTGAGGCACATATCTGAGGAAGGGTATCAAAACATTTCTGCAGCACTGAAGTAACCCAAGTACACAGTGGCCTCCATCATTCTTAAATGGAAGAAGTTTGGAACCACCAAGACTCTTCCTAGAGCTGGCCATCCGGCCAAACTGAGCAATCCAGGGAGAAGGGCCTTGGTCAGGGAGGTGACCAAGAACCCAATGGTCAGTCTGACAAAGCTCCAGAGTTCCTCTGTGGAGATGGGAGAACATTCCAGGTTTGACAACCATCTCTGCAGCACTCCACCAATCAGGTCTTTATGGTAGAGTGGCCAGATGGACTCCACTCTTCACTAAAAAGCACATGACAGCCCGCTTGGAGTTTGCCAAAAGGCACCTAAAGAACTCTCAGACCATGAGAAAAAAGATTCTCTGGTCTGATGAAACCAGGATTTAACTCTTTGAACTGAATGTTATGCATCCCTACGGTGAAGCATGGCAGTGGCAGCATTATGCTGTGGGACTGTTTATCAGCGTCTGGGACTGGGAGACTAGTTAGGAGTGAGGGGAAAGATGAAAATAGTAAAGTACAGAGAGTTCATTGATGAAAACCTGCTCCAGAGCGCCCTTATTCCCTTTCCAACAGGACAACAACCCTAAGCACAAAGCCAAGACAATGCAGGAGTGGCTTATAGACAAGTCTCTGAGTGGCCTAGTTTGAGTGGCCTAGACAGAGCCTGGACTTGAACCCTATCGAACATCTCTGGAGAGATCTGAAAATAGCTGTGCAGCGACAGTCCCCATCCAACCTGACAGAGCTTGAGAGGATCTGCAGAGAAGAATGGGAGAAACTCCCCAAAAACAGGTGTGTCAAGCTTGTAGCGTCATACCCAAGAAGACTCAAGGCAATAATCATTGCCAAAGGTGCTTCAACAAAGTACTGAGTAAATGGACTGAATACTTACTTAAATGTAATATTTCATTATTTTTTAAATTCACAAAAAAATTGAAAAACCTGTTTTTTTCTTTGTCATTGTGGTGTATTGTGTGTAGATTGATGAGGGGGAAAACTATTTAATCCATTTTAGAATAAGGCTGTTAGGTAACACACCTGGAAAAGGTCAATGGGTTTGAATACTTTCCGAATGCATTGTTGTTATAGAAAAGTAGAGACAGAGATCGTAAATGTTACACTGCAGTTGAGGAACAATGGGAAAGACATTCCACTTTAAAAGTTGATAAACTTGTATCCCCACTTTTAAATTGCCCATTAATGTTTTGGTACACATACTGGAGAGCTCCTCTTCTACACCTATTCAGCATCGTTCACACCCTCTTAAGCTTTAGCCCCTCCCATCTCTTTAAGGATTCACATGTGAGGACATGTTAAACAGAGCGAGTAAGGTAGTGTTGTAAACAACCAAAGATTTCGAGACTAAAAGTGGTGAAAGTAGTAGCCTACAATAAGGAACAACTCCAGGTATAAATACACTATATCTAGTCTGTGGCCTATATCCTAATCTGACTTTGGTGCAGGTCATGTTGTTCTTCACATTATCGTCTCTGGTAAACACAGACTATATCAAATAAATGTGTGTTTTGTTTGTCACATGCAAATAATACAGAAGGTGTGAAATGGTTTAGTAGCAATATAAAAACTCTGAAGTGTCAAGATCAAAATATTCTGTAAATATTTTAAATTATTAGATGATGCTTACTCAGACACAATTTAATAAATGTATGGGTCATGTGAAAGAAATGCTATAACCAACCCAGCCACATCTACAGTTGAAGTCGGAAGTTAACATAAAATTAGGTTGGAGTCATTAAAACTCATTTTCAACCACTCCACAAATGTATTGTTAAAAATCTATAATTTTGGCAAGTCGGTTAGGAGATCTACTTCGTGCACGACAAAAGTAATTGTTCCAACAATTGTTTACAGACTGATTATTTCACTTAAAAATCACTGTATCACAAATCCAGTGGGTCAGTAGTTTACATACACAAAGACTGTGCCTTTAAACAGCTTGTAAAATAAATACAAATATGTCATGGCTTTAGAAGCTTCTGATAGTATAATTGACATCATTTGAGTCAATTGGAGGTGTAGCTGTGGATGTATTTCATTTCCTACCTTCAAAAGCAGTGCCTCTATGCTTGACATCATGGGAAAATCAAAAGAAATCAGCCAAGACCTCAGAAAAAAATTGTGGACCTCCACAAGTCTGGTTCATCCTTGGAACAATTGCCAAACGCCTGAAGGTACCAGGTTCATCTGTACAAATAATAGTACGCAAGTATAAACACCATTGGACCACGCAGCTGTCATACCGCTTAGGAAGGAGATGCGTTCGGACTGCAAGAGATTAACGTACTTTGGTGCGAAAAGTGCAAATCAATCCCAGAACAACAGCAAAGGACCTTGTGAAGATGTTGAGCAAACAGGTATAAAAGTAAAAAGGTATCCACAGTAAAATGAGTCCTATATCAACATAACCTGAATGGCCGCTCAACAAGGAAGAATCCACTGCTCCAAAACCGCCATAAAAAAAGCCAGACTACGGTATGCAACTGAAAATGGGGACAAAGATTGTACTTTTTGGCGAAATGTCCTCTGGTCTGAGGAAACAAAAATAGAACTGTTTGGTCATAATGACCATCGCTATTTTTGGAGGGAAAAGGGAGAGGCTTGCAAGCCGAAGAACACCATCCCAAACGTGAGGCACGGGGATGGCAGCATCATGTTGTGGGTGTGCTTTGCTGCACGAGGGACTGGTGCACTTCACAAAATAGTTGGCATCATGAAGCAGGAAAATTATGTGGATGTATTGAAGCAACATTTCAAAACATCAGTCAGGAATATAATGCTTGGTCGCAAATGGGTCTTCCAAATAGACAATGACCCCAAGCATACTTCCAAAGTTGTGGCAAAATGGCTTAAAGACAACAAAGTCAAGGTATTGTAGTGGCCATCACAAAGGCCTGACCTCAAGTCTATAGAACATGTGTGGGTAGAACTGAAAAAGCAAGTGCGAGAAAGGAGGCCTACAACCTGACTCAGTTACAACAGCTCTGTCAGGAGGAACGGGCCAAAATTCACCCAACTTATTGTGGGAAGCTTATGGAAGGCTACACTAAACGTTTGACCCAAACAATTTGAAGGGAATGCTACCAAATACTAATTGAGTGTATGTATTCTTCCGACCCACTGGGAATGTGATGAAATAAATAAAAGATGAAATAAATCATTCTCTCTACTATTATTCTGACATTTCTCATTCTTAAAATAAGGTGGTGATCCTAACTGACCTAAGACAGATAATTTTTACTTGGATTTAATGTCAGCAATTGTGAAAAACTGAGTTTAAATGAATTTGACTAAGGTGTATGTAACCGACTTCAACTGTATGTTAGCGTGTATACACAGCCTTTTCAAAGTTAGCAATGTATGTAAAAAACAGACTCTGAAGTGTTTTCAGTTGTAGAGTTGTGTTTAGTTGTTTATGGTTCCAAACATACAGTGAATTCAGAAAGTATTATCCCATTCTTCTCTCCAGATCCTCTCATACTCTGTCAGGTTGGATGAGGAGCGTCGCTGCACAGCTGTTTTCAGGTCTCTCCAGAGATGTTCGATAGGGTTCAAGTACGGGCTCTGGCTGGGCCACTCTAGGACATTCAGAGACTTGACCCGAAGCCAATGCTGCACTAACTTGGCTGTGTGCTAAGGTTGATGTCCTGTTGGAATATGTACCATCGCCCCAGTCTTGAGCACTCTGGAGTAGGTTATCGTCAAGCATCTTTCTGTACTTTGCTCTTTTCATCGTTCTCTCGATCCTGACTAATCTCCTAGTCCCTGTCGGTGAAAAACATCCCCACAGAATAATGCTGCTCCCACCACCATGCTTCACTGTAGGGATGGTGCCAGGTTTCCACCAGACGTGACACTTGGCTTCATCAGACCAGAAAATCTTGTTTCTCATGGTCTAAGAGTCCTTTAGGTATCTATTGGCAAATTCCAAGCGTGCTGTCATGTGCCTTTTCCTATGGAGTGACTTCCATCTGGCCACTATACCATAAAGGCCTGATTGGTGGAGTTCTGCAGAGATGGTTGTCTTTCTGGAAGGTTCTCCCGTCTCCAAAGAGGAACCCTGGAGCTCTTTCAGAGTGACCAGCGAGTTCTTGGTCACCTTTCTGACCAAGGCCATTCAACCCCGATTACTCAGTTTGGCCGGGCGGCCAGCTCTATAAAGATCTTGGTGGTTCCAAACTTCTTCCATCTAAGAATGATGGAGGCCACTGTGTTCTTGGGGACCTTCAATGCTGCAGACATTTTTTGGTACCCTTCCTCAGATCTGTGCCTCAACACAATCCTGTCTCGGAGCTATACGGACAATTTCTTCGACCTCATGGCTTGGTATTTGCTCTGACATGCAGTGTCTACTGTCGGACCTTATATAGACAGGTGTGTGCCTCTTCAAATCAAATCAAATCCAATTTTATTGGTCACGTGCACATGGTTAGCAGATGTTATTGCGAGTGTAGCGAAATGCTTGTGCTTCTAGTTCTGACCGTGCAGTAATATCTAACAAGTAATCTAACAATTTCACAACAACTATTTTATACACGCAAGTGTAAAGGAATGAATAAGAAAATCTACATTTAAATATATTGATGAGCGGTCGTCGTGCAGCATAGGCAAGATGCAGTAGATAGTTTAGAGTACAGTATATGCATATCAGATGAGTAATGTAGGGTATGTAAACATTTTATAAAGTGTCATTGTTTAAAGTGACTAGTGATAAGTTATTACATCCAATTAGTAATTATTAAAGTGGCTAGAGATTTGAGTCAGTATGTTGGCGGCAGCCACTCAATGTTAGTGATGGCTGTTTAACAGTCTGATGGCCTTGAGATAGAAGCTGTTTTTCTGTCTCTTAGTCCCTGCTTTGATGTACCTGTACTGACCTCGACTTCTGGATGATAGCGGGGTGAACAGGCAGTGGCTCGTGTGATTGTTGTCCTTGGTGATCTTTTTGGCCTCCCTGTGACATCGGGTGGTGTAGGTGTCCTGGAGGGCAGGTAGTTTGCCCCCGGTGATGCGTTGTGCAGACCTCACTAGGCAGTGATACAGCCCAACAGGATGCTCTCGATTGTGCATCTGTAAAAGTGTGTGAGGGTTTTTAGGTGACAAGCCAAATTTCTTCAGCCTACTGAGGATTAAGAGGCGCTGTTGCGCCTTCTTCACCACGCTGTCTGTGTGGGTGGACCATTTCAGTTTGTCCGTGATGTGTACGCCAAGGAACTTAAAACTTTCCACCTTCTCCACTACTGTCCCGTCGATGTGGATAAGGGGGTGCTCCCTCTGCTGTTTCCTGAAGGCCACAATGATTTCCTTTGTTTTGTTGATTGTGAGGTTATTTTCCCGACACCACACTCCGAGGGCTCTCACCTCCTCCCTGTAGGCCGTCTCATCAATATTTTTAATAAAGCCTACCACTGTAGTATCGTCTAGTTAACCTCTTGGAACCACCCCCCCACCGGATCCTGGATAATTGTCATCAACTTCGCTAAATAGCATAGTGCAACGGTCAAATAATCTTACTAGAAAATATTCATATTCATGAAATCACAAGTGAAATATAACGAAACACAGCTTAGCCTTTTGTTAATCACCCTGTCGTCTCCGATTTTGAAATGATGCTTTACAGCGAAAACAATACAAGCGTTTGTGTAAGTTTATCTATATATTAGAAAAACATTATGTACACCTAGCGGCAGGTAACTTGGTCACAAAAATCTGAAAAGCAATCAAATGAATCGTTTACCTTTGATGAGCTTCGGATGTTTCCACTCACGAGACTCCCAGTTAGACAGCAAATGTTCCTTTTGTTCTTTTGTTTTTTTATAACCAAATACCTCTGTTAGTTTGATGCGTTATGCCTAGGAATCGGTCTTGACAACGCAGACAAACATTCCAAATTATATCCATAATATCAACATTTACATGGCAAACATTTTTTTATAATCAATCATCAATGTGTTTTTCAAATATCTATTAGATAATATATCAACCGGGACAGTTGCCCTTTTCACTAGGACCGGGAGGAAAAATGGCTACCTCTCTGTTTAGCGCAAAAATCACACTGAGAGCCAACAACTGACCAGTTACGCAATGTGAACGTTTACGCTCATTCTTCAAAATAAAGACCTGAAACTACATCTAAAGGCTGTAGACACCATAGGGAAGCCACAGAAAAATGAATCTGGTTGATATCCCTTTCAATGGGCAATAGGGATGCATAGAAAGACAAGGTTTTCAAAATAAGAGTCACTTCTTGATTGGATTTTTCTCAATATCTCAATATCAGTTCTGTTATACTCACAGACAATATGTTTACAGTTTTGGGAACAGTTTTCTATCCTAAGCTGTCAATTATATACATATTCTAGCATCTGGCCCTGAGAAATAGGCAGTTTACTTTGGGAACGTTATTTTTCCAAAAATAAGAATAGTGCCCCCTAGCTTCAAGAGGTTCAAATCATGTCCAATCAATTGAATATACCACAGGTGGAGTCCCATCAAGTTGTAGAAACATCTCATAGGATGATCAATGGAAACAGGATGCAACTGACGAACTGAAGTCTCATAGCAAAAGGTCTGAATACTTATGTAAATAAGGCATTTCAGTTCTTAATTTTTATGAAATTATTTAACATGTGTACAAACCTGTTTTCACTTTGTCATTAAGGGGTATTGTGTGTATTTTTCAATTTTAGAATAAGGCTATAACGTAACAAAATGTGGGAAAAGTCAAGGGGTTTGACCACTTTCCGAATGCACTGTATGTCATTTTCTTAATTCATCTAGTGACTAACCCATCTATGACAGCATAGTGTTGAATTATTATGCTAGCTAGTCTTGGGTGCTAGCCTGGTAGGAGTTACAGAAGAGACAGATGGGATGAAAGTAACACAATGTAAACTGATGATCGAGAATAAAGCAATGTTTAAGCACAGGCCATTGTCTTCTCTAGTTCATAATGCATAAACAAGTAAATTAATGTTTGAAAATGATATGTATGACATCATTAGACTTATGCCTTAATTGACCTAATAGATACTTTTTTATTTAACCTTTTTTTAACTTGGCAAGTGAGTAAAGAACAAATGCTTATTTATAATGATTGCCTATCCCAGCCAAACCCTAACCCGGACGATGTTGGGCCAATTGCGCGCCACCCTATGGACTTACAATCAGGCCAGTTTGTGATGCAGCCTGGAATTGAACAAGGGTCTGTAGGGACACCTCTAGCACTGAGATGCAGTGGATTAGACCGCTGTGCCACTCGGAAGCCCTTCTCACATAAGCTTTCATCAGCAGGTTATTGGTTAAAAATATATATCTTTATCATTAAGGGAGTCAATAACCTTATGTCAAGTCAAGGAAATGTGAAAAGCATGATGAGTTTCCTGTTTGAGAAGAGAATAAAGCAGTTTATTCTATCAAAACTTGAGGAGTGCACATAAGGACAGCTGGAGCGCACCTAATTGGTAGGGCTAAGCATGAATAGTCATTGAAAATGGTGAAAAACATCTTCTACTACATTCCCATTAAAATGAGATAAGAAAATAATGGTTAATATATCTATTTAGTCATCCATAATTGCACAACATTGCATGTTGATGCGTGGTTAAATTAAAAACAGAAATGCCTTCTTTACATAGGTATACAGACCCTTTGACGTGATAAATCACGGAACATGGAAACATAGCCTGGCGCATCAAAATAACCACATAACAATAAACAATTTCACACAAAGACATGGAGGGGAACAGAGTGATAAATACATGCAGTGTGATGAGGAAATGTAAACCAGGTGTGCAGGGAACAAGACAAAACAAATGGAACAATGAAAAATGGAGCGGCGATGGCTGGAAAGCCGGTGATGCCGACCGCCGAAAGCCGCCCATACAAGGAGAGGAGCCGACTTCAGCGGAAGTAGGGACACCTGTTTCCATTGGTAATCCTTGAGATGTTTCTAAAACTAGATTGGAATCCACCTGTGGTAAATTCAATTGATCGGACATGATTTGAAAGTCAAACAACTGTCTATATAAGGTGCCACGGTTGTAAGAGCAACAACCAAGCCATGAGGTGGAAGGAATTGTCTGTAGATCTCCGAGACAGGATTGTGTTGAAGCACAGATCTGGGGAAGGGTACCAAAACATTTCTGCAGCATTGAAGGTCCCCAAGAACACAGTGGCTTCCATCGTTATTAAATGGAAGACGTTTGGAACCACCAAGACTCTTCAAGGAGCTGGCCGCCTGGCCAAACTGAGCAATTGAGGGAGAACGGCCTTGGTCAGGGAGGTGACCAAGAACCCGCTGGTCACTCTGAGAGACCTCCAGAGTTCCTCTGTGGAGATGGGAGAACCTTCACGAATGACAACCATCTCTGAAGCACCAATCAGGCTTCTTGACAGCCCGCTTGGAGTTTGCCAAAAGGCACCTACAGGACTTTCAGACCATGAGAAACAAGATTCTCTGGTCTGATGAAACCAAGATTGAACACTTTGGCATGAATGCCAAGCGTCACATCTGGAGGTAACCTGGCACCGTCACTATGGTGAATCATGGTGGTGATAGCATTACGCTTTGGGGATGCTTTTCAGCGGCAGGCAATGGGAGACTAGTCAGAATCGATGGAAGGATGAACAGAGCAAAGTACAGAGAGATCCTTGATGAAAACATGCTCCACAGTGCTCAGGACCTCAGACTGGGGTGAAGGTTCACCTTCAAACAGTTAAACGACACTAAGCACACAGCCAAGACAACGCAGGAGTGGCTTCCGGACAAGTCTCTGAATATCCTTGAGTGGCCCAGACAGAGCCCAGACTTGAACCCTAACGAACATCTCTGGAGAGACCTGAAAATAGCTATGCAGTGACGCTCTACATCCAATCTGACAAAGCTTAAGAGGATCTGCAGAAAAGACTGGGATAGACTCCCCAAATACGCCACCAAAGGTCCTTCAACAAGTACTGAGTATAGGGTCTGAACACTTACGTAAATGTAAAAATAAAATAAAATATCATCCTTTTTAGAATAAGGCTGTAACGTAACAACATTTTGAAAAAGTCCGAATGCACTGTAACTTAGCAATTACATTTACTTTTGATACATAAGTATATTTAAAACTAATTTGTTTTAGGATTTTACTGAAGCAGTATTTTACTGTGTGACTTTCAACTTTTACTTGAATCATTTTCTATTATTGTTCTTCAATTCTTTACTTTTTGTCAAGTATGACAATTGGGTACTTTTTCCTTCACTGCTCCCCAAATCCTACAGGTATGTTTAATAGTGGGTGAAATGCAAGACTGGCCATTACAGTAGCCATTGCTTCCAGAGTAAACCTCAATCTGCTGATTACTCATCATGAAAGTTCCAGACTGATGGTACAGGTGTAGTCAATTCAACCACCTCAACTTTTAAGATCAATAAAGACATTAATTGAGATTCAAGGTGATGGAGGTTCGTGTTTCTTATCATTTGCCATCCAACATATCACCTTGGATTTTTTTAGCTTTCAGCTTAAAAGCCAGGACAGGGCGGCAAGTAGCCTAGTGGTTAGAGTGTTGGGCCAATAACCGAAAGGTTGCTGTATTTAATCCCAGTGCTGACAAGGCAAAAATCTGTTGTTCTGCCCCTGAACGAGGCAGTTAGCCTACCGTGGAACAGTGGGTTGTCATTTTGAATAAGAATTTGTTCCTAACTGACTTGCCTAGTTAAATAAAAATCTAATAATAATTCAAGTTAAGCAGGGTTGGGCCTGGTCATATACCTGGAACAGGAACTCCCTAGAATAATACAGTTGTTGTACATGGAAGTTGTGTTGGAGGGCCAGTAGAGGACACTCTTCTCTCTAAAATAAGGTTACCTCAATGGCACTGCCATGCAAAAAGTATTAGTCCGTATACCCTTTGCACTTGCAGACAAATGGTATACGCTATACAGATAGGTCTAAGCAATATGACAACAAATTCATATTGAAAATCAGAGCTACTACCATATTGCTTACTAATTACACATTCTGGAGTCCCAAACAACATTGCAATGGCTATTTTTGTCATCCCCACCTTAAAATTGGCACAAATACTGTAGTTCTCACCTCCCCACCGTGACAGTAAATTTGTTGCTACCATTTTGGCCCAAAAATGATTGCTTCGCATCACCATGGTGAGCGGTATAAATCGCTTTATTCAGAAAAGTGCAATGTTTATCTACCACTGAGAGAGGAAGAATTTGATAATTGAGTATAAATATTGATGCTGTTGTTGTTAAAACACCTCACAGATTGGTTGAATTCAGTTGTTTTCTTTTTTGTAAAAAAGAAAAATTCTCTGCCAGAGTGATAATGAACAGATTAATATCATTTCTGTTGGCTGATTGAATTGATGCTATGTTGAACAACCACAACCCTTGATTGATCGCTAACAATTTAATGAGCTGAAAAACCTTATGGTTGACATCAGGTGAAATGTAGAGCTCATTTTCAATCAATGTTTGATACAACATGTTTGTGTGACTATGCATTGATCAGACAATTATTAGTGACTTCTCGTAGCTGCATGTTTAAGATCCTATTGGTGACATTTTTTGTAGTGGAAAAGAATTGGGAAGAATTGTAGTGGAAACATACTGTAAACTTTATCATAATCTCCAAGGGTGTTTTAATTAGAAACTTTATCAACAATGCATTATAAGGAGGCACTTATTTAACAAAATTTTAGTATACTGAGCAATACATGAATAGCATCTTTATAGCACACATTTATTGAAGACAATATTCAGATTAAGTAAGGACTGACGCTGAAGCAGAGAAGCAGGTACGGGGAGTCAAACATTTAATTGGAACAGACATGGAAACAAGACAGGAACAGCGTCAGCAATTAATGCTGAGTGCCAGGGGGAAGAGCGGGAGCAGGCGTGACAGTACACCCCCCCCCAGAGGTGCCACCTGGCATCCCACCTGGGCGAGTGTGACGGGCTACTCTGAAGCACCAATCGGGCGCTGGACAACCTGGCTGGGAGTGAAATCCCGAAGAACCGGCAGAAGCGTGAGAGCCTGGCGAGCCGGCTAAGGGATAGGAGCCTGACGATCCAGCTGAGACATGAAGGCCTGTCGATCCCGCTGAGACATGAAGGCCTGTCGATCCCGCTGAGACATGAAGGCCTGTCGATCCCGCTGAGACATGAAGGCCTGTCGATCCAGCTGAGACATGAAGGCCTGTCGATCCCGCTGAGACATGAAGGCCTGTCGATCCCGCTGAGACATGAAGGCCTGTCGATCCAGCTGAGACATGAAGGCCTGTCGATCCCGCTGAGACATGAAGGCCTGTCGATCCCGCTGAGACATGAAGGCCTGTCGATCCCGCTGAGACATGAAGGCCCGTCGATCCCGCTGAGACATGAAGGCCCGTCGATCCAGCTGAGACATGAAGGCCCGTCGATCCAGCTGAGACATGAAGGCCTGTCGATCCCGCTGAGGTGTGGGAGCCCGATGATCCGGCGGAGGCTTAGCAGCCTGACGAGCCGGCTGGGCATAAAAACCTGACTATCAGGCTGAGGCCTGACGTGGGATGGGCGCCTTCAGAGCCATCCGAGGCAAGAAACCTCTCGACGCTGAAATAGAGAAGCAGGTACGGGGAGTCAAATATTTCATTGGAACAGACATGGAAACAAGACAGAAACAAGGTCATATGACAATCAATGCTGAAGCTGGGAACAGAGCGGGGGAACAGACAGATATAGGGGAGGTAATGACAGAGGTGAATGAGTCCAGGTGAGTTCCATAATCACTGATGTGTGATGGGGGAAGGCAGTTATGCCTAGGGCCCTTGAGCGCCGGTGAGGAAGAGCAGGAGCAGGTGTGACAGATTAAATCACGGTGTCAGATTATAATTATGTTCATGGTAATTTGAGATTTTGTACAATTATTTTTCACCACAAAAATGTTTCATAATGTCTTTTAAACTCTGAGTACATACATTGCATCGGAAATTAAGCTTGTGGGGTAAATTGAGCCAAACGGATTAGTTGAGCCACCGTTGTTTCTAGGAAACCATACACAAAATGAATAATTTGCCCAAATATTAGGAAGAGGTCATCATTTCATGGTGTAACGGTTTTCTTTAGGTGAAGTAGAGGCAGACCAAAATGCAGCGTCGTGGTTATTCATGTTTTTTAATAAAGACACTAGACATAAATAAACGAACAAAAACAATACACGTGGAAAACCAAAAACAGCCCTATCTGGTGCAAAACACAGAGACAGGAACAATCACCCACAAACACACAGTGAAACCCAGGCTACCTAAATATGGTTCCCAATCAGAGACAATGACTAACACCTGCCTCTGATTGAGAACCATATCAGGCCAGACATAGAAATAGACAAGACATCCAACATAGAATGCCCACTCAGATCACACCCTGACCAACCAAAACATAGAAACATACAAAGCAAACGATGGTCAGGGTGTGACACATGGATTCTATAAAGGAAGAAACCACATGGAAAAAGTGGTAAGCAAGACATCCAAAAAACTGATTTTCAATGAATCAAATACAGTTATAGTGTTGGAGGTTTCATGATGCTTGTATATAAACCAAAGTAGATCATTTTAAGATTGGTCTATACATCAGCTTCAATATGAGGTCCTAAACCTAGCATTAAAGCGCATCCTTGTAGCTGTGTCTGCTATTTTAGTAAATATGTTTGCCATGGGATAATTTGAGCCAATGGCCATGAGTTGGCAGGTAGCCTAGTGGTTAGAGCATTAGACTAGTAACCGAAAGGTTAAAAGATAGTATATAGTTGCGAAGAGTCCCTGTAATGCTAGATTCCGATCATTCAGGTGAGAAAAGAAATCACCCAGATAGGCCAGTCGTGTGAAAAACTCGTCATCATGCAAGTGGTCAGACAAGTGAAAATGGTCAGTGAAGAAAATGTTAAGGTCGTCTCTCATTAAAAAAAAACATGTCAATACATTGCCCGTTGATAACCTGCACACTTCTGCGTGTGACTTCTGCGTGTTGTAACAACCTCTCCTATCATTGCCCCTATCATTGTCCAGAAGCTGAAAAACCTCACTGATCCCTCCAATCCAGTAGCCCTTCTTTCTCTGAACGTGCCGTCCTTGGCCATCACTGAATGACCTTCTTGTATCCAAATCAGCAGGTCAAGACTAGTCATTCAACTGTAACATGATCGCTGCCCCTATCATTGCATAGTTCAGAAAACACACAAGAGTTCAGGGCCTTGCATTAACAAAGTTAACCATTTTCACTGTGTCCAAAACGTCTTTCAAGCTGCAGCTACGTTTCGATACAATTCCTGTGAGAGAGTAACGGTTAATGTGATTGGATGTTAATTATTTGACTAGGCTATCTGTATATGACATTGTGTTGTTATTTGGCAATTTGAGTAATTGAAGCCCTGAAAAATACAACTACTTTTGATCCTGACTAACTCTCCAGTCCCTGCCGGTGACAAGCATACCCATGTCTCTGATTTTCAAGCAGATTTAAGTCTGGACCTAGACTAGCACCCTCAGAAACACTCAACACCATGTGGAAAACCATTTAGTAATTTAGCAGACACTCTTATTCAGAGTGACTTTTACAGTTAGTGAATTCAGGTACGAGAACCACAACTCACAGTCATAGTAGTAAACCTTTTACCTGCCTCAGTCTTGTGAAGACATTCACACCAGTGTATGGATGCAACCCATTTGTTCATTCTAAATGTTCCATTGCTATACTGGCTGGCAGCATTCTTATCCCTTGCTTGCAAGCTAGACAACTACGGCTAATTTACAGTCACATCAAAAAGTGTAGCCAGAATAACAGCAAAGTATCGGCATTTGCATTTGTTTAAGCTGTTTTCATAGTGACCTTTACTTGCTTACATCCATAACAATGACCTAATCGCCTGGCATAGAAAATGTGCTCATTCGTCTGGACACTGTTGTTCAGAGGAGCTAGCGAACAACACAGCTAACATAATCACTTCAAACTGAAACTGGAAAGACTGCAAACTAGCTCCACCTTGTTTCATTTGACTGGCTGAGAAACGTTGCCTTTCTGGTCGTCTCGTCCCGACTCCGGACAAGTTCATTAATATGGAACATCTTGAACATCTTGAGATCTCATTTGAATATTGAAACAATGTTTCAAATGTCGGAGCGACAGAGTCGCCCCTGTTTTTTTGTAATTTAATGCACATTTCTATCATTTTCATTTTACTTACAAAGTATGGAGTAGGTTCATTTGATTAATTCATTGTTAGATTTAATTTTAAGGCTGCACAATGTGAAAACCTTGAAAAAGGTGTGAATACGCTTTAGGCATTGTATAATGAAAGAATTCTGCTTTGTCTGTTTTTCTTTCTTGATTTAACATAGTAAACGTCTTGATTGATTTGGCAGAGATACATGAAGGATTTTTTGGCCACAGGTTTACTTGGTTACAATATAATTTCATGTGATATTATTGGATTAGGAAACATTTCTCTAAACTGGTGCATAGTTTTTATTACTGTTTTTTAATTTCACATGAAATATCGTTATGTAAACAATTTTGTTTACTTTGTTTAAATTGTTTAATTTTGTTTCTAATTTCTGTTGATGGATTTGAAATGAGAAACGGTTATTTTTTAAGTTCAGATGTGTGTATAAAGTTTGCACATAAAAAACAATTGCGTTTAAATTGATGAAATGCACAAATACTATCATGATAATGAAATTTGTCGGATAATGATAGATAACTCTTTCAAGTAACGCTATAAAATCTAAATCATAAAAAATCCTAGCCTTCTTACACGAAATTCAGTATCTTGCATGTCAATTTCTACTCACCTGAACTTCTTGAAATAATAAATAAAGCCCACATAAAATTAGACTCTCAAAGGGTCACAAAGTTATTGTCAGCCGGGTATACAGGTCCAAAAGTAGCGCATATCCTCACTCTATCACCTCACGATCGTTACTGTCAGTATGGCAGGAGAACCCAGGTATGCTCAATATGAATCTCAGACCATATTTACAGCCTTAGTAATTACAATTGCTGATCAATTGGTTGGGTGGACTCAATGTCAACCCTTTTGTGTTGTTAGGCCCTCTTTATAAATTAGAATGTTCCTAAACATTACTCCACCCCGGATAATCCATCTACCCTGCCCCAATGTGCAAATACATCATCAGTGCCATCCACCTAAATGTTGTTTTTGTTCATTGTCTGATAGGAAAAGAGGTATCGGAATGATTTGCCTTACCAGTTATAGCACAAGTCACAGATAATTGCTTTCTCAGAGACACGTGCAAATGTATCATGCAGAGGAGCACACCACAATGCATTCGTTCATACAATATGATAAAATACACCATATATACAAAAGTATGTCAGCCGCAGCCGAACAGAAGCCTAAGATCGGCTGGTGTGGTGTAAACTCGCCACCATTGGACTCTGGAGCAGTGGAAACGAGTTTCTCTGGAGTGATGAGTCACACTTCACCATCTGGCAGTCCGACGGACTAATCTTGTTTGGCGGAGGCCAGGAGAACACTACCTGCCCGAATGCATAGTGCCAACTGTAAAGTTTGGTAAAAGATTACTATGTTACAGTGCCTTGCGAAAGTATTCGGCCCCCTTGAACTTTGCGACCTTTTGCCACATTTCAGGCTTCAAACATAAAGATATAAAACTGTATTTTTTTGTGAAGAATCAACAACAAGTGGGACACAATCATGAAGTGGAACGACATTTATTGGATATTTCAACTTTTTTAACAAATCAAAAACTGAAAAATTGGGCGTGCAAAATTATTCAGCCCCTTTACTTTCAGTGCAGCAAACTCTCTCCAGAAGTTCAGTGAGGATCTCTGAATGATCCAATGTTGACCTAAATGACTAATGATGATAAATACAATCCACCTGTGTGTAATCAAGTCTCCGTATAAATGCACCTGCACTGTGAGAGTCTATTTAACCCTCTGTTTCCCCTCATGTCTTTGTCAGAGATTTGTTATTCAGTGTTGTGTTGTTTTTTGTATTGGTGCGCAACGGGGTCCTCATACCCGCTTTGTTTATTGGTTACATTTAGTGTTTGGAGTATGTTTCATTTATCGTTATTAAATAACTTCATTACACTTAGTTTGATTCTCCTGCGCCTGACTTCCCTGCCACCTATACACACGACTGACAGCATTTTCGATTTTTTTTGCACATTTATTGAAAATAAAAAGGAAATATCACATTTACTTAATATATTTTATTAAGTTTGCAAAAATGTCTAACAACCCCTTTCACTTTGTCATTATGGGGTATTGTGTGTAGATTGATGAGGAAATACATTCATTTTATCCAATTTAGAGGCTGTAACATAACACAATGTGGAAACAGTACTTTTTGAATACTTTACGAATGCACTATATGGAGGCACTGGTTTGACGCTGGAGATAATGAATAGGAAGCTGAAAAGGGGTGGAATTGCCCTTTAAGATGGAAGCCTCCATATATTCTGACATGGCTGTAATGGGTTCTCTCTTTTTTGGATATTGTTCTTTTTCTACTGCTGGCTCGCATGGCACTAATGAAATACTTTTAACAACGTGGTCAGATGCAGCTGAGATTGTTAGGTCTCTTACTATAAGGAGTTAAATCAAACTGGTCACTTGGGTGGGAGGAAAAGGTTGGGTATCATGTAAGGTTTATTTTTTTATATATTTTTTCCTTTCAATAGTGGAATCAGTTAGCATAGCATCTATTGTTGCTTGCTAGGCCCATGCATTTATTAGGTCCATGTATTATGAATTTAACATGTAAATTGTGTTATTGATAATCATGGTTTATGTCCGACGTGGGCTGACAATCTAATTGTGTTTTGCCTATAGCTTGAATGTATAATAAAACAATTGATCTAAAAATAAAGACATGCCTGACAATAGCACGTTTGACTGAACTTGGAAGCTGAATTCCATTAAATTGGCACACGCCTAAAAATAGTATTCTGTCAAAAATGACATAACTACACATGAATTGTGCATTATAATCCCAGAAACAATTCCAATTGTTTAAAATGGTCTATCTATATCTCCATTTAATCACAGTATTAGTTGTCACACCATTTGCATAGGCATAATAGGCTGTAGGCTACACGACGATAAGATACATAGAGCCATAAAGATGTATAATTATCCATCAAATTGGCAAGCTTTTATTAAAAATTAAAAACTGAAATATCACATTTACATAAGTGTTGCATATTAATCAGTACTTTGTGTAAGCACATTTGGCAGTGATTACAGCCTCAAGTCTTCTTGGGTATAACGCTACAAGCTTGGCACACCTGTATTTAGGGAGTTTCTCACATTTTCTGCAGGTCCTCTCAATCTCTGTCAGCTTGGATGGGGAAAGTCACTGCACAGCTGTTTTCAGGTCTCTACGAAGATGTTCGATAGTGTTCAAGTCCGGGCTCTGGCTGGGCCACTCAAGGATATTCAGAGACTTGTTCCGAAGCCACTCCTGTGTTGTCTTGGCTGTTTGCTTTGGGTTGTTTTCCTGTTGGAAGGTGAACCTTTATGTTACTTTGTGATTCTGAGTGCTCCGGAGCAGGTTTTCATCAAGGATCTCTACTTTGGTCCGTTCATTTTGCCCGCAATCCTGACTAGCCTCCCAATCCCTGCCACTGAAAAAAAAACACCACATGATGCTGCCACCACCATGCTTCACCGTTCGGATGGCGCTAGGTTTCCTCCAGACGTGACGTGATGCTTGGCATTCAGTTCAAACAGTTTCATCTTGGTTTCTTCAGACCAGAGTATCTTATCTTGTTTCTCATGGTCTGAGAGTCCTTTAGGTGCATTTTGACAAACTCCAAGCGGTCTGTCATGTGCCTTTGACTGAGGAGTGACTTCCGTCTGGCCACTCTACCATAAAGGCCTGATTGGTGGAGTGCTGCAGAGAGGGTTTTCCTATCTCCACAGACAAACTCTGGAGCTTTGTTAGAGTTACCAAAGGATTCTTGGTCACCTCCCTGACCAAGGGCCTTCTCCCCCACTTGCAGAGTGTGGCAGAGCGGCCAGCTCTAGGAAGAGTCATGTTGAATCTAAACTTCTTCCATTTAAGAATGATGGAGGCCACTGTGTTATTGGCGACCTTCAGTGCTGCAGAAATGTTTTGCTACCCTTCCCCAGATGTGTACTTCGACAAAATTAAGTGTCGGAGATCTATGGACAATTCCCTCGAGGTCATAGCTTGGTTTTTGCTCTGACATGCACTGTCAACTATGGAACCTTATATAGACAGGTTTGTGGCTTTCCAAATCATGTCCAATCATTTCAATTTCCCATAGGTGGGCTCAATCAAGTCGAAACAAGTATTATCAATGGAAGCAGGATGCACCTGAGCTCAATTACTTGCCTGAATACTAATAAGGTATTTCAGTTTTTCATTTTTAATAATAATGCAAAAAAAATGTAAACCTTATTTTCACTTGGTCAATATGCAGTATTTTGTGTAGATTGATGAGGAACATGTTAAATTTCATCAATTTTATTATAAGGCTGTAAAGAAACAAAATGTGAAAAGGGTCAAGGGGTCTGAATACTTTCCGAATGCACTGTATATCTCCATTACCCTACAGTAGGCTACAATGTACAATGAATCCTTCAAAATGGCAAACACCCAAGCTTGTAAAATTAGATTCTGCCAAATACGACAGTCAAAATGCACATTAATTGTGTCTTATAAAAAGAGAAACATGTAAAACATTTATTAACTGCCTTGCTGTATCTCCATTTTATGACAATATTAATTGTCCGGACAAAGACGTCTGCATCATCTCAAAGAAGGGACAGAAAAGGCCTTTAGGGTCTACTGGAGCATCCAGGATGTTCAGCTTCACACTATCAGACACCGAGGATAGGTTGAGCCATCAAGATCTCTCCTTAGAGTCCCATGGCTCTCCCTGACGCCTGGACAGCAGCTTTGAGCAGACGCAGATTAAGGTCTGTGGTAAAATAGATCTCATCCCATAGACCAGGCTCCGGTGTGACCGCTAGCTCATCCTGTAGCTCAGCTTGGTATGCCGAGAGCATGGAGGCGGTACTGAGAGCCCTCACCGCTGTGGCGACCAACCTGTAGACCTTCGTTGAAGAGGGACTGGAAGCGCTCATACTTGTTTAGTAAGGTGGGGCCAGTCAAGGTCATGGAGGACTTCTGGCTGGGGTGTAGATGAGAAGCCACCAGGGGTTCTATGGGGGAAATGGGGGCCAGTCCAATCCCCTTCATATCAACACATTCCAACATTGACCCACCTTGGAGTGTTCTTGGAGAAAACAGGTGTACTTCCATGTATGGGTAACCTCCTCCAGGCATTCTAGGAACAATGATAGTAATTGCCTGGCTGCCTATTTTGGCTTTGGGTAGCATCTTACCCTCGTAGCGGGACATGGTCTCTGTTACTGCATTGGATCATGGAATCACCAGTTTTGCAGTGCATTTGCACATGTCCTGCAGGTCCACACCAAGTTCGGTTTTGGATTCCCCGGCAGGAGGCTTGGCCTGAGGGGATGAAGGATGTCTCCATCCGATGATTCCGTCTCCAATCAGTTTCCGTTTCCGAAAGGACAGGTTAGAAAAGATAGCTTGATGTAGCTAGTAAAAACGTTTCTTTTTGAAGTAAAAAAAACTAAAGCCAGCTGGCGTGGTGGCTAGCTTTCCGACGACTAGTCACTGTTAGGATACAGCTAACTTGATCGTGAACGGATTAGCCGTGTCACAGGTCTACCCGTTCCTACCTCAAACAATATTTCTCTAGCTATGTTGAAGGGAAAGGAAAATAGTCACCACCGCACAATCATGAGAATAGTGCCCGGCGAGCGAGTTGTAAGCTCACGTCTGTGGACAGTTTAGCTATTTCAGGAAAATGCAGTCGTGTCAAGGTAAGCTTCATGATGAAAAGTGAGAAGATGTGTTTGAATTACTCATAGAAGCTGCATTTGGCCCTTTATAGGGTAGGAAGGACATCCTTCCCCAAAGCACACGTCTCGACATCCAGCCAATCATGGCTGGCGTATTGTAGTAAGGCTTCTGATGAATACGTTGTGTAATAAGTGAAATACCAAAACGAACACTTGAAAGAGAACCCATTTCATGAAGCTCCTGACAAACCGTTCTTATGCTTACAGAAGCAGTTTGGAACTTGGTAGTGAGTGTTGAAGCCGATGACAGACGATTTTTACTCGCTACGCTTTAGCACTCGGCGGTCCCGTTCTGTGAGCTTGTGTGGCCTACCACTTCGTGGCCGAGCCATTGTTGCTCCTAGATGTTTCCACTTTACACCTAAAAGCACTTAACAGCTAACCAGAATAGCTCTAGCAGGGCAGAAATTTGACGAACTGACTTGTTTAGAAAGGTGACATCCAATGACGGTGCCACGTTGAAAGTCCCTGAGCTCTTCAGTACAGGACATTCTACTGCCAATGTTTGTCTATGGAGATTGCATTGCTGTGTCCTCGATTTTATACACCTGTCAGCAAGCGGTGTGGCTGAAACAGACAAAACCATTAATTTCAATGGGTGTCCACATACTTTTGGTCATGCAGTGTAAGTTGACGGGTGGTGATGGAGCCATTGCAAGAATAAAAACTGACTAGAAGCGGTCAAACTTCCTTTGTCTCACACGCTTTATAATGTGTTGCAAATAGATTAATGTAAAATTATTATTGTTGTGAAAGTAAATTATCAGCCCACTGTGTACAGACAATTCAACATCTTTTTCACAATGTGTGTGTGTGTGTCCAGTGTGGAGTCAAATTAATCAAATGTCTTAGACTTAAATGAACTGCTTGAGAAAGGGAATTGTGGCATTACATTATATGGTCCATATTTATCAAATTTCTAAATTGCTTTTTTGAATAACTGTCTTGTGACAAATAGGACACTCCCTAGTGTAGATACGATGTTGACTATGTTACTGTAGGTAGACTATGTTACAAATGCATGGATGACTCAGGAGCTTATAATGTTCTGAACATGAATGACACTGACTCACCCCTTAATTAAAGAAGATACTTTGACAGCAGCACATTTGTACTTGTGACTGATCTTGACGGGCCGGATTCCATTAAATTCACCTACACCCCAAAATTATATTCTTTCAAAAACAACATAACAACTGCATTATTAATTGCACTGTAAAACCCCCCAAAATTAGAATATTTCTAAATGGTCGATCTACACTGAGCATACAAAACATGAACACCTGCTCTTTCCATGCCATACTGACCAGGTGAATCCAGCTGAAAGCTATGATCCCTTATTGATGTAACTTCCAATCAGTGTAGATGAAGGGTAGGAGACAAGAAGGCTAGGTGTCCCGCTAGCTGGACACCTGTCGACAACATCCGGTGAAATTGGAGGGCCCGCAATTCAAATAAATAATCGTAACATTAAACATTTAAGTCATACAACGGATTTGGTCGACAGGTGTCCTGCTAGCGGGACGCCTAGCCTTCATCTATCGGTAATAAGTTTAAATTCTTATTAATCTAACTGCATTGTCTGATTTATTACAGCGAAAGCATACCATGTGACTGTTTGAGGACGGCGCCCACATGAACATATTTTTCAACCAGCACAGGCTTCATAAAATCACAAATTGTGATTAAATAATCACATACTTTTTGAAATTATTCCTCTGTTTGCAATCCAAAAGGGTCCAAGCTACTACATGCATGGTTGTTTTCTTAGATAAAATCCTTCTTTAATCAAATGCCAAAAAGTCAGTTTAGTTGGCGCCATCGATTTCAGTAATCAACTTGCAGACAAAGGAATCCAAAACGCTACCGCTAAACTTTGTTAAAACAAGTCAAACTAAATTGTTTTTTTTTGTCCTCAGGTACCCTAAAATGTAAATAAACTACAATATTTCATATGGAAAGAAGTATGTTCAACATAAAAGTAAAATTAGCAAGTGCGCGTCCTCGTCGCCGCGTGCACACCGACTGATTTTCAACTTTGACAAAATTCAAAATTCTCCCTAGTTTGGGAAGAAACAAGCCTGAAACCTTGAACAAAGACTGTTGACATCTAGTTGAAGGCCTAGGAATTGCAATCTGGGAGCTGGAATTGCATAGGACCCATAGCTCTCCATGATAATAGCATGAGATCTCAAAAAAATCATTCTGGTTGGTTTTTCTTTGGATTTTGTCCTACCATATCAATTGTGTTATAGTCTCATACATTATTTAATAATTTCTACAAACTTCAAAATGTTTTCTATCCAATGCTACTAATTATATGCGTATAATGGTCCTGAGTAAAAATAGACACTATCTTGAAGAAATTTTAAAGAAGGATTATTAAGCCTTAAGACAATTGAGACAATTCACACAATATTAGGAATGTGTTCATGATGTTTGGTATGCTCAGTGTATATCTCCATTTAATCACAATATAAGGCCTAGATGTCATACCATTTGATAGCCTATAGCCTACACTCTAGTAGGCTATAGGCTACCATGTCCAATTATTTGAATTTCCCTCAGGTGTTTCCCTCAGGTGGACTCATCTACACAATCTACACACAAGTAGAAACATCTCAAGGATGATCAATGGAAACAGAATGCACACTTTGTAATTATGGGGTATTGTGTGTAGATTGATTCTTTTTTAAATCCATTTTAGAATAAGGCTGTAATGTAACAAAATACGAAAAAAGTCAAGGGGTCTGAATACTTTCTGAATAAAGTGTATATCACCATTACCCTTCAGAAGGCTACATAGTGCACCCTATGTACAATTAAAAAGGTACCCTTCAGTAGGTTACATAGTGCACCCTATGTACAATTAATCCATCAAATTGGCACATGCCCAATCTTGTAAAATTATATTCTGTCAGAAAAAACATTACAACTGCACATTAATTGGAAATTAAATCGAATATGTCTAATTGGGCAGATGTGATACAAAATATTATCCAGTATTGAAATGCTTCATTGGATCAATCTGGAATTTAAATGCAATAATACATTATTGCCTTCTCTTGCCATTCTAGGATGATGAAAAAAAAACATTTAAATAAAACACGTTTTTTTGTTTGTAATATATTTTATTTTTACCAGATCTAATGTGTTATATTCTCCTACATTAATTTCACATTTCCACAAACTTCAAAGTGTTTCCTTTCAAATGTTATCAAGAATATGCATATCCTTGCTCCAGGTCCTGAGCTACAGCCAGTTAGATTTGGGTAGGTCACGAAAATGGAAAAAAAGGGTCCAATCCTTTAAAACATACAATCTACCTGAAGTGACGTAGCTCAACATTGACATTACATTCAGTCATCTAGCAGACACTCCCATCCAGAGCAACCCAAAGGAGCTACCAACGTCATGCGCCCCGCCCAATGGCACAATGACAGATCTCTCACTAAGTCAAATCGGGGACCCGAACCAGCAGCCTCTCGGCCACCGTCCCAAACTCACAACCTCCAGGCACTAACCATCCAAGATCCCCCCACAGTTCCCCCGAGAGCCGCCCCTCAACCATCCGAGACCCTACCACAGCCCCCCCCAAAAACTCCCCCTCCACTCCCCACCCCCAAATCCGATGCCGTTTAGGGCTTTATAGAAGAGGTAGGGAATGTTATAGTCAATTATTTGAGGAACAGGAGATCAACAAGGATAGGAGTGATGTGGACAGACTTTGTTGTTTGTGTCAGAATCCTTGCGGAACTAATTTGGATGAGCGGTAGTTTATTAATTTAATTTACAGGCAGATGTCCAAGTACTGTGTTCCCATAATAAATTCGGGAGAAAATGAATATATGGATTAGCTTTTCTGCGTCAGATTTGATGAGAGGATCTTAGCTGGTAGATGTTGTTCAGGTGAAAGAATTATGTTTTACAGACCGGACTAATGTGGCCATTGAAGGAGAGATACGGAGTGGGGCTAAGGTTGGAAGATACTGTCACACCCTGGCCTTAGTTTTCTTTGTTTTCTTTATTATTTTGGTTAGGCCAGGGTGTGACATGGGTGATGTATGGTTTTTGTCTCATCTAGGGTGTATGACTTGTCTAGGGGTTTTGTAAGTTTATGGGGCTGTTTCCTTTCTAGGGGATTTTATGTCTATGGTTGCCTAGATTGGTTCTCAATTAGAGGCAGCTGTCTATCGTTGTCTCTGGTTGGGAACCATATTTAGGCAGCCATATTCTTTGGGTATTTTGTGGGTGATTGTTTCCTGTCTTTGTTTTCTCTGCACCAGATAGGACTGTTTCGGTTTGCCACGTTTGTTATTTTGTAAAGTGTGTTCAGTTTTTTCCCTATTAAAAACATGGACACCTACCACGCTGCGTATTGGTCCGATCCTTGCTACACCTCTACAGAGGAAGATGAGGAAATCTGCCGTGACAGATACAGTAGTCTGTCGGATGGTGTTGATTTTTAACCTTTCAAACTCGGCAAATCTGTAGGGTGAGGAGGTGACTGATAGTGAAAAAAGTAAGGTCCTGGGATTTCCTCGGGTTAAATTATACCTGGCGAAAACCAAACACTGCATTCCACAGTAAGAACCTCATACCAACGGTCAAGCATGGTGGTGGAAGTGGGATGGTTTGTGGATGCTTTGCTGCCTCAGGACCTGGACGACATGCCTTAATAGAGGGATCCATGAATTCTGCTCTATATCAGAGTATTCTACAGGAGAATGTCAGGCCATCCGTCTGTGAGCTGAAGAGCAGCTCGGTCATGCAGCAAGACAATGATCCAAAACAATCAAGTCTACATGAAAATGGTTAAAAAGCAACACATTTGAAGTTTTGGAATGACCTAGTCAAAGTCCAGACCTAATCCCAATTGAGATGTTTTGGCAGGACTTGAAACGAGAAGTTCATGCTTGAAAACCCACAAATGTTACAGCAGTTCTGCACAGAAGAGTGGGCCAAAATTCCTCCAGAGTGATGTGAGAGACTGATCAACAACTATAGGAAGCATTTGGTTAGAGTCATTGCAGCTAAATGTGTCACAACCAGTTATTGAGTGTACTTTTTAACTTAACACAGGGGCATTCGGTGTTGCATAACTTAGTTTTTGAAAAAAATGAAATAAGTATGTAATTGTTGTGGTATTTGTTCACTCAGGTTCCCTTTTTGTAATATTAGGTTTTGGTTGAAGATCTGATAACATTCAGTATCAAAAATTTGAAATTGGGCAAATACTTTTTCACAGCACTGTATAAATAGAGATAAAGTGACTAAGCAACAGGATAGATAATAAACAGTAACAGCAGCATATGTGAAAAGGAAAACAACTATTTAGCCGTCTTATGGCTTGGGGGTAGAAGCTGTTCAGGGTGTTGTTAATTCTAGACTTGGTGCATCAGTACCCCTTGCCATGCGGTAGCAGAGAAAACAGTCCATGACGTGGGTGGCTGGAGTCTTTGACAATATTTAGGGCATTTGACACTGCCTGGTATAGACGTCATGGATGGCAGGAAACTCCGCCTCAGTGATGTGCTGAGCCATACACACCACCCTCTGTAGAGCCCTGCAATCAGAGGCCAGTCAGTTACCATACCATAGGGGTGATGCAGCCAGTCAAAATGCTCTCAATGGTGCAGCTGGAGAACGTTTTGATAATCTGAATGTCGATGCCAAATTTTTCCAGCCTCCTGATGGGAAAGAGGCATTGTCATGCCTTCTTCACGACTGTGTTGGTGTGTGTAATGTGGACACCGAGGAAGCTCTTGACTATCTCCACTACAGCCCCTTCGATGTTGATGGGGGCCTGCTCTGCCCTCCGTGTCCTTTAGTCCACGATCAGCTCTTTGTCTTGCTGACGTTGAGGGAAAGTTGTTGTCCTGGCACCACACTGCCAGGTCAATGACCTCCTCCTTATAGGTTATCTCATCGTCATTTGTGATCAGGCCAACCACCATAATGTTGTCAGCAAAATGAATAATGATGTTGGAGTCATGTGTTTACAGGGATGTGTGTAGCCACACAGTCGTGGGTGAACAGGGATTACAGGAGGGGATAGTTAGTGTGGCCGTGTTGATGGTCAGCGTGGCGGAGGTGATGTTGCCTACCCTCACCACATGGGGTCAGCCTGTCAGGAAGACCCGGATACAGTTGCAGAGGTACGGGTTCAGTCCCAGATCAGCTAATCAGCAGATCAGATCAGGTTGTAGCGAGACTTCTTGTACTTATTCCTGTCCTCAGCCACAGCCTCAGGGTTATCTGCAACAGCCTGGTGTTTGGAAGCCCTGTCCTTTAGCTTTGCTCAAACCTCTGTTAATCCAAGGCATTTGATTGGCGAAGAAGTAGACCTTCACTGTGGGTACAATGTCGCCGATGCATTTCCTTGTGAAACCAGTGATGGAGGTTGTTAGCTCGTCGACATAATTGGCGGAACGTGAGCATATTTCAAAATGCGCTGTCAAGCAGTCTTGTAGCATTATCTCCGATTCTGATGACCATTTCTCAATGGCACAAGTCACTTCCTGTTTGAGATTCTGCCTGTAAACAGGAAGTAGCAGTACGGAGTCATGAATGGTGAACGAGGAAGGGCCTTGTACCAAGTGGCCGAATTGGTACAGTGGTACAGTGATACAGTGATACAAGTAAATTACTATTTACAAAATACTCAAATGCAATTCTAACACACCCCCCAAATTTTTTTTAAATTAAAAATATTAAAATTTGAAAAAAAATTCAATAACAAGGGTAACTATTTTCACACATTCAATGTATAATGTACAATATTGTGAAGACCCTCAGTCCTCTATACAATATTGTGCTTCTGATGACATGCCCAATAGCAGTCTCTTTCTGCTGTAAAGCAGAGGGTTACTGAACAGGTGGTGCAGGTGATGGGGCATTTCCTGTGACAAAGTGCACATCGACGCCTCCCTACTGTGTCCTTTTTGCCCTGAGGCACATTCATGCCTGCAGAGATGAATCTGGCCATTTTTGATGGTCCATGCCCCAGTAGCGCCCTTCACACGCCTGACGACGTGATCTCCACTGAAGGACTTGTGGATACTGGAGCACATGACCACCTCTCTGGTATACATCCACTTCACAAAGAGCAGGCCATCTTGGCGAATTCATCTCATGGTACCCCCGCTCAGCCCGCTTAGGCATGTCATTTACCTTTGTTTTCGGAAAGCCCACTCTGTTGGTCCGAATGGTGCCACAAGCCCACACATCCCGCTCCCTCAGGTCTGCAAACAGGGTAGGGCTTGTGTAGAAGTTGTCCACAAAAAGTTTGTAGCCCTTCCCCAGGAGTTGAAAATCGAATAACTGCATAACGGAGTCATAGCTAAGTCCCTTACCGGTAGCAAAACTGCTCTTCCCCTCATAAACAAAAAAAATTGCACGTGTATGCACACACAGAATCAGCCAAAAGTTAGTTTGTAACCCCATTTAGTTGGTTCGTTACGCATGTATTGTTTTAGGCCAATTCTGGCCTTTTAAGCTACCATCCTCTCATCGATGGACAGGTTCTGGGCGGGCTGAAAATAGGTCTTGCAGGCATCAACGATGCTGGGGTAGAGAGGTTTTATTTTGAAGAGCCTATCAAACCTTGCTGTGCCTCTCATCTTCTCATTGTCCTCATCAACTTCTGGGTCACCGATATGAAGCGCCCGTGAGATTGTCAGAAACCTTTTGCATGATATGACAGTGGAGGGGAAAAGGCAGTTGATAGAGGGGAGCAGTTTTCCAGTTGTCTTTCAGGGTTTTTAGCTTGCCTTTACTAGTCCTGTATTAGTGGACCGATATAGCCAGATTTGGGCGCAGATATGTTATAAATGACACCCGATTTGACATGATCCTATGAACATCACATTGCTGCTCATGGGTCCTTTACATGGAAATCCTTTTGTTATCCTGATATTTTTGCATTTTGGAAGGGAAGTAAAGGGCCATACGCCAACCACTCATATTTTGGTCGATTTACAAGTCGTGACAAATTAGAGGCTGAGGCTACAGTCTGAAACAAAGGGAAATGTTATTCCAGAAGCTAAAAAAGGCTGGGACAAGAAAGTTGATAAACTCTTTTGCAGACTTTTTGTCCTGTCAAATAGCCTATCCAATGTAAATCTAACAGCAAGGCTAGTACGCATTGTGACTGGGATGTTAGGAGATAATAATTGCTCACTCACTCATTCCATCCATTCAATCAATCAATCAATCAATCAATCAATCAATCAATCAATCAATCAATCAATCAATAAATCAAATGGATATATAAAGCCCTTCTTACATCAGCTGATGTCATAAAGTGCTGTACAGAAACCCAGCCTAATACCCCAAACAGCAAGCAATGCAGGTGTAGAAGCAGGATGGCTTGGAAAAGCTCCCTAGAAAGACCAGAACCTAGGAAGAAACCGAGAGATGAACCAGGCTATGAGGTGTGGCCAGTCCTCTTTTGGCTGTGCTGGGTGGAGATTATAAACAAACATGGCCAAGATGTTCAAATGTTCACAGGTGACCAGCAGGGTCAGATAATAATAATCACAGTGGTTGTAGATGGTGCAAAAGGTCAGCACCTCAGGAGTAAATGTTAGTTGGCATTTTCATAGCCGATCATTCAGATCGGCTAGAGTGTCTCTATCCATTGTGTCTTTCTTTCTTGTTTCTATTTTTATTTTGTGTTAATTACAAAGCACACTGTAGCCGATGAAAAGATTTCCGCCAAACAGGTTGTCTTCCGTGCCTCAATGCCGCTGTCACGGAGCATTTTTGTGTTCACAATGAAAAAGGGATTTCATAGGCAAGTGACGCATTTGAAGCAGGGAAAATAGATATCATACACGCCTGCTATTGACGTTGCAGATACAGGTTATACAATCAAACGTTATTGCAACCATGCACTTAACAGACATTAAGCTTTTGAAACTATGGTAAAACAATTTGCATAAAACGTGTCACTTACAACAAAGTTGATTGCGCTGAAACAATAATATACTATACTAAAATCTGGGTAAATAATATTTACATTGTAGCTAGGTGTTGTTACCATGTTACATGTAATTTAGTATTACCATGTAGTTACCACTTTGACCCATACTGTAATGTAAAGTGTTACCTCTTTTGGTCTTTATATCAATAGGATAATGATTAAATGTGGAAGTTTGGGGAACTGTTTTACATAGGGCTCTGAAGTGAGCAATGAGCATAAGTAACACATTAGAATCACTATCATCAGGGTAGATCCCTGTGATTTCAATGACTTTCTGACCGCACCCTTTTGATTTGAACAAAACCTTCCAGCCATGGTAGAAGTGGTAAGAAAGTGACTTTTTGGACCTGAATGCCAAAACATATAGGGGCGACGGAACGCACCAATTCCTCTGTTGCTCATTAAGAAAAACAAGAGATCAGTCTTTGTGTAGTTTGATGTGGCAGTTAGTGATGTTTGTCCCCCATGAGACACCGTAGGATCAAAGCCAGTATCACTTCCAACAAATAATCAGAATGAATCAAAGGTAACTCAAGATATCTGTAACTCATTTGGATGTTTTTGGTTTTAGTCGCACAATTTTACATCTAGCTAAGGTGTTTGGTGCTGTATTTCTCAAGCAAAAAAATGCTCAAAGTGTTGTCTTACGTTAACAAAGTCTGATCAGCTGTGCTGCTGGGCATTCTGTGTCACTGCCAGTGTGTTCTGCCCATACCATAATCTAACAACCATCATGGGGCACTCTGTTCACAATGTTGACATCAGTAAACCGCCCGGTACAGTTGAAACCGGGTTTCATTGGGTGAAGAGTACACTTCTCAGCATGCCAGTGGCCATCGAAGGTGAGCATTTGCCCACTGAAGTCGGTTACGATTTTGAACTGTAGTCAGGTTAAGTCCCTGGTGAAGATGATGAGCACGCAGAAGAGCTTCCCTGAGATGGTTTGTGACAGTTTGTGTAGAAATTCTTCAGTTGTGCAAACCCACAGTTTATTCAGCTGTATATTCGACGATACCGCTGGTGAAGAAGCCAAATGTGGAGGTCCTGGGCTGGCATGGTTACACGTGGTTGTGAGGCTGGTTGCATGTACTGCCAAATCCTAGAGAGAAATTCAAATTATATTCTCTGTCAACAGCTCTGTTGGACATTGCTGCAGTCAGCATGCCAATTGCACGCTCCCTCAAAACTTGAAACATCTGTGACATTGTGTTCTGTGACAAAACTGCACATTTAGAGTGGCCTTTTATTGTCCACAACACAAGGTGCACTTGTATAATGATCATGTTGTCTAATCAGCTTCTTGCCCCACCTATCAGGTGGATGTATTATCTTGGCAAACAAATAAATGCTCATTAACAGGGATGTAAAAAAATATGTGCACAACATTTGAAACCAATACGCTTTTTGCGTGTATGGAAAAATACTGGGATTTTCTATTTCAGCTCATGAAACATGGGACAAAAACTTTCGAAGTTGTTTTTATTTTTGTTCAGTATATTCCCACAATATGAGGTTTGAATAATACTGTGAAATTGTGGATAACGCCATTTTAGTGTGGGATGTAATTTAGTCAATTACCGGACGCTCTTATCCAGAGCGACTTACGGGAGCAATTAGGGTTAAAGGAATATCGATAGACTTCTCACTTAGTCGACTCGGGATTCAAACCAGTGAACTTTCAGCTTCCAGCCGTCTCTAAAAGACCGCCTGTTTAGGCGGGAGGGAGCTTTAGCTAATAGACCAATTAGAATGAGAGTTCCAAACCTCTCAGTCAATAACAGCTAGTTTTCAGTTTTACTCTCCACACTCCCAGACAGACTTATCAAAATTCTTCCTTGAGAAATGTCTCTTTTCTTAGTAGCTATTTTAGTTTATTTTTCTCAATTATCATTGAAAAAAATCACAGTAAGTTCTTAAATGATAGAAATGGCTGCAACTATTTTTCAAGAAATTATAAAACAGTTTGACAACCTTGTTTAAAAGCTTTCAAATGAAATTAAACTCAACCAAACCCAATCTTTTTAGTAATGAAGACATATGTCTCATGGTAGGGTGGGGGGTGTAAAATGGGTGAACTTTGAATCAGTCACAATCTGACCACTTCTACCATGGGCAAACATATTGAAGGTTGCGTTCAAATCAAAAGGGGTTCAGTCAGAAAGAGATTTAATTCATATAGAATGACAATAAACAATAATACTCTTTTAAAAATAGTAATGCATAATTAAGACATTTCAGTATTTGTGTAAATGTTTAAACATTTGCAAAAATGTACTAAGCATGATAACCATTACAATTCATAAGCAACGTTTTCTAAAATACTTTAAACATTTATAAGTATTGATGGAAGTTGCAAACATGTACAGTTGAAGTCAGTTTAAATTACACCCTAGACAAATACATTTAAACTCAGTTGTTCACAATTCCTGACATTTAATCCTTGTAAAAATCCCCTGTTTTAGGTCAGTTTGGATCCTCCTGTCACGCCCTGACCATAGAGAGCCCTTGGTTCTCTATGGTGTTGTGGGTAAGGGCGTGGCTAGGGGGTGTTCTAGTCTTTTCATTTCTACAGTGAGGGAAAAAAGTATTTGATCCCCTGCTGATTTTGTACGTTTGCCCACTGACAAAGAAATGATCAGTCTATAATTTTAATGGTAGGTTAATTTGAACAGTGAGAGACAGAATAACAACAGAAAAATCCAGAGAAACATATGTAAAAAGTGTTATAAATTGATTTGCATTTTAATGAGGGAAAGAAGTATTTGACCCCCTCTCAATCAGAAAGATTTCTGACTCCCAGTTGTCTTTTATACAGGTAATGAGCTGAGATTAGGAGCACAGTCTTCAAGGGAGTGCTCCTAATCTCAGTTTGGTACCTGTATTTTTATTTTACCTCTATTTAACTAGGCAAGTCAGTTAAGAACACATTCTTATTTTCAATGACTGCCTAGGAACAGTGGGTAAACTGCCTGTTCAGGGGCAGAACGACAGATTTGTACCTTGTCAGCTCGGGGGTTTGAACTTGCAACCTTCCGGTTATTGGTCCAACGCTCTAACCACCAGGCTACCCTGCTTCCCTGTAAAAGACACCTGTCCACCGAAGCAATCAGATTCCAAACTTTCCACCATGGCCAAGACCAAAGAGCTCTCCAAGGATGTCAGGGACAAGATTGTAGACCTACACAAGGCTGGAATGGGCTACAGTTGGTGCGATTATTCGCAAATGGAAGAAACACAAAATAACTGTCAATCTCCCTCGGCCTGGGGCTCCATGCAAGATCTCACCTCGTGGAGTTGCAATGATCATGAGAACGGTTAGAAATCAGCCCAGAACTACAAGGGAGGATCTTGTCAATGATCTCAAGGCAGCTTGGACCATAGTCACCAAGAAAACAATTGGTAACACACTACGCCGTGAAGGACTGAGATCCTACAACGAAAGATCCCCCTGCTCAAGAAAGCACATATACATGCCCGTCTGAAGTCTGCCAATGAACATCTGAATGATGCAGAGGACAACTGGGTAAAAGTGTTGTGGTCAGATGAGACCAATATGGAGCTCTTTGGCATCAACTCAACTCGCCGTGTTTGGAGGAGGAGGAATGCTGCCTATGACCCCAAGAACACCATCCCCACCGTCAAACATGGAGGTGGAAACATTAAGCTTTGTGGGTGTTTTTCTGCTAAGGAGACAGGACAACTTCACCGCATCAAAGGGACGATGGACGGGGCCATGTACCGTCAAATCTTGGGTGAGAACCTCCTTCCCTCATCCAGGGCATTGAAAATGGGTCGCGGATGGGTATTCCAGCATGACAATGACCCAAAACACACGGCCAAGGCAACAAAGGAGTGGCTCAAGAAGAAACACATTAAGGTACTGGAGTTGCCTAGCCAGTCTCCAGACCTTAAACCCATAGAATATCCGTGGAGGGAGCTGATGTTTCGAGTTGCCAAACAAACGTCAGCCTCGAAACCTTAATGACTTGGATAAGATCTGCAAATAGGAGTGGGACAAAATGCCTCCTGATACGTGTGCAAAGCTGGTAACCAACTACAAGAACCGTCTGACCTCTGTGATTACCAACAAGGGTTTTGCCGACAAGTACTCAGTCATGTTTTGCAGAGGGGTCAAGTACATATTTCTCTCATTAAAATGCAAATAAATGTATAATATTTTTGTCATGCGTTTTTCTGGATTTTTGTTGTTGTTATTCTGTCTCTCACTGTTCAAATAAACTTACCATTAAAATTATAGACTGATCATTTCTTTGTCAGTGGGCAAACGTACAAAATCAGCAGGGGATCAAATACTTTTTTCCCTCACTGTATGTTGGTGCTCTTAGTATGGTTCCCAATTAGAGGCAGGTGATGTTCGTTGTCTCTAATTGGGGATCATACTTAAGGTGTCCCTGTTCCCACCTGCATTTGTGGGATATTGTTTTGTTCAGTGCTGAGGTGTGCTGTGTTTGTTCACGGTTGGTGTTTGTTTATTGTTTTTGTTGTTTCACATTGGATTAAAAGTATGTGGAACTCAAATCACGCTGCGCCTTGGTCCGTCTTTCATCATGATCGTGACACCTCCTTGCTTGCACACGATTTTTCACTTCCACAAATTTTCTATTGGATTGAGGTCAGGGCTTTGTGATGGCCACTCCAATACCTTGACTTTGTTCTTTTAATTAAGCCATTTTTCCAAAACTTTGGAAGTATGCTTGGGGTCATTGTCCATTTGGAAGACCCATTTGCGACCAAGCTTTAACTTCCTGACTGATGTCTTGAGATGTTGCAACACACCCCACAACATGATGCTGCCACCCCCGTGCTTCATGGTTGGGAAGGTGTTCTTTAGCTTGCAAGCATCCCTCTATATCCTCCAAACATAACAATGGTCATTAAGGCCAAACAGTTCTATTTTTGTTTCATCAGACCAGAGGACATTTCTCCAAAAAGTATAATCTTTGTCCCAATGTGCAGTTGCAAACCGTAGTCTGGCTTTTTTATGGCAGTTTTGGAGCAGTGGCTTCTTCCTTGCTGAGAGGCCATTCAGGTTATGTCGATATAGGACTCGTTTTACTGTGAATATAGAACTTTTTGGACCTGTTTCCTCCAGCATCTTCACAAGGTCCTTTGCTGTTGTTCTGGGATTGATTTACACTTTTCGCACCAAAGTACGTCCATCTCTAGGAGACTTCCTTCCTGAGCGGTATGACCATCCCATTTTGTTTATACTTGCGTACTATTGTATGTGCAGATGAACATGGTACATTCAGGCATTTGGAAATTGCACCCAAACGACGAACCAGGCTTGTGGAGGTCTACACTTTCTTTTCTAATGTCTTGGCTGATTTCTTTTAATTTTCCCATGATTTCAAGCAAAGAAGCGTTTGAAGGTAGGCCTTGAAATACATCCACAAGTACATCTCCAATTGACTGAAATGATGTCAATTAGCCTATCAGAAGCTTCTAAAGCCATGACATAATTTTCTGGAATTTTCCAAGCTGTTTAAAGTCACAGTCATCTTAGTGTATGTAAACGTCTGACCCACTGGAATTGTGATACAGTGAATTATAAGTGAAATAATCTGTCTGTAAATAATTGTTGGAAAAATGACTTGTGTCATGCACAAAGTAGATGTCCTAACCAACTTGTCAAAACAATAGTTTGTTAAAAATACATTTGTGGAGTGGTTGAAAAATGACATTTTATCACTCCAACCTAAGTGTATGTAAACTTCCGACTTCAACTGTATAAGTATAATGGCTTATCACCAAAATTACAAAGTGTTTCCAAAGAATCAATATCACCTGTGATTTGGTTACTGAGATTTGAATATATTTCATTGGTATTACCATCTGAGGCATGCTACAAAACGGGCTATTCCAGTTTCTATTCATTAGAGGAAGGAAGATTCACAATCTGCTTCATTTAGTCGCAAGAGGTGTTCCGGAAAACAATGTATAAATTCCTGAGCACTCCCTTGAGTTACTTATAGACGGTCACACCAGAACACCAGACAACCAGCGTAAGGACCATCATAATACAAGGATTAAAGGTTTAGGATTTAGTGTGAAGTCAATATGGTAGGTTGGATTAAAACGGTAGTGTGCTTTAAGCATCATGAAATGATTAGGTCCTATAACTGACCCTCACTTTCAGGATGAAATCAACAGTTTCACAGATTGAATACCAATAAATAACTACACTGAACAAAAATATAAATGTAACATTTAAAGTGTAGGTCCTATGTTTCATGAGCTGAAATAAAAGTACTTCTCTCAAATTGTGTGCACAAATGTGTTTACATCCCTGTTAGTGAGCATTTCTCTTTTGCCAAGATAATCTATGCACATGATAGGTGTGACATATCAATAAGATGATTTAATAGCATGATTATTACACAGGTACACCTTGTGCTGGGGACAATAAAATGCCACTTTAAAATATGCAGTTTTGTCACACAACACAATGTCTCAAGTATTAAGGGAGTATGCAGTTGGCATGCTGACTGCAGGAATGTCCACCAGAGCTGTTGCCAGATCGTTTCATTTTAATGTATCTACCATAAGCCGCCTCCAACATTGTTGTAGAGAATTTGTCATTACTTTCAACCAGCCTCACAACCATAGACGTTGGATTTGTGTGAGTGAGCGGTTTGCTAATGTCAACGTTTTGAATAGAGTGCCCCATTGTGGCGGTGGGGTTATGGTATGGGCATGCATAAATTACGAACAATGAACACGATTGCATTTTATCAATGGCAATTTGAATGCACTTAGATACCGTGACGAGATCCTGAGGCCCATTGTCATGCCATTCATCCGTCGTCGTCATCTCATGTTTCGGCATGATAACGCACAGCTCCTCTCTCTCTGTTTTGCTCTCTCTCTCTCTCTCGCTTACTCTATTTCGCTCACTCTCCCTTGCTCTCCCTCTCTCACTCTCCCGCTCTCTCTCTCTGTCTATTTCTCTCTTTATCTGCATTCCTCTCTACCGTCAAACATAAGGGAAACAAACAATGTTTCCTCAAATAACCTTTCTAGATGTGTGTGTACCATTCCTTGCCCAGGAAATCACTGCTCTGCTTACCATAGCAAAACCCATTCACTTATTTAACTTACCCCACACAGCCCCATCTCCCATTCACAGCTCTGCTCTGCGGTGTATGGAGGCACAATCAGACAGCCCCCCCCCCCTCTCTCTTTCCCTCTTTCTCTTTCCTGTGGCATTAAACACAGATGTCGGATCCATCTGGTGCCTCTACACTCTGTTGTCGCCGTTCCTCTTCTCCTGTTGTTGCCTTTTGATGGGTTTTTTTTTTTGGGGGGGGGGGGGGGGGGTTGCTGCTGCTGCTGTTGTTGTCTCTGCTGTTCTGACTATTTCGGAAATTTGAAATGCTCCTAGCTCGCACCACTGTCTGCGTTTGTGTGACTGTGCATTTGTTTAGGGTTCTCCTGTGCTCCCTGTTCACCCACAACTGCGTGGCCGCACACGACTCCAACACCATCGTTAAGGCCTGATCACCAACGGCAATGAGCTCACCTTTAGGGAGGAGGTCAGAGACTTGGAAGTGTGGTGCCAGGACAACAGCTTCTCCCTCAAAGTCAGCAAGACAAAGGATCTGACTTCAGGAAACTGAGGGACGCACGCCCCTATTCAAATCGACGGGTCGTTATGTAAGGATATGTACACAATTCCTGGAAGCTGAAAATGTACCATTTCTTCCATTATCTGCATACTCACCAGACATGTCACTCATTGAGCTTGTTTGGGATTCTCTGATCCAAGCCCCTAACTTTTTTTAAGGTATCTGTGATCAACAGATGCATAGATGTATTCCCACTCATGTGAAATCCATAGATTAGGGCCTAATGCATTTATTTCAATTAACTGGTTTCCTTATATAAATTGTAATTCATAAAAATCATTGAAATTGTGGTTATCATTTTGTTCATTATAACTAACTAAATACATTAATACAAAACATATGAATAACTATAATAATTAATAGAGAGGCATAATGTAGGCCTTACTCAGGTTTGGTTAACAAAGGATTTTATGTGTTTTCATATTACAATGCGGGATTATAGTATCAGAGATTGTACCTTTTTAAATGCAGATTAAACACACAGTAGTTCACAGATATTTGAAATAATTTCAGTGAAACTGAATAATCTTAGGTTTTGATTGAAAGTAAATTAATTTTCCATGAACAATCTGGTTGGGTGAGACCAGCCCAGACTTGAGTGATCACCTTCAACCAGTTTGGCTCGTTGGGCAGGTCAGAGTTTGTTTGAAGTTGTTGAGTGGTAAGGAGGTTTTTGGCAATACACTGTAGATGCATATGTTCTAAAGTAGAGAGTCAAGAGTGTTCCAGAGTAGAGAGACCCACAGTAGCTACTGTAATTGAGTACTGGCAGTGTTGGCTGTTGCAGGGGGGAGTTGCACATTTCAGGAAACTTATGTAATCTCTCTATGTTCTAATGTCTTAATGTTCATCTCAAAGTGCACCAAATTCATGCATTTAACTGTTAAAATTATTTTAACACTAATCTTCACCCAAAACGCCCTTATGATACCACATCATATCAGACTTGAATACAAATATCTTCCTTCTCATTTTTGAGAATACATACCTTTCTGTCATGTCATCCGACCATCAAATAGGTCACTGTATGGTTTAATGAAAATAAACACGATGTGAACCATGTGCCATCGCCTCCTCAGTCACCAGATCTCAAAACAATTGACATACTTTGTATCCCTAATGTAATAAAGTTTCCTTTATTTTGGAAGCTGTATAGCCATCTAGAAACTGAGCAATTTCTAAACGCCTGATGGTACCACTTTCATCTGTACAAACAACAGTAAGCAAGTATAAACACCATGGGACCACACAGCCGTCATACCGCTCAGGAAGGACATGCGTTCTGTCTCCTAGAGATAAACGTACTTTGGTGCGAAAAGTACAACTCAATCACAGAACAACAGCAAAGGACCTTGTGAAGATGCTGGAGGAAACAGGTCCAAAAAGTTCTATATTCACAGTAAAACGAGTCCTATATCGACAACCTGAATGGCTGCTCAGCAAGGAAGAAGCCACTGCTCCAAAACTGCTATAAATAAGACAGACTATGGTTTGCAACTGCACATGGGGACAAAGATCAAAAATAGAACTGTTTGGCCATAATGACGATCGTTATGTTTGGAGGAAAAAGGCGGAGGCTTGCAAGCTGAAGACACCATCCCAACCGTATATGTATATATTGAAGCAACATTTCAAGACATCAGTCAGGAAGTTAAAGCTTGGTCGCAAATGGGTCTTCCAAATGGACAATGACCACAAGCATACTTCCAAAGTTGTGTCAAAATGGCTTAAGGAAAGAACCAAGTCAAGGTATTGGAGTGGCCATCACAAAGCCCTGACCACATTCCTACAGAAAATTTGTGGGCAGAACTGAAAAAGCGTGTGCGCTGCAAGGAGGCCTACAAACCTGACTCAGTTACACCAGCTCTGTCAGGAGGAATGGGCCGAAATTCACCCAACTTATTGTGGGAAGCTTGTGGAAGGCTACCCGAAATGTTTGATTGAAGTTATAAACAATTTAAAGGCAATGCTACCAAATACTAATTGAATGTATTCAAACGTCTGACCCACTGGGAATGTGATGAAATAAATTAAAGCTGAAATAAATTATTCTCTCTACTATTATTCTGACATTTCACATTCTAAAAAAAAAGCTTTTAATTCCACTTAATATATATTTTTTCTGTGAGCTCAGTGTGCAGTTTCTTTAGAGCGAAATCAGATCAAGCCCAAACTGTAGCGCCAGACAAGCGGGAGACTCCGGTGGCGCCGGACAGGCGGGAGACTCCTGGCTGGCTGACGGCTCCGGCGGCTCCTGGCTGGGTGACGGCTCCGGCGGGTCCTGGCTGGCTGACGGCTCCGGCGGCTACTGGCTGGCTGACGGCTCCGGCGGTTCCTGGCTGGCTGACGGCTCCGGCGGCTCCTGGCTGGCTGGCGGCTCCGGCGGCTCAGGACAGAGGGGAGACTCTGGCAGCTCAGGACAGAAGGGAGACTCTGGCAGCTCAGGACAGAAGGGAGACTCTGGCAGTGCTGGGCAGGAGGAAGGCTCTGGCAGCGCTGGAGACCAGATGCGTATAGCCGGCTTCATGGCACCTGGATCGATGTGCCCCCCAATAAATTTGTGGGGCTGCCTCTCCGGCTTCCTGCCGCGCTGCCGGGCTGCCTCCTCATACCGGCTCCTCTCCGCTTTCGCTGCCTCAAGCTCTGCTTTAGAGAGGCGATATTCCCCTGCTTGTGCCCAGGGTCCCTTGCTGTCCAAAATCTCCTCTCAAGTCCAGGAGTCTTGTGTTTTCGGCCGCTGCTGCTGCCCGAAACCACGCTGCTTGGTCCTCTTGTGGTGGGTGTTTCTGTAACGGATTTTCTCCTCTTCGTCTGAGGAGGAGTAAGGATCGGACCAAAACGCAGCGTGGTAAGTGTCCATATTGATTTATTCCAAAAACACAACTGAACACTGGAACAAAATAATAAACGTGAAATATACAAAACCGAAACAGTACCGTGTGGCCCAAACACTCACAGGGAAACAAACACCCACAAACCAAAAGTGAAACCCAGGCAACCTAAGTATGATTCTCAATCAGAGAACACTAACGACACCTGCCTCTGATTGAGAACCATACAAGGCCGAACACAAAAACCAACATAGAAAAACAAACATAGACCGCCCACCCCAACTCACGCCCTGACCATACTAAAACAAAGAATAAAATAACAGAACAATGGTCAGAACGTGACACTACCAGGATGGGACTTATATTAATTGCTTTATTCTGTGTTGTTACAGCATTCAATCCACACAATGCATATTGCTTATTTATTTTATTTTATTATCAAAACCGAAATCGAAAAACGAGATTATTTTTAAAACATCTGACCAAAGCCGAACTGACTAATAACTAATCGCTCAGCAACAGTTCCCTTACAATCTAACCACAAAGTTGACTACCTTTTACACTCTCTTTATGTTTGCTTTCCCCCTTCCCTTCAAAGTTCAATTCCAAAGGTTGTTTAATTGTCTAATATCACATTATATACAACATGGAGTAGACAGTGCAATACTTACTTGCAGTTTCACCTCTCAACAATGCAACAACAAAAGAAAAGGTAAGTAGCTAAATTAATAAAGAGTAACAAAAATAAAAACTGAATTATATAATAACACAAATTTAATAAGGTCGTTTTTTACAAATACTTACACAGTCTATATGAAAATAACAGACTAGAACCAAGCATGAAATAGGTTGTAGAATGAAATAGGTTGTAAGAACTTCATTTCATTTTGTCGGTTCCAACTTAAATATCTGGTTGTCAGTTTGTCACCTTAAATATGTACACTGAACAAAAATATAAACACAACATGCAACAATTTCAATGATTTCTCGTTCGTATAAGGAAATCGGTCAATTGAAATAAATGAATTAGGCCTTAATCTATGGGTTTCACATGACTGGTCACATATACCTTAAAAATTATATTGGCGTGGATCAAAAAAGCAGTCAGTATCTAGTGTTTACACCATTTACCTCATGCAGCGCGGCACATCTTCACATGGAGTTAATCAGGCTGTTGATTGTGGCCTGTGGAATGATGTCCCACTCCTCTTCAATGGTTGTGTGAAGATGCTGGATATTGGTGGGAACTGGAACACACTGTCGTACACGTAAATCCAGAGCATCCCAGACGTGCTCAATTGGTGACATGTCTGGTGAGTATGCAAGCCATGAAAGAACTGGGACATTTTCACATTCCAGGAATTGTGTACAGATCCTTGCGACATGGGGCTGTGCATCATCATGCTGAACCATGAGATGATGGCGGCGGACAAATTGCACGACATGATTTCGTCACTGTATCGCTGCACATTTAACTTGCCATTGATAAAATGCAATTGTGTTCATTATCTGAAGCTTTCACTTGCCCATACCATAACCCCACCACCACAGTGGGGCACTCTGTTGACAATGTTGACATTAGCTAACCGCCGCCCCACGATGCCATAAACATGGTCTGCAGTTATGAGACCAGTTGGACGTATTGCCAAATTCTCTCATTTGGACACAGATTATGGAAGAGAAATTAACATTACATTCTCTGGAAACAGCTCTGTTCTGCCCTCTCCACCTCATTCACTGCTGCCTGCTAATGCTCAACCTGCTCTCTTTAGGAAGAAGTTCTGAATATCAATATTTGCTCTGTATTATGCTACAGGCTCTGACCAAGTGACAGGCGTTTTGCTGAGTGATGACATTGACATCTAACTGGTGCGGGAGCTGCCAAGGGACATTGACCGGTCCAGTGCGTTGTGAAATCTCAACAAATCACAGCAGGCACCACATCACTCCATGGGCTCCTTGCAGTGCCTGCTACTGCCTAGTGCAGGATATTGTACTGTTCATTTTTGTCAGAAAAATGTGTCAGCAAATTTCTTTTTTTATAATGCATAGCGCAAGTGATGCATGGTTATGGAAACTCGTCAGACTAAAATTAATCAAATACTGTATTCGTTTTTATTGTACCATCAACAGGTTTGGGGCTGACACCCAGGAAATCCAGGCCTAGTGACACCATTTCATTTTTGAAACCGACAAGTTATCTATTTTTCTAATGCAACCACTATGCTGTGACTTTCATACTTAAAAGGAAAATTAAGCAACTAGGTAATGCTAAAAGAACGGATCTTGGAAACTTGTGGTGGTTGTGAACATGCAATTACAGCACCTATATGGGTTATGAGAACTAAGAGGTAAAGTGTATGTGCAGTATGCATGATTGTAAATCTCGTATTTTACATAACATACCAAAAGTATGTGGACACCTGCTCGTCGAGCATCTCATTCCAAAATCATGGACATTAATTTGGAGTTGGTCCCTCCCTTTGCTGCTATAACAGCCTCCATTCTTCTGGGAAGGCTTTCCACTAGATGTTGGAACATCGCTGTGGGGATTGGCTTCCATTCAGCCACGAGCATTAGTAAGGTTGGGCTCTGAATTTGTGCAATTAGGACTGGCTTGCAGTTGGCATTCCAATTCATTCCACATGTTTTCAATGGAGTTGAAGTCAGGGCTCTGTGCAGGCCAGTCAAGTTCTTCCACACCGATCTCGACAAAGCATTTCTGTATGGACTTTGCTTTGTGCATGGGGGCATTGTCTGAAACAGGAAAGGTCCTTCCCCAAACTGTTGCCACAAAGTTGGAAGCACACAATCGTCTAGAATCTCATTGTATGCTGTAGTATTAAGATTTCCCTTCACTTGAACTAAGAGGCTTATACCAAACCATGAAAACAGCCCCAGACCATTATCCTCCTTCACCGAACTTTACAGTTAGCTCTAAACATTCGGGCAGGTAGTGTTCTCCTGGCCTCTGCCAAACCAAGATTAGTCCGATGGACTGCCAGATGAGGAAGTGAGATTCATCACTCCAGAGAAACACGTTTCCACTGCTCCAGAATCCAATGGTGGCATGCTTTATACCACTCTAGCCGACGCTAGGCATTGCACTTGGTGATCTTAGGCTTGTGGGCGGCTGCTCGTCCATGGAAACCCATTTCATAAAGCTCCCGACGAACAGTTATTTTGCTGACGTTGCTTCCAAAGGCAGTTTGGAACTCTGCAGTGAGTGTTGCAATCGAGGACAGATTATTTTTTCACGGTATGCACTTTAGCACTCGGCGGTCCCGTTCTGTGAGGTTCTGTGGCCTACCACTTTGCGGCTGAGCCGTTGTTGCTCCTAGATGTTTCCACTTCACAATAACAGCACATACAGTTGACCGGGGCAGCTCTATAACAGGGAAGAAATTTGATGAACTGACTTGTCATGTTGAAAGTCACTGATCTCTTCAGTAAGGCCATTCTGCTGCCAATGATTGTCTATGGAGACTGCAAGGGTGTGGCTTAAATAGGTGAATCTACTAACTTGAATGGGTGTCGAAATACTTTTGAATATATATTGTATTTTATTATATTGTATGAAAGAATGCATTGTGTACTCCTCTGCATGATTAATGTGCACACGTGTCTCTGAGAAAGCAATTATCTTGTGGTATAACTGGTAAGGCAAATCGTTCCGATACCTCTTTTGCAATCAGACAATGAACAAAAACAACATTTAGGCGGATGGCACTGATGATGTATTTGCACATTGGGGCAGGGTAGATGGATTATCCGGGGTGGAGTAATGTTTAGAACATTCTAACAACACAAAAGGGCTGACATTGAGGCCACCCAACCAGTGGATCAGCAATTGAAATATTAAGGCTGTAAATATGGTCTGAGATTCATATTCAGCATACCTGGGTTCTCCTGCCATACTGACAGTAATGATCGTGAGGTGATAGAGTGAGGATATGCGCTACTTTTGGACCTGTATACCTGCTGACAATAACTTTGTGACCCTTTGGGAGTATAATTTTATGTGGACTTAATTTATTATTTCAAGAAGTTCAGGTGAGTGGAAATTGACATGCAAGATACTGAATTTCGTGTAAGAATGCTAGGATTTTTTAATGATTTAGATTTTATAGCATTACTTTATAGAGTTATCTATCATTATCCAACTAATTTCATTGTCATGATAATATTTGTGCATTTCATCATTTTAAACACAATTGTTTTTTATGTGCAAACTTTATACACACATCTGAACTTCAAAAATAACAGTTTAACAATTCAAATCCATCAAAACAAAATATTAACACAATTAAACAATATATACAACAACAACAAAAATCTATATGTTTCATAATTTTGTCATCAATATTGATATTTGACAGAATTTCGTGTTAAACTACAAAACAGTAATAAACACTCAAACATCAAAATTCCTCTCCAAAAAACGGTGTTATTGCACCAGTTTAGAGAAATGTTTCCTAATCCAATAATATCACATTAAATGATCTTGTCGCCAAGTAAACTTGTGACCAAAATCTCCTTCACGTTTATCTACCAAATCAATCAAGAAGGTTACCAAGTGAAAGCAAGAAAGGACATCAGACACAGTAGGATTCTTTCATTATAGAATGCCAAGAACGTCTTCACACCCTTCAAAAGCTTTTCACATTGCGCAACCTTAAATTAAAATCTAAAAATCTATTAATTAAATGAAGCTACTCCACACTTTGTAAGCAAAATTAAAATTATAGAAATGTGCTTTAAAAAACCCAAATATATATATTGATTGTGTAGGTCTGCACACCCTTGATGTGGCACTTCTAAGTAGGCCTACTGGCCTGTATGACACTGGCCTCCATTCCAAATCATAATTGTTGATTTGACACTGGCCTCCATTCCAAATCATAATTGTTGATTGCAACAAGGCCATTGTGTAATTATATAACGGGTGGGTCTTGTTCTGAATGCTGATTGGTTAAAATCGAATTCCAGACAGTGTCTATTCCACAAATTACCGCTGGCTAAATCTATGACCTTAAAATGCCTATTTACTCTGTTCTATCTGACTGCTCCATCCAACTATCTCTTCAGTCCAGCCAAGCAATTTACAAACTTAATCTCCACTATAAAAAAACATCTAGACATTATCTCACATTTCTTTTAGGCATTTCTTTTAGTTTTCAACAGCGGAGATTTGTATAAACCCTTGCTCTCTGTCTCTCCAACATTTGCAACATTGTTTCAATTTTCAAATTCGATCTCCAGCTGTCCCATAGTAATGAACATGTCGGGAGTAGGGACGAGACGGACAGACAGGCAGCTTTTCTCAGCCAGTCAAAATCAGTTCATGGATATATATACAAAGAAATGTCAATTGAAAAAGGTAAGTGCAGCTAGTTTGCCATCTGTCCAGCTTCAGTTTGAAGTGATTATGTTAGCTGTGTTGTTCACTAGCTCCTCTGAACAACAGTGTCCTGACGAGTAAGCACATTTTCTTTGCCAGGCAAAATCGCACCTCATTAGCTCATTGTTATGGATGTCAATAGAAAGCAATTTAAACAAATGCAAATACTTTGTTGGTATTCTGGCTGTACTTTATGACGTGACTGTAAGTTAGCCATAGTTGGCTTGCTAGCAAGCAAGGGATAAGAACGTTGTCAGCGAGTATGGCAATGGGACATTTAGAATGAACAACTGGGTTGCGTCCATACACTTCACAAGACCGAGGCAGGTGTAAGGTTTCTTTACTATGACTGTGAGTTGTGGTTCTCGTACCTGAATTCACTAACTGTAAAAGTTACTCTGAATAAGAGTGTCTGCTAAATTACTAAATGGTTTTCCACATGGTGTTGAGTGTTTCTGAGGGTGCTAGTCTAGGTCCAGACTTAAATCTGCTTGAAAATCAGAGTCATGGGTATGCTTGTCACCAGCAGGGACTGGAGAGTTAGTCAGGATCAAAAGTAGTTGTATTTTTCAGGGCTTCAATTACTCAAATTGCCAAATACACACCAGAATGGGTTTCCACACAATTGTGTTTCTGAGTGGGCTAGTCTTAAAAAAATCAAAGACAAGACTTCAGTGATCCCCAACTAACTTGACTGAGGTTGAGCAAGTTTGCCGAGAACAATGGTTAGATGTTTCTGCAAAAGTTGATGTAATCTTATTTAAAAAATTCCACACCTGTAATTTCTGCCAAATGGTGCTTCCACCAAATATGAACCCTGGGGTGTGAAGACCTAGGCAATCAATACTTTGTTTGTTTTCATTACTGTGAGAAAATTTCTATAATTTCTCTTTCACTCTGAAAGTGTGGAGTTAATTTAGGTAGATCTGTGGGAAAATCCCAATTGTGTCTATTGTTAGATTTTAATTTAATTTAATTTAACATGTTTTAAACTGTGCGAAGGGTGTGGAAACATTCACCATGCACCTTATATCGCATATTCTTTCATATTAAGGATATATTATTATGTATCCACGATTTACCTGAAATTTAAAAAAGTACATTAGTGTCAATAATTCCATCCTTTATTTCAACTGTGAAACCACAGACACATTATTGTTCAAAGAAGGAAGGGTTGCTCACCTCTTTGGTCACATTTGCTGCCAATTCCTGAAATGCGGTTGTGGACCAGTCCAAATAGTCACTTAGGAATGTATGGATCATTCTGAATCATATTCCCAGTGATCCCTCATTTGCTGTCGTTGCTGCTGTAGTTGTGGTTGTTGTGGGAGAAAATGTAGATGTTGCTGCTGCGACTGTTGTTGTTGTAGGAGCAGCTGTTGTGGTAGTAGAACCAGCTAAGGTTGTCGTAGCAGCAGCTGTGTTTGTTGTTGCTGCAGAAGTGTTTCATTTGGAAGTAGCTGTTGTTGTGGCAGCAGTTGTGGTTGTTGTAGCTTCCGCTGTGGTTGTTATAGGGGCAGCTGTGACTGTTTTGAGTGCTGTTGTGGTTGATGTACCTGCAGCTGTAGTTGTTGTAGGTGCAGCTGTAGTTGTTGTTGGTGCAGCTGTAGTTGTGGCAGCAGCTGTTGTTGTCGTGGTGGAAGCTGTGGTTGTTGTTGGAGCATCTGGGGTGGCCTTGGTAGTTGTGGCAGCTGTAGCTGTAGTCCCTGTAACACCACAGAAGTTAACTCATAGAAATCTACTCTATATAAGTGTCATGTGTCAGTGTTGAAAGTGATGACATTGACAACGGGGTTCTCAATGATGGCTTATTCTAGTTGCAGTAATAGAGGTTTTATCAACAGCGAGGAAGGTGTTCCCCTGAGACAGAGATTCAGTCAATCCCTGCTCTGCCCTGGTTGCATTTGGAACCACAGTCTCATTCTTGAAAATAAGTGTCATGTCGACAATCACTGAGCCACTCCTGTATAAAAAGATACAGTCAAAGGGATGTCGTATTTATTTTCAGGTGAGGTGCTTTAAAACTTGTTATGGCTGGGGGTAGTATTGAGTAGCTTGGATGAATAAGGTGCCCAGAATAAACTGTCTGAATCCTCTTTAAGGAATACCTAGGATAGGATAAAGTAATCCTTCTCACCCCCCCTTAAAAGATTTAGATGCACTATTGTAAAGTGGCTGTTCCACTGGATGTCATAAGGTGAATGCACCAATTTGTAAGTCGCTCTGGATAAGAGCGTCTGCTAAATGACTTAAATGTAAATGTAAATGTAGTCACTTATGAAGGGAAGCGCCATTCTGAATTCAAATTTCAGTGACCCCTCTTCTCCAGTGGGCTCTGCTGTTTAGTCTGCCAGCACAATTGTAGAGGTTAAAGTTGTAGGAGGAGATTTTGCAGTGGAAGCAGCATTTGTTGTGGCTGAACTAACATGGGTTGTAGTTATGTTAGTGATGGCTGCCGAAGCACCAGTTGTTGTAGTGGATGGTGCATTTGATGCTGTGGAACCGGTTGCTGTAGTCTACAGGATTTGTTGTTGATACTGAACTTGTTCCAGAAGATGTCACTGTAGAACCAGTAAGTGAGTTGGGAGAACCAAATAATGTTGACCCAGACGTGGTTGCTGTGGAAGCTGATTGTGTTTCTGTAATTGCCGTGGGAGTTTTGGTTGTGGCTCCGCTAATTAGAGTGAGAACTGAAATAAAGACATGATTTGAGTTATGGGAAAAAAGAAACCAAAATAGTACAATTTCACTGTCCTCCCTGATATAATATTAAAACATGCTTGCTGTTTCATCAGCCAAGAATCCCAGATTCTTCAAATTCCTGAACAAATCCATGTTGATGTTAATTTGAAAGCATCTCATCTTTTGACTCTAGTGGCATAAAGGCATTTTGACAAGTATACGATATTAAATGATAGAATCATACATGCAAATGAAACATTATCAAATACTGTTTCAAATTATAGCAACACTGTAAGTTGCAATGATTTACATATTTTGAAGATATACAGTTGAAGTCGGAAGTTTACATACACTTATGTCGGAGTCATTAAAACTTGTTTTTCAACCACTCCACAAATGTATTGTTAAACAAACTATAGTTTTGTCAAGTTGGTTAGGGCATCTACTTTGTGCATGACACAAGTAAATGTTCCAACAATTGTTTACAGACAGATTATTTCACTTATAATTCACTGTATCACGATTCCAGTGGGTCAGAAGTTTACATACACTAAATTGACTGTGCCTTTAAACAGCTTGGAAACTTCCAGAAAATGTCATGGCTTTAGAAGCTTCTGATAGACTAATTGAAATAATTTGAGTCAATTGGAGGTGTACCTGTGGATGTATTTCAAGGCCTACCTTCAAACGCAGTGCCTCTTTGCTGGACATCTTGGAAAAATCAAAAGAAATCGGTCAGGACCTCAGAAAAAAGTTGTAGACCTCCACAAGTCTGGTTCATCCTTGTGAGCAATTTCCAAACACCTGAAGGTACCACGCTCATCTGTACAAACAATAGTAGGCAAGTATAAATACAATGGGACCACGCAGCCGTCACACCGCTCAGGAAGGAGATGTGTTCTGTCTCCTAGAGATGAACATACTTTGGTGCGAAAAATACAAATCAATCCCAGAACAACAGCAAAGGACCTTGTGAAGATGCTGGAGGAAACAGGTACAAAATTATCTATATTCACAGTAAAATGAGTCCTATATCGACATAACCTGAAAGGCCGCTCAGCAAGGAAGAAGCCACTGCTCCAAAACTGCCATAAAAAAAGACAGACTACGGTTTGCAACTGCACATGGGGACAAAGACAATACTTTTTGGAGAAATGTCCTCTGGTCTGATGAAACAAAAATAGACCTGTTTGGCCATAATGACCATTGTTATGTTTGGAGGAAAAGGGGGAGGCTTGCAAGCTGAAGAACACCATCCCAACCGTGAAGCACGGGGGTGGCAGCATCATGTTCTGGGGGTGCTTTGCTGCAGGGGGGACTGGTGCACTTCACAAAATAGATGGCATCGTGATGCAGGAAAATTGTGAATATTTTGAAACAAAATCTCAAGACATCATTCAGGAAGTTAAAGCTTGGTCGCAAATGGGTCTTCCAAATGGACAATGACCCCAAGCATACTTCCAAAGTTGTGGCAAAATGACTTAAGGACAACAGAGTCAAGGTATTGGAATGGCCATCACAAAGCCCTGACCTCTATCCCATAGAAAATGTGTGGGAAGAACTGAAAAGGCGTGTGCGAGCAAGGAGGCTACAAACCTGTCTCAGTTACATCAGCTCTGTCAGGAGTAATGGGCCAAAATTCACATTATTGTGTGAAGCTTGTGGAAGGCTACCCGAAACGTTTCACCCAAGTTAAACAATTTATAGACAGTTCTACAAATACTAATTGAGTGTATGTAAACTTCTGACCCACTGGGAATGTGATGAAAGAAATAAAAGCTGAAATAAATCATTCTATCTACTATTATTCTGACATTTCACAATCTTAAAATAAAGTGGTGATTGTAACTGACCTAAGACAGGGAATTGTTACTAGGATCAAATGTCAGGAATTGTGAAAAACTCAGTTTAAATGTATTTGGCTAAGGTGTATGTAAACTTCCGACTTCAGCTCCATATACTGTATTTTTTTATCATCTATTACACCTTACCTATGCCGCTCGGCCATCGCTCATCCATGTAATAATATGTACATATTCTCAATCACCCCTTTAGATTTGTGTGTGTTAGGTAGTTGTGAAATTGTTAGATTGCTTGTTAGATATGACTGCGATGTCAGAACTAGAAGCACAAGCATTTCGTTATACTTGAATGAACATTTTCTAACCATGTGTATGTGACCAATAACATTTTATTTTATTTCATTTGATGCCATGAGACTCCTGAACAGCTAATCAAAGGGCTAGCCAGACCCCTCTGTTACGCTGCTGCTTCTCTCTGTTTATTACCTATGCATAGTCACTTTAACTCTACCTACATGCCCCCACACACAGACTCTGTACCTCTTCCCCCTGTACTTTATATAACCTCACTATTGTTGTTTTCCTGCTGCTGTTTAATTATTGTACTTATTTTTCATTTTTTACTTAAGACTTTCTTTTCTTAACTTGTTAAAGTATTGTTGGTTAAGGGTATGTCAGTAAGCATTTCAATGTGAGGTCTACACCTGCTGTATTCGGCGCATGTGACAAATACAATTTGATTTGATTTCATTTGAATGAGCAGGTGTCTCCAAACTTTTGACTTGTACTATATGTCTGTTACCCAAATAAATTACATTCACAATAAATTAAATGGTAATTTAGCTTTGATTTTGAATTGTAGACTCCTTTAGTTATACCAAAAATATATAAAATATATTTGATAGAATATTGAATTTGGCCTTTACGACTATAGCCCATAGGAACACATTAAATAACACCTTCATAGATGGAAAAAACAGCCAAAAAAGTCATCATAAGGTATGAGGTTTTAAATCTATTTTGCATGTCGTTCATCACAAAATTTGTGAATGTCTGGGTTTTCCCTCTTCACAATGCAGAAAGACTGCTTTTAATCAGTGGACACCACTCTTTTTTGCAGATTCTTCTATTGTGTTATTGACTGTACGTTTGTTTATCCCATGTTTAACTGTTGTTTTTGTCACACTGCTTTGCTTTATCTTGGCCAGGTAACAGTTGTAAATGAGAATTTGTTCTCAACTTGCCTACCTGGTTAAATAAAGGTGAAATTAAAAATCAATTAAAAATTACAAACCTGTCATAATTGTTTTCTTTACTAAAGTAGAGGTATATTATTATTACTATTGCTAAAGGTACTGTATAGGTGTAAACATACACATTTATTTGCAAGAGATAGAACTTGTATTTTCTAAGAATGTAGCAAAGAAAGTAGTTTTGAATGCATTTTATTGAACAGTAACAATAACAGTCTTGAACTTTTTTTGGCAATATAGTGATATATTCTTATATACTCTACAATGAGGAATTCTACTACAAAATAAAAGTCTTCTCCCATTTTGTTATCCATTGCCCCCACCCACAAGGTGTATAAACAACAACAGTAAATAAGAATAAAATAAGATGATAGATACAAAACAAAAACGTGAAGAACATAAATCAATCAACTCTAATTATCACATGTAGGACAGTATGCAAATGTGTGTGCATGGACTTTGTAGATGTATTTCTCACATGTGCAGCACTTAGAATTTGTTTTTACAGTCCTTCCTTGTGGGGCAGAATTGGCATCTCCTCCTCTTGCCTGCCCCAGCTGCAGCCTCAGGTGGATCAAGACAAGATTCAGCCACCTGAACAGGTGAGAGGCTGCTGTGCGGGGGATGCGATCCGTTGTGAATGTGTGGGGTTACAAGTGCCTTTCCCAGCTGCTCCAGGAACACCCTTCTCTTGTTTCGCTTATCAGGCATCCAGGTAGGGTTGATCTTGTTCCATATCACGAAGGCATTGTATGAGGACACATCAAAGATGTTATGGAAGATGTCCAGGGGCCAGCGGGCAGTCATCCTCCTGCAGCTGTGAGTTTAAATCACCTTGTCCAGGTTGTCCAAGTCTCCTTTCTTATGGTTGTAGTCCAGGACAATGGCTGGCTTCCTGTCCTCAAAATCACTGATCTCAGCCTTTGTGTGCAGTGTGCGCAGGAGAACCACATTCTTGTTCCTCTTTGGGAGATAAGAAACTAGAGTGGTGGTGGGGGTGAAGGCAAATTTTGATAAGAATGCCTCTCTCCCCCTTGTTGCAAGGAATGCAGGGGGGAAGTCACGCTTGTTTTTTCTAACTGTGCCAACCATGGTGGTCTTCCTCTTCAGGAGCTGCTGGCTGAGTCATAAGAGGTGAAGAAATTGTCGTTATGCCCCCTCAGTCCATCTGTCACATTAAGCACAACCTGCATCCCCTGGTTCTTCCCTGGGCCTCCACTGGTCGGCTTCCCTGTGTTGACTTACGTCTTCCAAGTGTAGCTGGATTGTGCGTCACAGGCCACCCATATCTTGATGCCATACTGGGCATATACTGCCGGAAAGGACAGCAACCTTTTGACCAAAGAGATTACTATCAGTAATTAGTATCCGTGTCACAAAATACAATCCCCTAAATCAATGATATTACAGCAATACATAATCAAATTAACAGTGAAAATTACTTATATTACAGATATGAAAATAAACATTAACCTCTGAATGGAACCAGTTGCTCATCCACTGTTACTTCAGGCCCAGGGTTGTAGAGGTATGGCAGAAGCTCCACCCACTTCTCCCAGACCTCTCTTAAGGCCTCCAGTTTGTCTCTCACATGTCTTGAAGGTCTTTTATTTTAATTTTTTAATTTCACCTTTATTTAACCAGGTAGGCTAGTTGAGAACAAGTTCTCATTTACAATTGCGACCTGGCCAAGATAAAGCAAAGCAGTGCGACACAAACAACAACACAGAGTTACACATAGAATAAAGAAACAGACAGTCAACAATTCAGTAGAAAAAGTATATATAAAGTGTGTGCAAATGAGGTTGGATAAGAGAGGTAAGGCAATAAATAGGCCATGGTGGCGAAGTAATTAAAATATAGCAATTAAACACTGGAATGGTAGATGTGCAGAAGATGATTGTGCAAGTAGAGATACTGGGGTGCAAAGGAGCAAAATAAATAACAATATAGGGAGGAGGTAGTTGGGTGGGCTATTTACAAATGGGCTATGTACAGGTGCAGTCATCTGTGAGCTGCTCTGACAGCTGGTGCTTGAAGCTAGTGAGGGAGATATGAGTCTCCAGCTTCAGTGATTTTTGCAGTTCGTTCCAGTCATTGGCAGCAGAGAACTGGAAGGAAAGGCGGCCGAAGGAGGAATTGGCTTTGGGGAGGACCAGTGAAATATACCTGCTGAAGTGCGTGCTACGGGTGGGTGCTGCTATGGTGACCAGTGAGCTGAGATAAGACGGGGCTTTACCTAGCAAAGACTTATAGATGACCCAGTGGGTTTGGTGACGAATATGAAGCGAGGGCCAGCCATTGAGAGCATTTAGGTGGCAGTGGTGGGTAGTATATGGGGCTTTTGTGACAAAATGAATGGCACTGTGATAGACTGCATCCAATTTGCTAAATAGAATTTTGGATGCTATTTTGTAATGACATCGCCGAAGTCAAGGATCGGTAGGATAGTCAGTTTTATGAGGGTATGTTTGGCAGCATGAGTGAAGGATGCTTTGTTGCAAAATAGGAAGCCGATTCTAGATTTAATTTTGGATTGGAGATGCTTAATGTGAGTCTGGAAGGAGAGTTTGCATTCTCACCAGACACCTATGTATTTGTAGTTGTCCACATATTCTAAGTCAGAATCATCCAGAGTAGTGATGTTGGACGGGCGGGCAGGTGTGGGCAGCGATCGGTTGAAGAGCATGCATTTAGTTTTCCTTGCATTTAGGAGATGTTGTAGGCCACTGAAGGAGAGTTGTATGGCATTGAAGCTCGTCTGGAGGTTATTTAACACTGTGTCCAAAGAAGGGCCATAAGTATACAGAATGGTGTCGTCTGCGTAGAGGTGGATCAGAGAATTTCCAGCAGCAAGAGCGACATCATTGATGTATGCAGAAAAAAGAGTTGGCCCGATGATTTAACCCTGTGGCACCCCCATAGAGACTGAAAGAGGTCCGGACAACAGGCGCTCCGATTTGACACACTGAACTCTGTCTGAGTAGTAGTTGGAGAACCTGGCGAGGCAGTCATTTGAGAAACCAAGGCTGTTGAGTCTGCCGTTGGGTCTTGACTCACTGTTATCATATCGTGGCATTCTTCAGAAAGTTTGAAAGACTTTCAGTGGAATCATAGCACAGAAAATCGCCCTTCCACTCTCTGCATCCCAGAGTCTACATGTAGCCTCGCCTCGGGACCTATACACACCCACTAAGTGTAGCAGCCCTATGTAGGCATGCAGGTCAATCTCATCCATCCTGTTCCAGTTGTCTCCATATTTACGGAAACCCTCCAAATTTGTCATCCCCAGGATTATTTTTTCAATGGCTTTTGTGATGAACATGTAGAATGTTGAGGCTATGTCCTCAGCATGGGCAAATGCATGTATTGTGGGCCCTTGGGTCATCCTTATGACATTTTGTGCTGCCATCATGCCCTGGTTGTCATATGGCGACAAGGACCATGTTATTGTGCTGTTCTTTGACAAAAATGGATCTCTTTCAGTTTGGAGGATTTCCTCTTCATCTGATGATGATGCATCGTGCTCTGGGTTGTAGTATTCTTCCCGATCTTCTTCTCCAGATACCCCCTCCTCTTCTAAATCATTGTTCTCTTGTTCCTCATGGACATCTGAAAAAAATCAGGCACTGAGACTTGCATTCATGGCTTCAGGAAAGAGAGAACTCTGGGGACGGTCATCTGCAGCACCTTTATAGCCTCTGACTGCATTCCCCATTAATAAACAATGCTTTCAAGAAATGTTTATTTTGTCTGAATTTTGTTTTTTCTGATTATTTTTTTTTGTCTGTGGAGGGGAGGGGAGATGCTGCACATGCACAAGAAAGTTTTAGTTTTGCCTGAGTTCAATCAGTAGCACACAATCTCAATTTCTCAATTTCCGGCACGGGTGGAGAGCAGGCATAGGACGAACAGCACCCTTCCAGCGCCCCGGAGACACGGTACGCAGAGCCGGCGCAGGATACCCTGGGCCGAAACGGCGCACCGGAGACTAAACATGCTGGGCTGGCACAATCCGCCCTGGCTGTATGCCTACTCTCGCATGGCACTTGCGGGGGGCTGGCCTATAGCACTCCGGGCTTCACCGCATAACACGGTACCTGACCAGTACTACGCTGCTTCCGGTAAGCACGGGGAGTTGGCTCAGGTCTATCGCCTGACTCCGCCAATCTGCCTGTGTGTCGCCCCCCAAAAAATGCCTCTCGTGCTGCGCTGCCTTACCTCATATCTCCGCTTCCATTTCAGCTTTCGGGCGGCTATATTCCCCAGCCTGACTCCAGGGTCCCTTACCATCTAGTATCTCCTCCCAAGTCCAGGAGTCCCGAACCCTCTGCTCCTCCTTACCACGCTGCTTGGTCCGTTGGTGGTGGGTAGTTCTGTAACGATCTTCGTCTTCATCGGATGAGGAGTAGGACGGATCAGACCAAAACGCAGCGTGGTAAGTGTCCATGATCATTTATTAACACAGAACACGAAAATACAAAATAACAAAGTGAATGTAAGAAATGAAAATCGAAACAGTCCTGAAAGATGAAAACACAAAACAGGAAACAACTACCCACAAACACCAGGTGGGAAAAGGCTACCTAAGTATGGTTCTCAATGAGAGACAACGATAGACAGCTGCCTCTGATTGGGAACCATACCAGGCCAAACACAGAGAAAAGAAAACATAGAAAAACAACATAGAATTCCCACCCCAACTCACACCCCGACCAAACCAAAATAGAGACATAAAAAAGGAACTATGGTCAGGGCGTGACAGTGCGTGTGTGTGTCTTTGTGGTTATTGTGGTGTTGTCGCGATACGAAACCTTCAGCCCCGCCCCTTGGCCGGCAGCGGGGTGCTAGAGGTGGTTAGCGTCCCGTTCCCTGGATTGGACAGGGCACTATAGATACTTCAGGTGATCTCGGTATAACCAGGACCGCTCGCGTAGCCCTGCCTCTCTTGCTATATCGATACGTTGTCCGCGCAGGGAGGTCTTTTGCCTTGTCACTCTCAACGGTCTAGCTCTAGCTGGGATGTGTGTACCCCACGTTTATCCTCTAGACTCTTTGTTTCACCACTAATTGATCCTTGAGTTGTTATTAAGCACTAGTCCTACCAGTCTCTATATGATTTCCCTCAGGTTGAGTATTTCCCTTCTGTGATGTATCTAGTTTAAAGTGTGAAGACCTTTAGTCAACTTAGTCCCGCTACTCTGCCCATCGGCTATGTATCGCTTGGATAATAAAACTTAGATATATCGATAAGACAATTAATGAATCACTACTGGACGCACCTTCCTCTTTGTCTTTTAATGGTAACTCACTCAATCACAGAGTATTGGTCTCCGTTTCCAGTGTCCCGGTAGAGGGGAGTGTCAAAGTTGTTATCTCCCGTGCCGTTAACTGTCTTGGGAGGGCGTATACTCGCGACAAAGCAAGACTACCGTTTATTTTTGGAAACACTCAGTTTTTTTGTCTTTTACAATCAAACACACTTCAAAATACACAATTTGTTACTTGGTCACACACATCGTTAATCAAAAACATGCCAATGCCTTAATGCTCTATAAAGCCTGGTACAATGATGACACTTATCTCTATATTAATGCTTGTAATAGCTTTTTAATTACCTTTGAGAGATGACGAGGAGACCCACGAGATCAGGAGCAGAGTTTCAATCGGTCAGAGTTCTGAGAATTTAGTTTCGGTATCGATTCCTCCTATGAGAGATCGGTGGTTCACCTAAATTTCGAGATTCAAGTTAGTCTGGAGAGATCAGAGGTTCACCGTTGATCTACCGCAGTGTCTGTGGCGAAAATACCCAGCCGGAATGGTGAGCTCAATCAGTTAAGATATTATTGCATCAAGATAAACCGAGCACAGGGCAAATGGCGACAAGTACAACTGTCCGATAGGTAAGCGGCACAAACCTGAGTTACAGCAAGTTAGAATCTATAGATAATTTGAGTCAGGTGGCAATTACCCGAATTCAAATGGTTGTCTAAATGAATTCAGAATTCAAGAAGTCAGCGCCAAAGTAATGGCAATTTCTCTTTTTATACCTTTTGTTTCTCTGCACCGGATCCGCTGCTCGTCCCATCGTCTCAGACTAACCATGATCTCGAGTCGCTCTTTCCTGAAGCATATTGAGTCATCCTTTCCAGTAGCAGAGAGGGTGATGGCACATCTTACAACAGGAAACACTTTTCTTACAGTGCATATATGGGCCTCTGTTTATGACAGAGCCTATTACTCTAGCAACAATGATTCTAACAGTTTTTCCCATTCCTCAGAGGTGTCGTTGAGGGGTGGAGCAGGAGTTTCTTGGTACCAGGAGGTTGAGTTAGGAGGTGAGCTGGTGGCATACTCAGGTGATTGTGTCCAGTCAGGTAGTTCAGATGTTTCTGGAGGCTCAAAAACGGGTGGGGGGGGGGGGGGGGGTTGGGAGACACACAGAGGAGATCCCTTTGGTGTTTCACCACAGTGTGTAAATTACTTTATAACCTGGGACCCTAAGACAATCTTTGTACCCTGGTGGTGTTCAGCTTTCATGGAAATATGAACAAAGACAATGCTTCACTTTTTCTAATGTTGGGGTCAGTCTAGGAAAAGTCATAAAATGTCAAGTTGAAAAAGATCCCTAATTTCTCTTCTTTTAAACATAGTGGCTTTAAGGGGAAATGTATGACCCTTAAGACATCACAAGGCTGAAGCAGATGTGTACTCTTGGACTTATTTAGGCTTCCCATAACAACGGGGTTGAATACTTATTAACTTAAGACATTTCAGATGTTCTTTTTCTATTAATTTATAAAATGTCTAAAAAACGTCACTTGTCTTTGACATTATGGGGTATTGTGTGTAAACCACTGACACAAAATCTTAATTGAATACATTTTAAATAGGCTGTAACATTTTCTTTCTGAAAAAATCAAGGGATGTGAATACTTCCTGAAGGTAGTGTATATCTGTTATGAGATCTCACTTGCTGATACTTCCTCCCGACAATATTTTGTTTGTCAGGCATTTCAGAAATGTACAATTTAGTGATTTACCGACTGTTGAACATTTTCATGTTCATGGCACTCAATATCTCAGATGAGTACAGTCTGTATAATGTAGTATGTAGACTGCAACAACATTGATAAGATTCATTTTAGTTTATTTCAGTGTTATTACAATACATCAACTATCTAAAGGCTATTTGTTAATACATGTTTATTGGTATATGGTTTTATATGGCAATATTTATTCAAGGGTTTTCAAAGTAATTTCCAAAGATTACAACATATGGCTGGAGTTGGGTTACAATAAGGAAAAATATAGATGACAGAATAGACAATTAGGTTTACATGCTTATTTCATAATTTAATTGGTTAATTTCATTTAAATGATTTTACATTATTCATAAGCTATTGCAATATACTCAAACAAAATGTAAATATTAAATAGCAAAACATCACACAATTTCACAATGATACATTTTCTGGTATTGTGGCAGAATTAGCTTCATTACATTATCAGCTTAATGGGTTTAATTGAGTCGTAGAGTTATTCTGTTCAGAAGAAATAGATCAGTATTGAAGCAAGTAATATAGTGACCATTTCTTGAGGTCTGTTTCTTGCCATTGCGCTGCTGGAGGTATGTGAACCCTCTGTAGTGTTTGTGGTTGCTGCTGGCGTGACTGTCGTGGTGGTTGCAGTAGTCGTAGCAGTAGTCGTAGTTGTAGTCGTAGCAACAGTTGTAGCATCAGTCGTCGAGTTCCGGAGTTCTGTAAAAAAAAAAAAAAGAGATTTTGACCATTTAAAAGCCTCTGCAAAGCCTTCCCAAAGTCTAGATTCTTGCAAAAAAATAAAAGATATGCTGTAGACCACCTGAACAAAATAATGATTTATCCAAATCAGGGATGATCAACTGGTGTCCAGCAGCATCTCTTTAGTATATTATACAGTACATTCAGAAAGTATTCAGACCCCTTGACTTTTTCCCCATTTTGTTACGTTACAGGCTTATTCTAAAATTGATTTAACAGTTTTTTTCCCTCATCAATCTACTCACAAAACTGCATGATGACAAATCAAAAACAGGTTTTTAGATATTTAATGTAAAAATAAAAACAGAAATACCTTATTTCCATAAGTATTCAAACCCTTTGCTATGAGACATGAAATTAAGCTCAGGTGCATCCTGTTTCCATTGATCATCCTTGAGATGTTTCTACAACTTTTAGTCCACCTGTGAAGTGTAAAGTGGCTGTTCCACTGGATGTCATAAGGTGAATGCACCAATTTGTAAGTCGCTCTGGATAAGAGCGTCTGCTAAATGACTTAAATGTAAATGTAAATGTCTGTGTTGAATTCAATTGATTGGACATGATTTGTAAAAACACACACCTATATAAGGTCCCACAGTTGACACTGCATGTCAAAGCAAAAACCAAGCCATGAGGTCGAAGGAATTATCCGTATAGTTCTGAGACAGGGATGTGTCTAGGCACAACTCAGGGGAAGGGTACCAAAACATTTCTGCAGCATTGAAGATCCCTAAGAACACAGTGGCCTCCATCATTCTGAAATGGAAGAAGTTTGGAGCAACAAGACTCTTCCTGGAGCTGGCTGCCCGGCCAAACTGACTAATCAGGGGAAAAAGGGCCTTGGTCAGGGAGGAGACCAAGAACATGATGGTCACTCTGACAGAGCTCTATAGTTCCTCTGTGGAGATGGGAGAACCTTCCAGAAGGACAACCATCTCTGCAGCTTTCCACCAATCAGGCCTTTATGGTAGTGTGGCCAGAAGGAAGCCACTTCTCAGTAAAACAGCCCACTTGGAGTTAGTCAAAAAGCACTTAAAGATTCTCAAACCATGAGAAACAAGATTATCTGGTTTGATGAAACCAATATTGTATTCTTTGGCCATAATGTCAAATGTCTTGTCTGGAGGAAACCTGACACCATCCCTATGGAGAAGTATGGTGGTGGCAGCATCATGCTATGGGGATGTTTTTCAGCAGCAGCGGAAACTCTCCAAATGCAGGTGTGACAAGCTTGTAGAGCCATACCCCAGAAGACACGAGGCTATAATTGCTGCCAAAGGTGCGTCAACTAATTATTGATTAAAGGGTCTGAAAACGTATGTAAATGTAATATTCAGTGTTTTACTTCTAAAACATTTGCAAAACTTTCTTCACCCGTTTTTGCTTCGTCATTATGAGGTATTGTGTGAAGATTGATCAGGTGGAAAAAGTGATTTAACCTCTATGGGATCGGTGTCCCTAAATTGGGACAGTTTTCGCTCAATATGCAATAATGTGACTAGAATGACGTTGTAAACAAAAGCCAAATCCGAGACATCGACATGTCTAATATGGGCAGAAATCTTAAATTGTTGTTCATCGAACTGCAGTGTCCCATTTACAGCATCTATTACAGCAAAAAATTACATGCTATTATTTTGAGGATAGTCCACAACAACAAAACACTTTTATCATAGAACATGGTTCGATACATTCACCTCTGAAGGTAGAAAATGTAGTTACATTCATTAATCTTGCTCTGATTTGTCATCCTGAGTGTCCCAGACATAAAATGTAGCCACTTTTGTTTGATAAAATCCCTGTTTATAATCAAATGTAAGAACTGGGTTCTACAGTTTGACCCCACTGCTGCATTTTAGAATAAGGCTGTAGCATAACAAAGTGTGGAAAATGTCAAGGGGTCTGAATACTTTCTGAATGCACTGTAGATATATACACAGTATATATATTTAGGGACTCAGTCAGGGTCTCAACTTACTGTTGAGCGTTAGAATAATAGAATATACAAGGTGTAAAACTTCTAAAAAAACGATCTGTCCCATGGCAAAATGTGTACATTTGCAGCAAACTTGCAATTGTAACAATTTTGTTACGCCCAATGGCAAATGTGGCATGTGGGTATGAAGACCCACCAGCCACTGCAACCTCTCACGTTTTTTTGTTGCCCCCAACTCCATCAAAGTTCTCCATTCCTGATTCAAATAATCAGTGATGCAAACCAGAGAACCAGAATCATTTTTGCTCACATCTACGGGTAAAGATAGTCTTATAAGAGACTACCATGATTGAAATGGTTATGAAATGAAAAGATAGACCTTTAAATGAGGTACAGTGTTTCAAGTATGATGTAATTTGGTCACAACTGATGAAACCAGAGCTGGTAAATAAGCTTTGAGCATAAAAAACAACACAGACGGGAATATTGATTCAAACAATCATCTGTACTGTACGAATTTTCATAACTATTGTGTTAAGATTCATCCTTACCAGCTTTGATACTGCCAGGAATAACATCTAAGAAAACTGTGGACGTGTTCATGGATGTCTTGAGGGATTCCACTGCATTTGTAACGTTAGGGACCACAGACTGGCGTGTGAAGATCAAGTTGGTTGTCACACCCACAGACCCAGACCTAAAAATCAAAGAAGTAGAATGTATGTGAAATGGGATAAAAGTTATTATTATTGGTTGTAGTAGTATCAGTATGATTAAATCATGGTAAACGTAAATAACACACTTGTTCTAGCTGCAAGTAATTTGTAGAAATATGGACCAAAATGAAAACTGAACATACCAAAAACTGATGATGATGCATCTGAGGAAGATCACAGGATATACATTTTTGTATCCTCGAGTCAACTGTAGAAAGATATCAGAGGGCCGAATTAGTATTTTAAGGACAAAAAATGTGTCGTAGTTACTAATAACTCTCAAGCAAGATATTTTTGTATATGTCCATTTCAATATTTATATTAATGATCAACTTTTACCTCAGTTGTGACATTTAAAGCCAAAGTAATGTAATCCAAGGAATTTGAATCTTTGTAGGCTTCCATAAACGTACGGTTCAACCGGAACATTAGAATAAGTACACCTTCATTTGACGTTGGAGGGTTTGTGGATGCGGTGGTTGGGGAAACAGTTGTTGTTGTCTTAGCAGCTGTAGTTGACGTTGGTGCAGCTGTAGCTGTGGTAGTTACAGCAGCTGTGGTTGTTGTGGCTGAAACTATGGTTGTTGTGTGGTGGGTGTTGGTGGTCTTTGCAGCAACTGTGGTTGTCGATGGTGAAGCTGTGAGTGTAGTGGGAGCTGCTGTGGTTGATGTTGGCACTGCTGTGGTTGTTGTGTGAGCAGTTGTAGTTGTTGTAGGGGTGGCTGTTGTTGTCATAGCAGCAGCTGGGGATGTTGTTAGTGCAAATGTTGTGGTTGTGGATGCAGCTGTGGTAGCTGTGGATGCAGCTGTGGTGGTCGTTGGAGCACCTGTGGTTGTTGTGAGGTTAGCTGTAATTGTGGTAGGGCTAGTAGTGATGGTTGTTACAGAAGCTTTTGTTGTTGCTGTTGTTGTAATGGCAGCTGTTGTTGTAGAGGGAGCAACTGTGGTTGTTGTGGGAGCTCCTGTTGTTGTGGGAGCCACTGTTGTTTTAACAGGAGCTGTAGTTGTCATCTGTGTAAATGTGGTTGTTGTTTGATCAGCTGTGTTTGTTGAGGGGACAGCTGTGGTTATTGTGAGAGCAGCTGTGGTTGTTTTGGGTGTAGCTGTTGTTATGGGGATAGCGGTAGTTGTTGTGGAAACAGCTGTGGTTGTAAGGGAAGCTGTTGTGGTTGTGGGAGCACCTGTGGTTGTTGTGGGAGAAACTGTGGTTGTTGTTGATGCAGCTGTGGTTGTTGAAGCCTCAGCCTTAGATGGTGTTGCTTTGGTTGTGATTTGTGAAGATGTGGTTGTTGCGGGAGCAGCTAAGTTTGTTGTGGGAGCAGCAGTGGTTGTCGTGGGTAGAGTTTTGGGTGTTGATGCCACAAATGTTGTTGTAGCAACAGCTGGGATTGTTGTTGGAGTTGCTGTGGTTGTTGTGGATACAGCTTTTGTTGTCATAGCAGCTGTGGTTGTGGGAAAAACTTCAGTTGGTGGATCTGCTGCTGTTGTGGGAACAATTGTGTTTATTGTGGGTGAATCTGTTATTGTAGTTGGAGCAGATGTGGTTGAGGTGGGCGGGATATTGGTTGTTGTTGCTGTAGCTTTTGTTGTTGTAGCAACAGCAGTTGTTGTTGTGGGAGCAGCTGTTGTTGTTGTGGAAGATGAAGTGGTTGTTGTTGGTGCAATTGTAGTTTTTGTGGCCTCAGCTGTACTTGTTGAAGCCTCTGCTGTAGATGTTATTGGAGATGCTGTGGTTGTGGTTGGTGCAGATGTGGTTGTTGTGGGAGCAGCTGTGTTTGTAGTGGGAGCAGCTGTGGTTGTTGTGGGTGAGGTTTTGGGTGTTGTTGCTGTAGCTATGGTTGTTGTTGTTGTATCGTCAGCTGTGGTTGATGAAGGCGAGGTTTTGGGTGTTGTTGCTGTTGTTATTGTTGTAGCAGCAGCTGTGGTTGTGGTTGTTGTGGCTGCATCTGTCGTGGTTGTAGCTACAGCTGTAGATGTCATTAATGTTGCTGTGTTTTTTGGGGGAAGCTGTGCTTGTAGTAATGGAAGCTATTATGGTTGTGGGAGCTGCTGTAGTGGTGGGAGCAGATGTGGTTGTTGTGGGCAGTGGTTCAGTTGTTGTGGGAGGGTTTTCGGATGTTGTAGCAGGAGCTGTGGTTGTTGTGGGCAGGGGTTCAGTTGTTGTGGGAAGGTCTTCGGATGTTGTAGCAGGAGCTGTGGTTGTTGTGGGCAGGGGTTCAGTTGTTGTGGGAAGGTCTTCGGATGTTGTAGCAGGAGCTGTGATTGTTGTGGGCAGGGGTTCAGTTGTTGTGGGAAGGATTTCGGATGTTGTATCAGGAGCTGTGGTTCTTGTGGACAGGGGTTCAGTTGTTGTGGGAAGGTTTTCGGATGTTGTAGCAGGAGCTGTGGTTGTTGTGGGCAGGGGTTCAGTTGTTGTGGGAAGGTCTTCGGATGTTGTAGCAGGAGCTGTGGTTGTTGTGGGCAGGGGTTCAGTTGTTGTGGGAAGGTCTTGGGATGTTGTAGCAGGAGCTGTGGTTGTTGTGGGCAGGGGTTTAGTTGTTGTGGGAAGGATTTCGGATGTTGTATCAGGAGCTGTGGTTGTTGTGGGCAGGGGTTCAGTTGTTGTGGGAAGGTCTTCGGATGTTGTAGCAGGAGCTGTGGTTGTTGTGGAAAGGGGTTCAGTTGTTGTGGGAAGGTTTTCGGATGTTGTATCAGGAGCTGTGGTTGTTGTGGACAGGGGTTCAGTTGTTGTGGGAAGGTCTTCGGATGTTTTATCAGGAGCTGTGGTTGTTGTGGGCAGGGGTTCAGTTGTTGTGGGAAGGTCTTCGGATGTTGTAGCAGAAGCTGTGGTTGTTGTGGGCAGGGGTTCAGTTGTTGTGGGAAGGTCTTCGGAAGTTGTAGCAGGAGCTGTGATTGTTGTGGGCAGGGGTTCAGTTGTTGTGGGAAGGTTTTCTGATGTTGTAGCAGGAGCTGTGGTTGTTGTTGGCAGGGTTCAGTTGTTGTGGGAAGGTCTTCGGATGTTGTAGCAGGACCTGTGGTTGTTGTGGGCAGGGGTTCAGTTGTTGTGGGAAGGTCTTCGGATGTTGTAGCAGGAGCTGTGGTTGTTGTGGGCAGGGTTTCAGTTGTTGTGGGAAGGTTTTCGGATGTTGTAGCAGGAGCTGTCATTGTTGTGGGCAGGGGTTCAGTTGTTGTGGGAAGGATTTCGGATGTTGTATCAGGAGCTGTGGTTCTTGTGGACAGGGGTTCAGTTGTTGTGGGAAGGTTTTCGGATGTTGTAGCAGGAGCTGTGGTTGTTGTGGGCAGGGGTTCAGTTGTTGTGGGAAGGTCTTCGGAAGTTGTAGCAGGAGCTGTGGTTGTTGTGGGCAGGGGTTCAGTTGTTGTGGGAAGGTCTTGGGATGTTGTAGCAGGAGCTGTGGTTGTTGTGGGCAGGGGTTTAGTTGTTGTGGGAAGGATTTCGGATGTTGTATCAGGAGCTGTGGTTGTTGTGGGCAGGGGTTCAGTTGTTGTGGGAAGGTCTTCTGATGTTGTAGCAGGAGCTGTGGTTGTTGTGGGCAGGGGTTCAGTTGTTGTGGGAAGGTCTTCGGATGTTGTAGCAGGAGCTGTGATTGTTGTGGGCAGGGGTTCAGTTGTTGTGGGAAGGATTTCGGATGTTGTATCAGGAGCTGTGGTTCTTGTGGACAGGGGTTCAGTTGTTGTGGGAAGGTCTTCGGATGTTGTAGCAGGAGCTGTGGTTGTTGTGGGAAGGGGTTCAGTTGTTGTGGGAAGGTCTTCGGATGTTGTAGCAGGAGCTGTGATTGTTGTGGGCAGGGGTTCAGTTGTTGTGGGAAGGTTTTCGGATGTTGTATCAGTAGCTGTGGTTGTTGTGGGCAGGGGTTCAGTTGTTGTGGGAAGGTCTTCGGATGTTGTAGCAGGAGCTGTGATTGTTGTGGGCAGGGGTTCAGTTGTTGTGGGAAGGTCTTCGGATGTTGTAGCAGGAGCTGTGGTTGTTGTGGGCAGGGGTTCAGTTGTTGTGGGAAGATTTTCGGATGTTGTATCAGGAGCTGTGGTTGTTGTGGACAGAGGTTCAGTTGTTGTGGGAAGGTCTTCGGATTTTGTAGCAGGAGCCGTGATTGTTGTGGGCAGGGGGTCAGTTGTTGTGGGAACGTTTTCGGATGTTGTAGCAGGAGCTGTGGTTGTTGTGGGCAGGGGTTCAGTTGTTGTGGGAAGGTCTTCGGATGTTGTAGCAGGAGCTGTGGTTGTTGTGGGCAGGGGTTCAGTTGTTGTGGGAAGGTCTTGGGATGTTGTAGCAGGAGCTGTGGTTGTTGTGGGCAGGGGTTTAGTTGTTGTGGGAAGGATTTCGGATGTTGTATCAGGAGCTGTGGTTGTTGTGGACAGGGGTTCAGTTGTTGTGGGAAGGTCTTCGGACTTTGTAGCAGGAGCTGTGGTTGTTGTGGAAAGGGGTTCAGTTGTTGTGGGAAGGTTTTCGGATGTTGTATCAGGAGCTGTGGTTGTTGTGGACAGGGGTTCAGTTGTTGTGGGAAGGTCTTCGGATGTTTTATCAGGAGCTGTGGTTGTTGTGGGCAGGGGTTCAGTTGTTGTGGGAAGGTCTTCGGATGTTGTAGCAGAAGCTGTGGTTGTTGTGGGCAGGGGTTCAGTTGTTGTGGGAAGGTCTTCGGAAGTTGTAGCAGGAGCTGTGATTGTTGTGGGCAGGGGTTCAGTTGTTGTGGGAAGGTTTTCGGATGTTGTAGCAGGAGCTGTGGTTGTTGTTGGCAGGGGTTCAGTTGTTGTGGGAAGGTCTTCGGATGTTGTAGCAGGACCTGTGGTTGTTGTGGGCAGGGGTTCAGTTGTTGTGGGAAGGTCTTCGGATGTTGTAGCAGGAGCTGTGGTTGTTGTGGGCAGGGTTTCAGTTGTTGTGGGAAGGTTTTCGGATGTTGTAGCAGGAGCTGTCATTGTTGTGGGCAGGGGTTCAGTTGTTGTGGGAAGGTTTTCGGATGTTGTATCAGGAGCTGTGGTTGTTGTGGACAGGGGTTCAGTTGTTGTGGGAAGGTCTTCGGATGTTGTAGCAGGACCTGTGGTTGTTGTGGGCAGGGGTTCAGTTGTTGTGGGAAGGTCTTCGGACTTTGTAGCAGGAGCTGTGGTTGTTGTGGGCAGGGGTTCAGTTGTTGTGGGAAGGTCTTCGGATGTCGTAGCAGGAGCTGTGGTTGTTGTGGGCAGGGGTTCAGTTGTTGTGGGAAGGTCTTCGGATGTCGTAGCAGGAGCTGTGGTTGTTGTGGGCAGGGGTTCAGTTGTTGTGGGAAGGTCTTCGGATGTTGTAGCAGGAGCTGTGATTGTTGTGGGCAGGGGTTCAGTTGTTGTGGGAAGGTTTTCGGATGTTGTAGCAGGAGCTGTGGTTGTTGTGGGCAGGGGTTCAGTTGTTGTGGGAAGGTCTTCGGATGTTGTAGCAGGAGCTGTGGTTGTTGTGGGCAGGAGTTCAGTTGTTGTGGGAAGGTCTTCGGATGTTGTACTAGGAGCTGTGGTTGTTGTGGGCAGGGGTTCAGTTGTTGTGGGAAGGTCTTCGGAAGTTGTAGCAGGAGCTGTGATTGTTGTGGGCAGGGGTTCAGTTGTAGTGGGAAGGTTTTCGGATGTTGTAGCAGGAGCTGTGGTTGTTGTGGGCAGGGGTTCAGTTGTTGTGGGAAGGTCTTCGGATGTTGTAGCAGGAGCTGTGGTTGTTGTGGGCAGGAGTTCAGTTGTTGTGGGAAGGTCTTGGATGTTGTACTAGGAGCTGTGGTTGTTGTGGGCAGGGTTCAGTTGTTGTGGGAAGGTCTTCGGAAGTTGTAGCAGGAGCTGTGATTGTTGTGGGCAGGGGTTCAGTTGTTGTGGGAAGGTTTTCTGATGTTGTAGCAGGAGCTGTGGTTGTTGTTGGCAGGGGTTCAGTTGTTGTGGGAAGGTCTTCGGATGTTGTAGCAGGAGCTGTGATTGTTGTGGGCAGGGGTTCAGTTGTTGTGGGAAGGTTTTCGGATGTTGTATCAGGAGCTGTGGTTGTTGTGGACAGGGGTTCAGTTGTTGTGGGAAGGTCTTCGGATGTTGTAGCAGGAGCTGTGGTTGTTGTGGGCAGGGTTTCAGTTGTTGTGGGAAGGTTTTGGATGTTGTAGCAGGAGCTGTGGTTGTTGTGGGCAGGGGTTCAGTTGTTGTGGGAAGGTTTTCGGATGTTGTATCAGGAGCTGTGGTTGTTGTGGACAGGGGTTCAGTTGTTGGGAAGGTCTTCGGATGTTGTAGCAGGAGCTGTGGTTGTTGTGGGCAGGGTTCAGTTGTTGTGGGAAGGTTTTCGGATGTTGTATCAGGAGCTGTGGTTGTTGTGGACAGGGGTTCAGTTGTTGTGGGAAGGTCTTCGGATGTTGTAGCAGGAGCTGTGGTTGTTGTGGGCAGGGGTTCAGTTGTTGTGGGAAGGTCTTCGGATGTTGTAGCAGGACCTGTGGTTGTTGTGGGCAGGGGTTCAGTTGTTGTGGGAAGGTCTTCGCATGTTGTAGCAGGAGCTGTGGTTGTTGTGGAAAGGGGTTCAGTTGTTGTGGGAAGGTCTTCGGATGTTGTAGCAGGACCTGTGGTTGTTGTGGGCAGGGGTTCAGTTGTTGTGGGAAGGTCTTCGGATGTTGTAGCAGGAGCTGTGGTTGTTGTGGGCAGGGTTTCAGTTGTTGTGGGAAGGTTTTCGGATGTTGTAGCAGGAGCTGTGATTGTTGTGGGCAGGGGTTCAGTTGTTGTGGGAAGGTTTTCGGATGTTGTATCAGGAGCTGTGGTTGTTGTGGACAGGGGTTCAGTTGTTGTGGGAAGGTCTTCGCATGTTGTAGCAGGAGCTGTGGTTGTTGTGGGCAGGGGTTCAGTTGTTGTGGGAAGGTCTTCGGATGTTGTAGCATGAGCTGTGGTTGTTGTGGGCATGGGTTCAGTTGTTGTGGGAAGGTATTCGGATGTTGTAGCAGGAGCTGTGGTTGTTGTGGGCAGGGGTTCAGTTGTTGTGGGAAGGTTTTCGGATGTTGTATCAGGAGCTGTGGTTGTTGTGGACAGGGGTTCAGTTGTTGTGGGAAGGTCTTCGGATGTTGTAGCAGGAGCTGTGGTTGTTGTGGGCAGGGGTTCAGTTGTTGTGGGAAGGTCTTCGGATGTTGTAGCAGGAGCTGTGGTTGTTGTGGTCAGGGGTTCAGTTGTTGTGGGAAGGTTTTCGGGTGTTGTAGCAGGAGCTGTGGTTGTTGTGGGCAGGGGTTCAGTTGTTGTGGGAAGGTCTTCGGATGTTGTTGTTGTTGTGGCTGCATCTGTAGTGGTTGTAGCTACAGCTGTACTTGTTGAACCTGCTGCTGTAGATGTCAGTAATGTCACTGCGGTTATTTTGGGGGAAGCTGTGCTTGTAGTAATGGAAGCTATTATGGTTGTGGGAGCTGCTGTAGTGGTGGGAGCAGATGTGGTTGTTGTGGGCAGTGGTTCAGTTGTGGTTGTTGTTGGTGCAATTGTAGTTTTTGTGGCCTCAGCTGTACTTGTTGAAGCCTCTGCTGTAGATGTTATTGGAGATGCTGTGGTTGTAGGTGGTGCAGATGTGGTTGTTGTGGGAGCAGCTGTGTTTGTAATGGGAGCCGCTGTGGTTGTGGTTGTTGTGAGTGCAACTGTAGTGGTTGTAGCTACAGCTGTACTTGTCATAGCTGCTGCTGTAGATGTCATTAATGTTGCTTTGGTTGTTTTGGGGGAAGCTGTGCTTGTAGTAATGGAAGCTATTATGGTTGTGGGAGCTGCTTTAGTCGTGGGAGCAGATGTGGTTTTTGTGGGTGAATCTGTGATTGTTGTTGGAGATGCTGTGGAAGTTGAGGGAAGGGCTTCGGATGTTGTAGCAGGAGCTCTAGTTGCAGTGGACAGGGGTGTGGTTGTTGTGGGAGCAGCTGTGGTTGTGGGAGCAATTGTAGTTGTTGTGGGTGAATCTGTGATTGTAGTTGGAGCAGATGTAGTTGTGGGCAGGAGGTTGGTTGTTGTTTCTGCAGCTTTTGTTGATGTAGCAACAGCAGTTGTTCTTGTGGGAGCAGTTGTGGTTGTTGTTGCCATGGATGGGGTTGTTGTAGAAACCGCTGTGGTTGTTGTGTGGTAAGCTGTGGCAATTGTGGGATTAGCTGTCGTTGTGTTGGTAGGCGTAGTAGCAGTCGTGCTTTGCTGGAGTTCTGTATAAAACATTGTTTTATTACGACCATTAAAATGCTCTGCAATATCTGTTAAATGTGCTGAATTAAATTTGTTTGGTAACCGAACACCACAGTCCCAGACAACTCGGACAACTACTCTTTCTCCCTTAATGTGTTTGAATTGTATTATGTGTTGAGTTTAGATGAATCCTTACCAGCTTTGATACTGCCAATAATAACATTTAAGAAGACTGTGAACGTGTCGATGGAAATCTTGAGGGAGACCTCTACATTTGTAACGTCAGGGACCACAGACTGGCTTGTGAAGATCAAGTTAGTTGTCACACCCACAGAACCAGACCTAAATACCAAAGAACAGAATTGATGTGAAATTCAATAAAATGTATTACTGTTGTTAGTAGGAGTAATAGCGAAATTAGTATTTTTAAAGAATACATGGGACTAATACACTTTGTCTATCTGCAAATAAGTAAGTTGCATAAATGTGGACCAAAAAGAAAGTCAACATACCAGAAACTGATGATGATGCATCTGAGGAAGATTACAGGATATATTCTTTTGAATCCTTGATTCAACTGTAGAAAAATATCAGTGAACACAATAAGCATTAAAAGGACAGGAAAAATAGTAAATATAACTCACAATCAAGTTTTGTTATAAATGTCCATTTAAAGATTTGTACTTATGTCCATTATCAACATTTACCTCAGATGTCAGATTTGAAGCCAAATTAAGGTACTCATTGGACTGTGGACTTTTGTAGGCTTCCAAAAATGTACTATTCAGCCGGAAATGCAGAATAAGTACACCTTCATTTGCTGTTGGAGGGTCAGTGGAATCACTGGTTGGGGCAACAGGTGTTGTTGTTGTAGCAGAAGCTGAGGTTATCGTTGTTACAGCTGTGGTTATCATTGGTGAAGCTGTGGTTGTTGTGTAAAAAGCTGTGGTTGTCGTAGCAGCAGCTATGGTTGTTGTGGGGGAAGCTGTAGTTGTTGTGGGAACAGCTGTGGATGTTGGGGAGACTGCTGTTGTTGTCTTGACAGCATCTGTGTTTGATGTGGGGGAAGCTGTGGTTGATGTGGGGATGGCTTTGGTTGTCATAGCAGCAGCTATGGTTGTTGTGGGGGAAGCTGTGGTTGTTGTGGGAGCAGCTGTGGATATTGGCTGGACGGCTGTTGTTGTCGTAGCGGCATCGGTGTTTGATGTGGGGGAAGCTGTGGTTGATGTGGAGCTGGCTGTGGTTTTCGGTGCAGCGGCTGTGGTTGTCATTATAGACGTGGATGTTCCGGGAGCATCTGTGGTTGTGGGGATGGCTTTGGTTGTTGTAGCTGCAGCTGTTGTTGTCGTAGCAGCAGCTATGGTCGTTGTGGGGGAAGCTGTGGTTGTTGTGGGAGCAGCTATGGATATTGGCTGGACGGCTGTTGTTGTCGTAGCGGCATCGGTGTTTGATGTGGGGGAAGCTGTGGTTGATGTGGAGCTGGCTGTGGTTTTCGGTGCTACGGCTGTGGTTGTCATTGTAGACGTGGATGTTCCGGGAGCATCTGTGGTTGTGGGGATGGCTTTGGTTGTTGTAGCTGCAGCTGTTGTTGTCGTAGCAGCAGCTATGGTCGTTGTGGGGGAAGCTGTGGTTGTTGTGGGAACAGCTGTTGTTGTTGTTGTTTGGATGGCTGTTGTTGTTGTAGCTACAGTTTTAGTTGTCGTAGCAGAAGCAGCTGTGGTTGTTGTTGGAGCAGCTGTGGTTTTTGTGGGGACGACTGTGGTTGTTGGTTGTTCGCATGGTTTAGGGTGTTGTTGCCCCTGATGATGTTGATGTTTCAGCTTATGATGATCTGGGTGCCGCTGTGGTTTTTGAGGGTACAGCTCTTCTTCTTGTGTCTGCAGTGTGGTTGTTGTGGGAGCAGCTGTAGTCGGTGTTGGTGCTGCTGTGATTTTTGTTGGAGAAAGTGTTGTTTTTGTAGCCAAAGCTGTAGTTGTCGTAGCAGCAGTTACTGTAGTTTTTGTGGTAGATGCTGTGGTTGTTGTGAGTACAGCTGCTGTTGTTGTAGGGGAAGCTGTGGTGGTTCTGGGAGCTGCTGTAGTTGTTGTCAACTTTTTGGGGATTGTTGTGGGTGCATCTGTTGTTGTTGAATCCGCAGCTGTTGTTTTAGTAGCAGCAACTGTGGTTGTCGTGGGGAAAGCTGTGGTTGTTGTTGAGGTGGCTGTGGTTGTTGAAGAGGAAGCTGTTGTGGTTGTTGGAATTGCTGTAGTAGTTGTTAGAAAATATGTGGTTGTTGTGGGTGCTTCTGTGGTTGTTGTGGGAGCAGCTGTGGTTGTTGTGAGTACAACTGTGGTTGTCGGAGCTGTGGCTGTGGTTGTCGGAGCTACAGCTGTGGTTGTCATTGATGCCGATGTGGTTGTTTCGTTTGCAGCTGTGATTGTTGTTGCCACAGCTGTACTTTTCGTTGCCACAGCTGTAGATGGCATTGGTGTGGCTGTGGTTGTTGTTGGATCATGTGTTGTTGTTTTGGGAGCAGCTGTGGTTGTTGTTGTAATGGCTGTGGTTGTTGTCGTAGCAGCTGCAGTGGTTGTTGTGTGGGAATATGTGGGAATTGTGGGAGCAGCTGTCATTGTGTTGGTAGTCGTAGTAGCAGTCGTGTTATTCTGGAGTTCTGTATAAAAATAATGTTTTTATTCAAATGCTCTGCAATATCTGTGAAACGTGCTGAATTTAATTTGTTTGGTAAGCCAACACCACAGTCCCGGACAACTCGGACAACTACTCTTTCTCCCCATAATGTGTTTGAATTGCATAATGTGTTGTGTTTAGATGAATCCTTACCAGCTTTGATACTGCCAGTAATAACATCTAAGAAGACTGTGAACGTGTTGATGGCCGTTTTGAGGGAGTCCTCTACATTTATAACGTTAGGGACCACAGACTGGCTTGTGAAGATCAAGTTAGTTGTCACACCCACAGAACCAGACCTAAATACCAAAGAACAAAATTGATGTGAAATGCAATAAAAGTTATTACTGGTATTAGTAGGATTATTTGTACTATTAGTATTGTTAAAGGATGGTTTACATGTGACTAATACACTTTGTCTACCTGCAAATAAGTAAGTTGTAGAAATGTGGACCAAAAAGAAAGTGAACATACCAGAAACTGATGATGATGCATCTGAGGAAGATTACAGGATATATTCTTTTGAATCCTTGATTCAACTGTAGAAAAATATCAGTGCACACAATAAGCATTAAAAGGACAATTGAAATAGTAAATATAACTCACAAAAAAGTTTTGTTATAAATGTCCATTTAAAGATTTGTGCTTATGTCAATTATCAACATTTACCTCAGATGTCAGATTTGAAGCCAAATTAAGGTACTCATTGGATTGTGGACTCTTGTAGGCTTCCAAAAATGTACTATTCAGCCGGAAATGCAGAATAAGTACACCGTAATTTGCTATTGGAAGGTCAGTGGAGTCACTGGTTGGGGCAACAGTAGTTGTTGGAGCAACAGGTGTTGTTGTTGTAGCAGAAGCTGAGGTTATCGTTGTTACAGCTGTGGTTATCATTGGTGAAGCTGTGGTTGTCGTAGCAGCAGCTATGGTTGTTGTGGGGGAAGCTGTAGTTGTTGTGAGAACAGCTGTGGATGTTGGGGAGACTGCTGTTGTTGTCTTGGCAGCATCTGTGTTTGATGTGGGGGAAGCTGTGGTTGATGTGGGGCTGGCTGTGGTTGTCGGAGCTGCGGCTGTGTTTGTCGTTGTAGACGTGGTTGTTCCGGGAGCATCTGTGGTTGTGGGGATGGCTTTGGTTGTTGTAGCTGTTGTTGTCGTAGCAGCAGCTATGGTTGTTGTGGGGGAAGCTGTGGTTGTTGTGGGAACAGCTGTGGATGTTGGGGGGACGGCTGTTGTTGTCGTAACAGCATCTGTGTTTGATGTGGGGGAAGCTGTGGTTGATGTGGGGCTGGCTGTGGTTGTCGGAGCTGCGGCTGTGGTTGTCGTTGTAGACGTGGTTGTTCCGGGAACATCTGTGGTTGTGGGGCTGGCTGTGGTTGTTGTAGCTGCAGCTGTTGTTGTTGTTGCAGCAGCTATGGTTGTTGTGGGGGAAGCTGTGGTTGTTGTGGGAACAGCTGTTAATGTTGGGGGGACTGCTGTTGTTGTCGTAGCAGCATCTGTGTTTGATGTGGGGGAAGCTGTGGTTGATGTGGGGCTGGCTGTGGTTGTCGGAGCTGCGGCTGTGTTTGATGTGGGGGAAGCTGTGGTTGATTTGGGGCTGGCTGTGGTTGTCGGAGCTGCGGCTGTGGTTGTTCCAGGAACATATGTGGTTGTGGGGATGGCTTTGGTTGTTGTAGCTGTTGTTGTCGTAGCAGCAGCTATGGTTGTTGTGGGGGAAGCTGTGGTTGTTGTGGGAACAGCTGTGGATTTTGTGGGGACGGATGTTGTTGTCGTAGCAGCATCTGTGTTTGATGTAGGGGAAGCTGTGGTTGATGTGGAGCTGGCTGTGGTTGTCGGAGCTGCGGCTGTGGTTGTCATTGTAGACGTGGTTGTTCCGGGAGCATCTGTGGTTGTGGGGATGGCTTTTTTTGTTGTAGCTGCAGCTGTTGTTGTTGTGGGGGAAGCTGTGGTTGTTGTGGGAACAGCTGTTGTTGTTGTTTGGACGGCTGTTGTTGTTGTAGCCACAGTTTTAGTTGTCGTAGAAGAAGCAGCTGTTGTTGTTGTTGGAGCAGCTGTGGTTTTTGTGGGGACGACTGTGGTTGTTGGTTGTTCGCATGGTTTAGGGTGTTGTTGCCCCTGCTGATGTTGATGTTTCAGCTTATGATGATCTGGGTGCCGCTGTGGTTTTTGAGGGTACAGCTCTTCTTCTTGTGTCTGCAGTGTGGTTGTTGTGGGAGCAGCTGTAGTCTGTGTTGGTGCTGCTGTGGTTTTTGTTGGAGAAAGTGTTGTTTTTGTAGCCAAAGCTGTAGTTGTCGTAGCAGCAGTTACTGTGGTTTTTGTGGTAGATTCTGTGGTTGTTGTGAGTACAGATGTGGATTTTGTAGGGGAAGCTGTGGTGGTTCTGGGAGCTGCTGTAGTTGTTGTCACCATTTTTGGGATTGTTGTTGGTGCATCTGTGGTTGTTGAATCCGCAGCTGTTGTTGTAGTAGCAGCAACTGTGGTTGTCGTGGGGAAATCTGTGGTTGTTGTTGAGGTGGCTGTGGTTGTTGAAGAGGAAGCTGTTGTGGTTGTTGGAATTGCTCTAGTAGTTGCTAGAAAATATGTGGTTGTTGTGGGTGCTTCTGTGGTTGTTGTGGGAGCAGCTGTGGTTGTTGTGAGTACAACTGTGGTTGTTGCAGCTGTGGCTGTGGTTGTCGGAGCTACGGCTGTGGTTGTCATTGATGCCGATGTGGTTGTTTCGTTTGCAGCTGTGATTGTTGTTGCCACAGCTGTACTTTTCGTTGCCACAGCTGTAGATGGCATTGGTGTGGCTGTGGTTGTTGTTGGATCATGTGTTGTTGTTTTGGGAGCAGCTGTGGTTGTTGTTGTAATGGCTGTGGTTGTTGTAGCAGCAGCCGTTGTTGTCGTAGCAGCTGCAGTGGTTGTTGTGTGGGAATATGTGGGAATTGTGGGAGCAGCTGTCATTGTGTTGGTAGTCGTAGTAGCAGTCGTGTTATTCTGGAGTTCTGTATAAAAATAATGTTTTTATTCAAATGCTCTGCAATATCTGTGAAACGTGCTGAATTTAATTTGTTTGGTAACCCAACACCACAGTCCCGGACAACTCGGAAAACTACTCTTTCTCCCCATAATGTGTTTGAATTGCATAATGTGTTGTGTTTAGATGAATCCTTACCAGCTTTGATACTGCCAGTAATAACATCTAAGAAGACTGTGAACGTGTTTATAGACATCTTGAGGGAGTCCTCTACATTTATAACGTTAGGGACCACAGACTGGCTTGTGAAGATCAAGTTAGTTGTCACACCCACAGAACCAGACCTAAATACCAAAGAACAAAATTGATGTGAAATGCAATAAAAGTTATTACTGGTATTAGTAGGATTATTTGTACTATTAGTATTGTTAAAGAATGGTTTACATGTGACTAATACACTTTGTCTACCTGCAAATAAGTAAGTTGTAGAAATGTGGACCAAAAAGAAAGTGAACATACCAGAAACTGATGATGATGCATCTGAGGAAGATTACAGGATATATTCTTTTGAATCCTTGATTCAACTGTAGAAAAATATCAGTGCACACAATAAGCATTAAAAGGACAATTGAAATAGTAAATATAACTCACAAAAAAGTTTTGTTATAAATGTCCATTTAAAGATTTGTGCTTATGTCAATTATCAACATTTACCTCAGATGTCAGATTTGAAGCCAAATTAAGGTACTCATTGGATTGTGGACTCTTGTAGGCTTCCAAAAATGTACTATTCAGCCGGAAATGCAGAATAAGTACACCGTAATTTGCTATTGGAAGGTCAGTGGAGTCACTGGTTGGGGCAACAGTAGTTGTTGGAGCAACAGGTGTTGTTGTTGTAGCAGAAGCTGAGGTTATCGTTGTTACAGCTGTGGTTATCATTGGTGAAGCTGTGGTTGTCGTAGCAACAGCTATGGTTGTTGTGGGGGAAGCTGTAGTTGTTGTGAGAACAGCTGTGGATGTTGGGGAGACTGCTGTTGTTGTCTTGGCAGCATCTGTGTTTGATGTGGGGGAAGCTGTGGTTGATGTGGGGCTGGCTGTGGTTGTTCGAGCTGCGGCTGTGGTTGTCGTTGTAGACGTGGTTGTTCCGGGAGCATCTGTGGTTGTGGGGATGGCTTTGGTTGTTGTAGCTGTTGTTGTCGTAGCAGCAGCTATGGTTGTTGTGGGGGAAGCTGTGGTTGTTGTGGGAACAGCTGTGGATGTTGGGGGGATGGCTGTTGTTGTCGTAACAGCATCTGTGTTTGATGTGGGGGAAGCTGTGGTTGATGTGGGGCTGGCTGTGGTTGTCGGAGCTGCGGCTGTGGTTGTCGTTGTAGACGTGGTTGTTCCGGGAACATCTGTGGTTGTGGGGCTGGCTGTGGTTGTTGTAGCTGCAGCTGTTGTTGTTGTTGCAGCAGCTATGGTTGTTGTGGGGGAAGCTGTGGTTGTTGTGGGAACAGCTGTTAATGTTGGGGGGACTGCTGTTGTTGTCGTAGCAGCATCTGTGTTTGATGTGGGGGAAGCTGTGGTTGATGTGGGGCTGGCTGTGGTTGTCGTAGCAGCATCTGTGTTTGATGTGGGGGAAGCTGTGGTTGATTTGGGGCTGGCTGTGGTTGTCGGAGCTGCGGCTGTGGTTGTTCCGGGAACATATGTGGTTGTGGGGATGGCTTTGGTTGTTGTAGCTGTTGTTGTCGTAGCAGCAGCTATGGTTGTTGTGGGGGAAGCTGTGGTTGTTGTGGGAACAGCTGTGGATGTTGTGGGGACGGATGTTGTTGTCGTAGCAGCATCTGTGTTTGATGTAGGGGAAGCTGTGGTTGATGTGGAGCTGACTGTGGTTGTCCGAGCTGCGGCTGTGGTTGTCATTGTAGAAGTGGTTGTTCCGGGAGCATCTGTGGTTGTGGGGATGGCTTTTTTTGTTGTAGCTGCAGCTGTTGTTGTTGTGGGGGAAGCTGTGGTTGTTGTGGGAACAGCTGTTGTTGTTGTTTGGACGGCTGTTGTTGTTGTAGCCACAGTTTTAGTTGTCGTAGAAGAAGCAGCTGTTGTTGTTGTTGGAGCAGCTGTAGTTTTTGTGGGGACGACTGTGGTTGTTGGTTGTTCGCATGGTTTAGGGTGTTGTTGCCCCTGCTGATGTTGATGTTTCAGCTTATGATGATCTGGGTGCCGCTGTGGTTTTTGAGGGTACAGCTCTTCTTCTTGTGTCTGCAGTGTGGTTGTTGTGGGAGCAGCTGTAGTCTGTGTTGGTGCTGCTGTGGTTTTTGTTGGAGAAAGTGTTGTTTTTGTAGCCAAAGCTGTAGTTGTCGTAGCAGCAGTTACTGTGGTTTTTGTGGTAGATTCTGTGGTTGTTGTGAGTACAGATGTGGATTTTGTAGGGGAAGCTGTGGTGGTTCTGGGAGCTGCTGTAGTTGTTGTCACCATTTTTGGGATTGTTGTTGGTGCATCTGTAGTTGTTGAATCCGCAGCGGTTGTTGTAGTAGCAGCAACTGTGGTTGTCGTGGGGAAATCTGTGGTTGTTGTTGAGGTGGCTGTGGTTGTTGAAGAGGAAGCTGTTGTGGTTGTTGGAATTGCTCTAGTAGTTGCTAGAAAATATGTGGTTGTTGTGGGTGCTTCTGTGGTTGTTGTGGGAGCAGCTGTGGTTGTTGTGAGTACAACTGTGGTTGTTGGAGCTGTGGCTGTGGTTGTCGGAGCTACGGCTGTGGTTGTCATTGATGCCGATGTGGTTGTTTCGTTTGCAGCTGTGATTGTTGTTGCCACAGCTGTACTTTTAGTTGCCACAGCTGTAGATGGCATTGGTGAGGCTGTGGTTGTTGTTGGATCATGTGTTGTTGTTTTGGGAGCAGCTGTGGTTGTTGTTGTAATGGCTGTGTTTGTTGTAGCAGCAGCCGTTGTTGTCGTAGCAGCTGCAGTGGTTGTTGTGTGGGAATATGTGGGAATTGTGGGAGCAGCTGTCATTGTGTTGGTAGTTGTAGTAGCAGTCGTGTTATTCTGGAGTTCTGTATAAAAATAATGTTTTTATTCAAATGCTCTGCAATATCTGTGAAACGTGCTGAATTTAATTTGTTTGGTAACCCAACACCACAGTCCCGGACAACTCGGACAACTACTCTTTGTCCTCATAATGTGTTTGAATTGCATAATGTGTTGTGTTTAGATGAATCCTTACCAGCTTTGATACTGCCAGTAATAACATCTAAGAAGACTGTGAACGTGTTTATAGACATCTTGAGGGAGTCCTCTACATTTATAACGTTAGGGACCAAAGACTGGCTCGTGAAGATCAAGTTAGTTGTCACACCCACAGAACCAGACCTAAATACCAAAGAACAAAATTGATGTGAAATGCAATAAAAGTTATTACTGTTGTTAGTAGGATTATTTGTACTATTAGTATTGTTAAAGGATGGTTTACATGTGACTAATACACTTTGTCTACCTGCAAATAAGTAAGTTGTAGAAATGTGGACCAAAAAGAAAGTGAACATACCAGAAACTGATGATGATGCATCTGAGGAAGATTACAGGATATATTCTTTTGAATCCTTGATTCAACTGTAGAAAAATATCAGTGCACACAATAAGCATTAAAAGGACAAGAGAAATAGTCAATATAACTCACAATCAAGTTTTGTTATAAATGTCCATTTAAAGATTCGTGCTTATGTCAATTATAAACATCTACCTCAGATGTCAGATTTGAAGCCAAATTAAGGAACTCATTGGACTGTGGACTTTTGTAGGCTTCCAAAAATGTACTATTCAGCCGGAAATGCAGAATAAGTACACCTTCATTTGCTGTTGGAGGGTCAGTGGAGTCACTTGTTGGGGCAACAGTAGTTGTTGGAGCAACAGGTGTTGTTGTTGTTGTAGCAGAAGCTGGAGTTATCATTGTTACAGCTGTGGTTGTCATTGGTGAAGCTGTGGTTATTGTGTAAAAAGCTGTGGTTGTTGTAGTGGCAGCTGTGGTTGTTGTGGAGGTAGCTACGGTTGTTGTACGAACAGCTGTGGATGTTGTGGGGCCGGCTGTTGTTGTTGTAGCAGCATCTGTGTTTGATGTGGGGGAAGCTGTGGTTGATGTGGGGTTGGCTGTGGTTGTCGGAGCTGCGGATGTGGTTGTTGTTGTAGATGTGGTTGTTCCGGGAGCATCTGTCGTTGTGGGGTTGGCTTTGGTTGTTGTAGCTGTTGTTGTCGTAGTAGCAGCTATGGTTGTTGTGGGGGAAGCTGTAGTTGTTGTGGGAACAGCTGTGGATGTTGGGGGGACTGCTGTTGTTGTCGTAGCAGCATCTGTGTTTGATGTGGGGGAAGCTGTGGTTGATGTGGGGCTGGCTGTGGTTGTCGGAGCTGTGGCTGTGGTTGTCATTGTAGACGTGTTTGTTCCGGGAGCATCTGTGGTTGTGGGGCTGGCTTTGGTTGTTGTAGCTGCAGCTGTTGTTGTTGTTGCAGCAGCTATGGTTGTTGTGGGGGAAGCTGTGGTTGTTGTGGGAACAGCTGTGGATGTTGGGGGGACTGCTGTTGTTGTCGTAGCAGCATCTGTGTTTGATGTGGGGGAAGCTGTGGTTGATGTGGGGCTGGCTGTGGTTGTCGGAGCTGCGGCTGTGGTTGTCGTTGTGGATGTGGTTGTTGCGGGAGCGTCTGTGGTTGTGGGGTTGGCTTTGGTTGTTGTAGCCACATTTTTAGTTGTCGTAGCAGCCTCAGCTGTGCTTGTTGTCGGAGCATCTGTGGATTTTCTGGGGACGACTTTGGTTGTTTGTTGTTGGCAGGGTTTCGGGTGTTGTTGCCCCTGCTGTTGTTGTTGTTGTTGTTTCAGATGATGTTGTTGTTCATGCAGCTGTGGTTGTTGTAGCCACAACTCATTTTGTTGTGTCTGCTGCGTGGTTGTTGTGGGAACAGCTGTGGTTGTTGTTGAAGCATCTGTGGTTGTTATGGGCTCAGGTGTGGTTGATTGTGCTGGCTCAGTTGCCACGATTGCTGTTGCCGTAAGTACTGTTGATGGAATGGAAGTTATTATTGGTATTTATTTTGTTGTTTCACGTTTCATCATACCAAGCACATTTAAGGGGAAATTTGAAGTGTCATTCCTATATCTGAGAGACATATGAATGATCAGTATGTAAATATTTTTTTGACACATATTTAACCCCTATTTTTGTCACTAAACAATTTCCTTACATATTTTGCCTTCAGGCAAGTCTTATGAGGCTTGTTGGCATCGTAGAACAAAACAACTGACGCACGTGTTCGTGAGAGACTCACCTTTACATCGATGGGTCAATAGTTTGTAGGACAAACCATTTGGACACTATAGAGTTTTTTATTTTTATGTATCATTGTTTTTAGCTCTGCCACTTTCCACTGCAGATGCGGAAGGCAGATATGGGCGGAATGCGGTCGATTGAGACGCAGCCCATCCAAAAACACATCTCTACCTTAAACAGTCTGATTTGAACAGGGATTTATTTTATTATGCGAGTTATTTATTATTATTATTATTTATTATGCGAATTTCCGGAAATTGACCCAAGAGGGTTTTAATATGTTTCTGAGCTATTGCCATTCAAGCAGGTATAAATACAGCTGGTATGACGAGTTTTTAATCATTCTGCCTGCTGTATTTTGCATTGCGTAAACATTTGTTGTGTGGTTATTGGACTGTGGTATGCAGTAATGACTTTGCTAAACATTTTCCAATTTCAGGATCAGGAAATGAAAAATGATGTCTTCCATTTTGAAGAGGTGGTAACCTACTGCAGAGGCCTTTCAGGGGCATTTGGGGCTCAGACCCAGGGGTAAACGAAGGTCCTGGCAAAATTGTGCAGTTCGCGGACGATTCTTTATTTTTTAATTAATCTTTCTACTGATTCAAGAGTCATGATTTTTTTCCCAAGTGACTCCTTCCTTGTATATATTTGTTTGACCTGCTGGCACAATGAATCCTAGAACAGGATTAATTTGCGCTCTTCCTGCTCACCGGCTGCTGAGATTTGCTCCGACTACCAACTGTCTATCATATCTTCATGAAAGAAAATACATAATGCTGCAAGCAGTATAGAGAAGACAAATACATGTCCAGAACTGATAAATGAAAGTATGCTGCAGGAATGAGTGCAATTAAGAGAGGATGCACGGAATAAAGGAAATGCAATTGAGATTCTCCCAAGTTTAAACATTTGGATGCGTTCGGGTATTGTTTCCCAGGCAATAACTTTGGCTCTGCCCACAAAGGGTATGGAAAAGGGAATCTCTATCAATCCACTTATTGTAGTTCTGTGTTAAATGGCATAAATATAATATATAATATTATAACCATGTTCTCTATATATAACCGATTTGATGCCTGATGTGATGAACCAGAAAGTCACATTTCTAAATAAATTGCTTTTACCACTTCTTCTCCACTGCAATGTATTTCTGGATTCTAGGACTGGAAATATTTAGTGCACACGTTAGCTGGTTAGACAGCCACCCATGCATTGTTGAAACGTTCGGCTAATTATTGGCTAATTATTGGCTAGTAGTTGCCAATTTCAAATAACTCTATATCGTTTTACATGCTTTGAGACGTTATCAGAATTGTTTTAATATCACAAAAATGACTGAAATGACGGGGCTATGCAAATACTGACACCCAGAGATACATATAACCGGCCTTGTCTTCAATGCAACCAATACTAAAATAAAGAAATGTACATTTTGTGTACAGAACCACAGCGTCACACACTGCTTTAGCTTATTTTGAATCTGCTCCCAAAAACGGACACATAACAATTCATAAACTTGAGTGGGCAGGCAGTCAAAGAAGCTGAACCAGCTAGGCTAACTTGGAGAAGAAACATTACACGTTAACACATCCTTAATAAAGTTTGTTTTACATCGTACCTTAGATATTGGTCCTTTCAAAGTATACATGGTATAAGTCCATGATAGGCGATGCGTTCTATTTCACTGCTATCATGTAGACTGATGATTAGTCAGCTGGCTACAGTGGTTTACGTTTCAGTGGATGCATGTGCAACAATGATGGGGCTTGAACCAGGAGCCATTGCCATTTAGCGTTAACCATGCTACTTGCTATTCATCCCAGTTCATGTGCACTCTCTGCTGTTTGAGTCTTTGGTAATGCAATCAACTGATGTGTTCCCCCATTGGCACACAATATCTACCTTTTTTGTGCCACTGATTAACAGATCATCTTTGGCAGGACTAGGGTTGGAAAAATATGGTAACTTCTCAAAAATGTCCAAGTTTTCCAGAAATCTTGGTCGAAGAATTCCACATTTCCTGGTTATTCCCTCCTAATTCCAGGAATCTTCCAACCGGGATATCTGTAAAACCTTGTAATTTGGTTTATATTACCCAAATTTTCAATCCTAAGTTTGACTATGTGGAGTGGACACATTTTAGCTCAGTTTTTTATCTCGGTGCTGAAGCCGCAGTAGCCAGGTCTTGGACTCATCAACCCAAAATCAACCCATCCATTGTCAACTATCTCCTAAGCCCATTTTTTTAAGATTCAATGGAGCTGTTTTTATCTCACTACCAGAATCATGTCTGGGTAACAATTAAGTATCTTACTGTGATTGTTTTATATTAAAATGGTCAAAAAGAAAAATAGCTTTTTAGCAAAGAGCAATTTCTCAAGCAACATGTTTGCCAGGACTGTCATGGAGTGGTTTGAATGGGGTGGGAAAACTGAAAATGAGCTGTTATTGGAGAGGATTGGAAATATTCGTATTGTTCCATTATATAATTTACCACATGGTGACATCACCATGGATGGCCAAAACTACATCCCACTGGAACATTCTCAAATTTCAAATGGCTTTTCAAGCCGCTCTTACACCAAAAAGGCTTTGTCATAATTTTCACAGTATTTTTCCAACCTCATAGTGTGGAAATATATATAAAACACAGGAAAATCACGTTGTGGACTGCACCGGAATTTTAACAATTTCACAATCTCCATATAATTTTTTTACACATTGTTTAAGGCATATTCTCATATGAACCTCAGGAACTAAGTAATGACACAGAAGTTTAATGCACCACTCTTGAAACTATGGAGCTAAACCCCAAGGTTTTTGAGCATGTTCTGCTCTCATTTCTTACCTGTTAGACATAGCAGTGTAGTGCTCATCTTGATTTTGGCCATATTTCCACCACCTAAGAGAGAAGGATGATATCAGGTTTTCTACTGTTTGAACTATATTTTGATATTCTGCCAATATATATTCTGCCTATATATATTCTGCCCAATATATGTACATTTTGGCATGTAGATTTGTTACAAACTTACCCAAATGGTTTTCGATAATCTGAGTCACAAATTTGACAGTCATGACTGCAATCATTTGCACCTTTGATAAAGACTACATTTTTTAAAAAGATTATATAATAATAATACAAATAGAGAAACATTTTTTTGTTGCATTTTTTTTTTCTTTTTCTCTCAAAAAGAAATGATTGGCACACCGGTTTTCAATAGTCCGGCACCCTCCCCTTGGGAGGATAATGGCACTGAGACTTTATCAAAAATGTTTTTTAACATTGGAGAACACATTGGGAGGAATCTTAGACCATTCCTTCATACAGAATATTTCCAGATCATTGATGTCCTTCGTCTGCGCTTTGAAAATACCTACTGTAAAATAGAGTGGCAGATCTTTGATGCTCTGAGGCTATTTTGCTTCCGCTGGTCCTGGGGTCCTTGTTAAGGTCAATGGAATCATTAACTTTACCCAGTACAAGGACATTTTAGACAAAAACATGGTGTCCTCTGCCAGGAAGTTGAACTTCCAAGACAATTACCCAAAGTACACATCAAAATCCTCAAAGAAATGGTTAATTGACCACAAAATTACAACATTTGCAATGGCCTTCTCAGTCTCCAGATTGGAATCCCATTTAAAACCTGTGGTTTGAATCGAAGAGGGTAGTCCATAAACCCAGGCAAAGGATATCAAGGATCTGGAAGGATTTTTTTTTTTTTAACCTTTATTTCACTAGGCAGTTAAGAACAAATTCTTATTTTCAATGACAGCCTAGGAACAGTGGGTTAACTGCCTGTTCAGGGGCAGAATGACAGATTTGTACCTTGTCAGCTCAGGGATTTGAACTTGCAACCTTCTGGTTACTAGTCCAACACTCTAACCACTAGGCTACCCTGCATCGAGGAATGGTAAAAGATCCCTCCCATTGCGATTTCCAAACTCATAAAACATTTTAGAAAAAGACTCAATGCTGTTATTCTCGCAAGGGGAGGGTGATAGCGTATTGAAAAAGGGCCAATAATTGTTATTAATTCATTTTTAGAAGAAAAACAATTACTTGTTAAATAAAATCTCTTTCTCTGAGCAATTGTATTAGTCTAAAATAATATAATGTTTTGGTTATACAATATAGCTCAGTATTTTTACTATTTATTTCATACAGTCTTTTTGCTAATCTTTATCATAGGTGCCAATAATTGTTTGTGACATTATTTAGAAACTACGCTGGCATATTGTGTTATGATTTGTGTGTGTATGTGTTATTTTCATATAACTGAGCATTCAGCATTCAGTTGCTATAAATTAATGATATGTTAACTTAATGATATGTTAACTTAAATTAACTAATGAATGCCTCATGAGTATAGTTCAACTGTCTAACTCAATGGCCGGAGAGGAAGGAAACTGCTAACAGATTTCACCATGAGGCCAACTTTAAAACAGTTACAAAGTTTTAATGGCTGTGATTGGTGAAAACTGACAACATTGTAGTTCTCCACAATACTAACCTAAATTACTTGAGTGCAAAAAAGGCACTTTTCAGCAGGAAAATTACCAAAAACACAAGGCGAAATATACACTGGCGTTGCTTACCAAGACTACATTGAATGTTCCGGATTGGCCTAGTTACAGTTTTGACTTAAATCAGCTTGAAACTCTATGGTAAGACTTATGTAAATACATAAATCTTGTACATTCCATTTGTACAGATTTTCCCAGAAAGGCTCACAGCTGTAGTTGATGCCAAATATGATTCTAACAGGTATTGACTCAGAATGTGGATACTTATGTCAACGAGATATTTTTGTATTTCCTTTTTAGTAAATCAGCAAACATGTTTTCATTTTGTCCTTATGGGATATTGCGTGTAACACAACAAAATGTGGAATAAGTCAAGGGGTATGACTACTTTCTGGAAGGCATTGTATAATGAAATAATCCTATTATGTCTCATGTCCTTTCTTGAACTGACTTGATATCCTTCTTGATTGATTTGGCAGATATAAATTAATGATGTTTGGGGCCACAGGCCTACTTGGTGGCAAGATCATTTCATGTGGTATTATTGGACTGGTGAAATATCACTCACTGATTTTGAAAGGCATTTCAATGTTTTAGTCTTCATTACTAGTGTGTAATTTCAAATACATTTCTGTCAAATACCTATTTTGATGACATAATACCTATTTTGATGACTCATTTGTTTTTATGGATTTTAAATGTGGAACTGCTATTTTTGATGTTCAGATATGTGTGTATAAAGTTTGCACATAAATAAACAATTGATTAAAATGATGAAATACACAAATACTGTCATGACAATTAAATTAGTTGGATAATGATAGATATCTTTATAAAGTAATGCTATAAAACTAATGCTATGGCATGTTATTTAAGTGTCAGCCATTGTTGCCAGAATGACACAATTTACCACAATCTGCCACCATCTACCACAAACAGTCATGGCATAAGCTCAAAACATTTAAAGGAAGAACAACTGTAGCATTCTAACACTAAATTCAGTATCTTGCATGCCAGATTCCACTCACCTGTACAGCGTCTTCTCTCTCTCTCTATCACCTCACAATCAGTAATGCCAGTATGACAGGAGGATGCAGGTATGCTCAATCTGAATCTCAGACCGTATTTAAAGCCTTACTGTGGCAATTGCTGATCAGCGGGTTGGGTGGCGTCTTGTGTTGTTAGGCCCTCTTTATAGGTGACAACATTCCTAAACATTCCTCCACCCCGGCAAATCCAGCTACCCTGCCACACTGTGGAAAGACATCATCAATGCAATCTGCCTATTGTTTTTTTTTTTTCTTGATGGTCTGATTGTAAAAGAGGTATCAAAATTATTTTCCATACCGGTTATACCACAAGTCACAGATAATTGCACATAGGGCTGGCAATACAGAGATGTATCTGTTCGTCACAGATATCTTGGAGGGAAAAAAAGGTAAAGGCGTGGATCAGAAAGCCAGTGAGTGTCTGGTTTTACCTCTGTTTTGTTGATGCAGAGCATTTCGATCAGGCTCAATGGGTGACATGTCTGGTAAGTATGCACGGTAGAACACTGGGACATTTTCAGCATCCAAGAATTGTGTACAGATCCTTGTGACATGGGGCCGTGCATCATCATGCTGAAACATGAGGTGATGTAGGCGAATAAATGGTACAACAATGGGCCTCAAGATTTTGTTTGCGGTATCACTCTGCATTCAAATTGCCATTGATAAAATGCAAATGTATTAGTTATCCGTAGCTTATGCCTGCTGTACCATAACTCACTCCCACCATGGGGCACTCTGTTCACAATGTTGACATTAGCAAACCACTATCCCCATGATGTCAGAAACGTGGTTTACAGTTTTAAGGCCGGTTAGACGTATTGCCAAAATCTCTAAAATGACCTTGTATGCGGCTTATGGTAGAGTTATGGTAGAGAAATTAACATTAAATTATCACGGAACAGCTCCGGTTGATATTCCTACAGTCAACATGCCAATTGAACTCTCCCTCAAAACTTGAGACATCTGTGGCATTGGGTTGTTTACCAAAACCGCATTATTATAGAGTGGCCTTTTTTTCCCACCACAAGGTCCACCTGTGTAATGATCATGCTGTTTAATCTGTTTCTTGATATGCCACACTTGTCAGGTGAATGGATTATACTTGCAAAGGATAAATGCTCAATAACAGGGATGTAAACAAATTTGAGCACACAATAAGATAAATAAGCTTTTTGTTTTGTATGGAACATTTCTCGGCTCTTTTCTTTCAGCTCATGAAACATGGGACTATCACTTTTTTTCAGTGTAGTTAATTACCACCAACCCTGTTAAAACCTGTGGCTAATTATGCGTTTAGATGGGGTATGCAAAAATTGAAAGACGGTGACAGCAAAAGCAAGCCAGCACGACGGTGTGCATCACTATGGGGTTTTCAGAAAAATGATCTGTGCAAATCAACATCCTCTACAAATCAACCCTATGGCAGACGACAAAACTATTTTAACTCTGCTGCTGCAGCAGCTACACTTTGACTTTCTGTCTGTTCTGTCCTCTCCACCTGATTCACTGCTACCTGTTCATGCTCTTACCTGTCTCTTTTGGATGAAGTTCCAAAATCCACAGTTGCTATGTGTTATGGTCCAGGCTCTGACTGGGAGACATGCATTTGCTGAGTGATGACATTGATCACTAATCACAAAGGTATGGTGATCTGGGTAGAGTCACTTGGATAGATTAGTACATTGAACGTAGGCTGACGATGGAGAAGCAAAGGATAGAGTCGGGGAAGTGCTATCTCGTAAAATTAGGTTTGGTACAGCAATTTAGTACAGCAAGAGTAGCGCCTTCTTCACCACACTGTCTGTGTGGGTGGACCATTTCAGTTTGTATGTTATGTGTACGCCAAGGAACTTAAAACTTTACACCTTCTTCACTGCTATCCCGTCGATGAGGATAGGGGATGCTCCCTCTGCTTTTTCCTGAAGTCCACGATCATCTCTTTTGTTTTGGTAACATTGAGTGAGAGGTTATTTTGTTGACAGCCCACTCAGAGTGCCCTCACCACCTCCCTGTAGACTGTCTCGTAGTTGTTGGTAATCAAGCTTACTACTGTTGTGTCGTCTGCAAACTTCATGGGCGAACAGGGAGTACAGGAGGGGGCTGAGAACACACCCTTGTGGGGCCCCAGAGTTGAGGATCAGCGAAGTGGAGATGTTGTTTCCTATCTTCACAACCTATGGGCGGCCCATCAGGAAGTCCAGGACCCAAATGCCCAGGGTGTGGTTGAGTCTAAGGGCCTCTAGCCCTGATGAGCTTGGAGGGTACAATGGTGGTCAATGCTGAGCTATAGTCAATGAACAGCATTCTTACAAAGGTATTCCTCTTGTCCAGATGGGATAGGGCAGTGTGCAGTGTTATGGAGATTGCATCGTCTGTGGACCTATTGGGGTGGTAAGCAAATTGAAGTGGATCTAGGGTGTCAGGTAAAGTGGAGGTGATAGGATACTTGAGTAGCCTCTCAAAGCACTTCATACAGTCATACAATATTGGACCTGACTGCATGTCATACTGTATGTAACTGACATATTTCAAATACATCCGATATTTGACATGTAACTGACACATTCACTGATGTGATGTACAACTCTAGAGAAAACCCATTACTTGAAATAGAACTATAGACCAATATGCCAGTTTATAGGTTACAAAAAGGTCAAATGCCTAGATGTCAGCATTTTGATGGTTTCCAATAATAACATGTTGGAAAGTATGTTGACTTAACTGACAGTCAAACAGGAAACAGAAGCATCATTTCTTAAAACCCACATTCAAATGTTCAGTATAAAGGTACAATAAAACTTTCTAGTCAAACCTGAATGTTTTAAGAGGTCCTGAATAATTAAATAATTATAATTAAACAGCCATCTGTTTATGTCTATCCGCATTCCTCTCAAGGTAAACTGGGCGGTAGGTACCTAGTTTTGGTTTCATTAATTGTTGGCTGACAGTGTCTCTGTTCTACATTTGTGTTTCTCACGAAAGCATCTAATTAATAATCTGCCAGATCCTGATTTTACTTCCTCATTCCAATCAGATCATTACACTTGGCACTTTAATACAACATCAAGCAGTTTCGAATAATACCACATGAAAGTAGAAGCACAGTTAACATGTCTTCAAATATGCTGTGTCTACAAACATGATTATCTTGGTTTTCTTGGTTTGTCTAGGAAATAAGGTCAACTGTATAATTCATTATCTATCTGCAACTTTCTAAGCATTGCACCTAAAGGACAAGACCACTGGGGCATTTTCAGATGAGGATAAATGTTACAAAACATTCAGAAAGAAGTACAGGAGGCTCTTTATGTCTGTCTTGAGCATGCATTCTAAGTATGCAGTTTAAAGATCTTGTAATACAGCCATTTCCTATCTACACATCATCGCACAGTTCTGGCTTGATCTGATTTCTCTCCAGAGAAACTACACATTGAGTTCAGAGATGAAAAAAAAAAAAATTAGGTGGAATTCAAAAAGATTAACCGACATCGGTCAAGTCATTGTTTAAAACCAACATTTTGATTAATCGCTCAGCACTGAGGTGAACAAAACATTTAAAACACATCGTCCCTTAAGGTATGTGTCTTCAAATGTTATGTCATCTAAAAATCTCACATTAGCGTGTAGGACTGACTCATTTAAATGAATCAATCATATAACTTATTCCATTCTACGGGTGTTTGTATTAGTTTATGTAGACTAGGGGTTATATAGCTTCTTGTGTGTCATTTTTGGAGTTGTGTTGTGCAGACACTTGTTCTTTACAGCTGAGTTGCCCTGGTCATGTCAGTATACCAACTATTGACATGTTGCAACTCTACCTTGTTACATTGCAGAGGAGCCAAAGACGAGACGAGAGAGGAGTGTAGACAAAAGAGGTACTAGAAGAGGGCAGACAAGAGGGACAGCAACAGAAGACACTGGGAAATCAATGGAGAGTCTGAGGAGGGGTGAGCACTCAGTAGACTGTATCACTTAAAGCTGCTCTATGGATTCTAATTACTGCACAGTGTGTGTTTGTGTGTCAGTTTGAGAGAGAGAGAGAGAGAGAGAGAGAGAGAGAGAGAGAGAGAGAGAGAGAGAAAAAGTGTTTGGGTACTGTGGGAGTCTTTAAATAGTTTGGCTCATTTGGGTGGTGAGAGCTTGACCTTGTTGACTGCTATGGAGGTTTTTGGCAATACACTGTAGATGTATGTGTTCTAGAGTAGAGATTGTTCCAGAGTAGAGAGACCCACAGTACCGTCTGTAATTGAGTAATGGCAGTGTTGGCTGTGGCAGATGGGAATTATCACATCACAGTTTAAAAATATAGGGCAAATAGAAATCAAAACTGTATGGTCTTCAGCAATAGATGGGAGGGGTTGAGGGTAGCTGACGGATGGGATTAAAAACAAACAAAAGATAACTATTGTACACTGTGTAAAATTTATATAGTGTGTATAAGATGGAAGTAGAAGCCTAAACGCTGTTGTCCATTAGTTTACTTCAATTAGAGGAAGGGTGGTAAGGTTAGGGGAAAATAATAAAGGAAATTATATAAATTTTTTTAAATATATAACCCTAAAACGAATTAACTGATCATGTAAATGAATATTTTTGATTTTTTTAAATGAATGTTTTATACTTACTGAAAACTAAAAGTTGCATAGCTCGCTCACCATGTTATCCTACAGTATCAAACAAAAGTATGGACACACCTACTCATTCCAGGGTCTTTCTTTATTTTTCCGATGTTCTACTTTGTATAATCATAGTGAAGACATCAAAACTATGAAATAACACATATGGAATCATGTCGTAACCAAAAAAGTGTTAAACAAATCAAAATACATTTTCTATTTGAGATCCTTCAAAGTAGTCGTCACCCTTTGCCTTGATGACAGCTTTGCACACTCCTGGAATTCTCTCAACCAGCTTCATGAGGTAGTCATCTGGAATGCATTTCAATTAACAGGTGTGCCTTATTAAAAGTGAATAGCTTTTTCTCAAAATCCTCCATTTCGTCCGCACTACACGCCACCATTTCCCATTCCCCCGATGCAGTGGATTGAGATTCATTCAATGTAAAAAGGGACATTTCTAGTTAAACTGACAGATTTTTATGGGGACTTTTTACAATGCTAATTAGCTTTCCACGGGGAAGCGGACATCGACTCTAGGGTGTTAATTGCTTTGAATTATTTGGAATAATTGTATTCCTTCTTTTAAGAGGAAGCAAGGTTTTTGGCTAACATGTCCTGGTACTTGCTAAAGTTCATGATGACGCTGATCTAATAAGGTCCCCAGGACGAGGTGAAGTTAAATACTTCTATAACATCATAAAACATCAAAGATCCCCCACCATAGGTGGAGAGGTACCTTTCTGCATTTGCTGCTGTGCATGACCAAACAGCTCTATTTTCATGTCATCTGAATCTGCACTGGTTCAAATCCAAGTGTCAATGCTGTTAATCAGTCTCCTGACATCAACTTATTAAAACCGATGTTTTGAATTAAAGAGGGCAGTCCATAAGCACTGACGAAGGATATCAAAGACGTGGAAAGATTTTGTATGCATGAATGGTCTAAGATTCCTCCCAATGTGTTCTCCAATATCATAATTTTTTTTGAAAAAGGCTCCTCAGTGTCATTATCCTTTCAAGGGTAGTGTGCTGGAGTATTGGAAACAGGGATAGCAATAATTTAGATGTTTATCTTTTTTTATATATATTATTTTTCTTCTTTTTTTACCTTTATTTTACTAGGCAAGTCAGTTAAGAACAGATTCTTACTTTCAATGACAGCCTAGGAACACTGGGTTAAATGCCTGTTCAGGGGCAGAACGACAGATGTTGTATCTTGTCAGCTCAGGGATTCGAAATTGCAACCTTTCGGTTACTAGTCCAAATGCTCTAACCACTAGGCTACCCTGCCGCCCCGGTATTAATTGTTAAATTCATTATTGTATTAGTATAAAATCATATATTTTTCCATTCTTTTTGAGCATGCAATATAGTTCAGTATTTGTAGTATTTATTTTAATATCAAATCACATCAAATGTTATTGTTCACATACACATTTTTAGCAGATGTTATTGTGAGTGTAGCAAAATACTTGTGCTTCTAGTTCTGACAGTGCAGCAACACCTACCATGTGATCTAACAGTTCCACAACAACTACCAAATACACACAAATCTATGTAAAGGAATGGAATAAGAATATATACATACAATTTATATGGATGAGAAACGACAGAGTGACATAGACAAGATGCAATAGAAATAGATGGTATAAAGAACAGTTTCTTTTTTAATATTTTTTATTTCACCTTTATTTTACCAGGTAGGCTAGTTCAGAACAAGTTCTCATTTGCAACTGCTACCTGGCCAAGATAAAGCGTAGCAATTGGACACATACAACAACACAGAGTTACACATGGAATAAACAAAACATACAGTCAATAATACAGTAGAAAAAAAAGTATATGTACAGTGAGTGCAAATGAGGTAAGTTAAGGAAATAAATAGGCCATGGTGGCGAAGTAATTACAATATAGCAATTAAACACTGGAATGGTAGATCGGCAGAAGATGAATGTGCAGGTAGATACTGGGGTGCAAAGGAGCAAAATAAATGAATAAATACCAGTATGGGGATGAGGTAGGTAGATGGGCTGTTTAAAGATAGGCTAAGTACAGGTGCAGTGATCTGTAAACTGCTCTGACAGCTGGTGCTTAAAGCTAGTGAGGGAGATGTGAGTCTCCAGCTTCAGAGATTTTTCCAATTTGTTCCAGTCATGGACAGCAGAGAACTGGAAGGAAAGACGACCAAAAGAGGAATTGGCTTTGGGGGTGACCAGAGAGATATACCTGCTGGAGCGCGTGCTACGAGTGGGTGCTGCTATGGTGACCAGTGAGCTGAGATAAGGCGGGGCTTTACCTAGCAGAGACTTGTAGATAACCTGTGGCCAGTGTGTATGGCGACGAGTATGAAGCGAGGGCCAACCAATGAGAGCGTACAGGTCGCAGTTGTGGGTAGTATATGGGGCTTTGGTGACCAAACGGATGGCACTGCATCCAGTTTGTTGAGTAGAGTGTTGGAGGCTATTTTATAGATGACATCACCGAAGTCGAGGATCGGTAGGATGGTCAGTTTTACGAGGGTATGTTTGGCAGCATGAGTGAAGGATGCTTTGTTGCGATATAGGAAGCCGATTCTAAATTTAATTTTGGATTGGAGATGCTTAATGTGAGTCTGGAAGGAGAGTTTACAGTTTAACCAGACACCCAGGTATTTGTAGTTGTCCACATATTCTAAGTCACAGCCGTCCAGAGTAGTGATGCTGGACAGGCGAGCAGGTGCGGGCAGCGATCGATTGAAAAGCATGCATTTAGTTTTACTTGCGTTTAAGAGCAGTTGGAGGCCACGGAAGGAGAGTTGTATGTCATTGAAGCTCGTCTGGAGGTTAGTTAACACAGAGTCCAAGGAGGGGCCAGAAGTATACAGAATGGTGTCGTTGGCGTAGAGATAGATCAGAGAATCACCAGCAGCAAGAGCAACATCATTGATGTATACAGAAAAGAGAGTAGGCCCGAGAATTGAACCCTGTGGCACACCCATAGAGACTGTCAGAGGTCCAGACACACTGAACTCTATCAGAGAAGTAGTTGGTAAACCAGGCGAGCCAATCATTTGAGAAACCAAGGCGGTCGAGTCTGCCAATAAGAATGTTGTCGAAAGCCTTGGCCAGGTCGATGAATACGGCTACACAGTAATGCTTCTTATCGATGGCGGTTATGCATATGAGATGAGTAACGCAAGATATGTAAACATTATTAAAGTGACATTATAAACTAGTGATTAGTGATTCATTTATTAAATTGGCCAATGATTCAAGTCTGTATGTAGGCAGCAGCCTCTCTTTGTTAGTGATAGCTGTTTAACAGTCTGATGGGCTTGAGCTAGAAGCTGTTTTTCAGTCTCTCAGGCCCATTATTGATGTACTTGTACTGACCTCGCCTTCTGGATGGTAGCAAGGTGAACAAGCAATGGCTTGGGTGGTTGTTGCCCTTGATTATATTTTGAAACAGCCCAACAGGATGCTCTCAATTGGGCATCTGTAAAAGTGCCCTCACCACCTCCCTGTACTCTCGTAGTTGTTGGTAATCACACTTACTACTGTTGTGTCGTCTGCAAACTTGATGATTGAGTTGGAGGCGTGCATGGCTAAGCAGTCATGGGTGAACAGGGAGTACAGGAGGGGGCTGAGAACACACCCTTGTGGGGCCCCAGTGTTGAGGATCAGCGAAGTGGAGATGTTGTTTCCTATCTTCACAACCTATGGGCGGCCCATCAGGAAGTCCAGGACCCAAATGCCCAGGGTGTGGTTGAGTCTCAGGGCCTCTAGCTTAATGATGAGCTTGGAGAGTACAATGGTGGTCAATGCTGAGCTATAGTCAATGAACAGCATTCTTACAAAGGTATTCCTCTTGTCCAGATGGGATAGGGCAGTGTGCAGTGTTATGGAGATTGCATCGTCTGTGGACCTATTGGGGTGGTAAGCAAATTGAAGTGGATCTAGGGTGTCAGGTAAGGTGGAGGTGATAGGATACTTGAGTAGCCTCTCAAAGCACTTCATACAGTCATACAATATTGGACCTGACTGCATGTCATACTGTATGTAACTGACATATTTCAAATACATCCGACATGTAACTGACACATTCACTGATGTGATGTACAACTCTAGAGAAAACCCATTACTTGAAATAGAACTATAGACCAATATGCCAGTTTATAGGTTACAAAAAGGTCAAATGCCTAGATGTCAGCATTTTGATGGTTTCCAATAATAACATGTTGGAAAGTATGTTGACTTAACTGACAGTCAAACGGGAAACAGAAGCATCATTTCTTAAAACCCACATTCAAATGTTCAGTATAAAGGTACAATAAAACTTTCTAGTCAAACCTGAATGTTTTAAGAGGTCCTGAATAATTAAATAATTATAATTAAACAGCCATCTGTTTATGTCTATCCGCATTCCTCTCAAGGTAAACTGGGCGGTAGGTACCTAGTTGTGGTTTCACTAATTGTTGGCTGACAGTGTCTCTGTTCTACATTTGTGTTTCTCACGAAAGCAACTAATTAATAATCTGCCCCATCCTGATTTTACTTCCTCAATCCTATCAGATCCTTACACTTGGCACTTTAATGCAACATCAAGCAGTTTCGAATAGTACCAAATGAAAGTAGAAGCACAGTTAAACGTGTCTTCCAATATGCTGTGTCTACAAACATGATTATCTTGGTTTTCCTGGTTTGTCTAGGAAATAAGGTCAACTGTATAATTCATTTTCTATCTGCAACTTTCTAAGCATTGCACTTAAAGGACAAGACCACTGGGGCATTTTCAGATGAGGATAAATGTTACAAGACATTCAGAAAGAAGTACAGGAGCCTCTTTATATCTGTCTTGAGCATGCATTCTAAGTATGCAGTTATAGATATTGGAACACAGCCATTTCCTATCTACACATCATCGCACAGTTCTGGCTTGATCTGATTTCTCTAGAGAAACTACACATTGAGTTCAGAGAAGAAAAAACAAATTAGGTGGAATTCAAAAAGTTGAACCAACGTCGGTCAAGTCATTGTTTTAAACCAACATTTTGATTAATCGCTCAGCACTGACGTGAACAAAACATTTAAAACACATAGTCCCTTATGGTATGTGTCCGCAAATGTTATGTCATCTAAAAATCTCACATTAGCTTGTAGGACTGACTCATTTAAATGAATCAATCATATAACTTATTCCATTCTACGGGTGTTTGTATTAGTTTATGTAGACTAGGGGTTATATAGCTTCTTGTGTGTCATTTTTGGAGTTGTGTTGTGCAGACACTTGTTCTTTACAGCTGAGTTGCCCTGGTCATGTCAGTTTAAATCAACTATTGACATGTTGCAACTCTACCTTGTTACATTGCAGAGGAGCCAAAGAGGAGGACAGATGAGAACAGCAGGCCAGTGGAGCACTTAGAACAGCAGCCAGGGGCAACTGGTAGGGAAGAGGATGATTAGGTGGCCCAGACACTGGCTCAAAACAAGTTAAGCTACCCCAGTATCCCCTTGACCGTTTTGGATTGCTAAACAAAAGAGACACACTAGAAAAGACTCAGAAACAGCAACTGAAGAGTAGATGATGGAGAAATACGCCAGCCAAGACACAGAGACAGCAACAGAAGAATAGGTGATGGATAGAGACACGCCAGACAAGACACAGAAACAGCAACAGAATAACAGGATATGAGGGAGACACCAGAAGAACGGAGAGTCTGAGGAGGGGTGAGCACTCAGACTGTATCACTTAAAGCTGCTCTATGGATTCTAATTACTGCACAGTGTGTGTTTTAGAGAGAGAGAGAGAGAGAGAGAGAGAGAGATATAGAGACTGTAAGTCTGTAAGTGTTTGGGTACTGTGGGATTCTTTAAATAGTTTGGCTCATTGGGGTGGTCAGAGCTTGACGTTGTTGATTGGTATGGTGGTTTTTGGCAATACTCTGTAGATGTACGAGTAGAGAATGTTCCAGAGTAGAGAGACCCACAGTACCTTCTGTAATTGAGTACTGGCAGTGTTGGCTGTGGCAGGTGGGAATTATCACATCACAGTTGAAAAATATAGGGCAAATAGAAATCAAAACTGTATGGTCTTCAGCAATAGATGGGAGGGGTTGAGGGTAGCTGATGGATGGGACAAACAAAAGATACATTTTATACAGTGTACAATCGTTATGTAGTATGTATAAGATGGAAGTAGAAGCCTAAACGCTGTTGTATGGAGTAGAAGGTGAGGACCAAAACGCAGCGTGGTTAGTATACATTCTTCTTTATTGAAGAAAGAACATGAAGTAAACTGAACCAAAACAATAAACGAATAACGACCGTGAAGCTATAATAAGAAAACTGTGCTGACACAAGCAACTAACATAGACATAGATAATCACCTGGTGCTGCCTTAAGATGATTCCCAATCAGAGACAACGATAGACAGCTGCCTCTAATTGAGAACCAATCTAGGCAACCATAGACATACAATTTACCTAGAAAGAAAACAACCCCATAAACATACAAAACCCCTAGACAATATAAAAACACATACCTCACCCATGTCACACCCTGACCTAACCAAAATAACAAGGAAAACAAAGAAAACTAAGGTCAGGGTGTGACAGTACCCCCACCCCAAAGGTGCGGACTCCCGGCTAACACCTAAACCGATAGGGGAGGGTCTGGGTGGGCATCTGTCCATGGTGGCGGCTCTGGCGCTGGACGTGGACCGCACTCCACCATAGTCTTAGTCTGCTTTTGTTGCCTCCTGGGAACGGCGCCAACCTAGGACTGGCAACCCTACTACAGGGCCCCTCAGTCCATTAGTTTACTTCAATTAGAGGAGGGGTGGTAAGGTTAGGGGAAAATAATAAAGGAAAATATATACATTTTTTAAACATATTACCCTAAAACGAATGAACTGATTATGTAAATGATTATTATTATTTTTTTAAATGAATGTTTTATACTTATTGACTCTTGAAGAATACAAAGAACCATGTGACTGAGCTGCTGTTTTGTTGTTGTTCAAATTAAGAACTAGGAACTTGGCCTTTAAATCATGGATTGATGGATAATTAATTTGATAATTTGATAGATATTGACAGGATGTTATGATGGATGTCTGTGTATGGCTCAGATACAGGGAATTCATCGGTGATATTGAGTTGGTGAGATGGAAAATACATTTTGTAACCTCCTTGGTGGATATATTTATGGACAGACTGACATGCTGATTGATGCATTGGTAGATACCTGTTGTTATATGGAGAGATGAATAGAGAGGGTGCAGTCAGAGATCTAAGGGTTTTTGAGTCATTAAATGCTTCTCTATTATGGCAGCAGAATGTGTCACCTTATCTACTCTCTCACCTGACTCACCAAGCGTGGTTATTTTAGGATGGGTCTAAGGACTGAGCACTGGCACCTGTAGTTGTAGATTTTGGATGGGTGTTAGAAAGGCAGGTACAATTACAATGTAATGTCATTGTTAGATTACAACTGTGAAACCGACAGTATAATACAATTTGGGTAGTTATATATTATAAAGCACACAAATGCATTATATTATATAGGAAATGATATCACCCAACATATTGTATAAACTGTGGTAAACAATTAGCAATTACATGGTGTTCTGTGATATTCTGGTCATGAATTCAACCTCCTGTGAAGGTATCTATCATCTTGGTATAATTCCATGTTTCCATGTTTCGTCTTCATAACTACTCAGTCACGTAACCTATTATGGGGTAACCTAGCCCAGTTTCTAGACGGCGATATAGCTGGTAAAATACAGGAAACTTTAATAAACGAGTATGTCAATTATGTAAATTGTGTTGAGATCTGGTGACTGAGATGGCAATGGCATATGGTTTACTTTGCTTCAATATTCATAAAACCATACAGTGACCACTTGACCTGACAATAGGGGCATTTTCATCCTGGAAGAGACCCCTCCCATCGGGATAGAAATGATTCAGCATAGGTTGAAGGTGATCCCTCAGAATGGATGTGTAGTTATTGGCATATACCTGGCCTTCAAAGGGGTTGAGTGAACCTAAACTATGCAGGGAAATGCACCGCACACCATAACAGACACACCTGAACCCTTCCCCTGCTTTCAATTTAGTTTGTATCCCTTATTTACATTTACATTACATTTACATTTAAGTCATTTAGCAGACGCTCTTATCCAGAGCGACTTACAAATTGGATTTACGTTTACGTTTTATGTTGTCAGATACCTGTATCTGTCTATAAACGGGGCTAGACTACCCCATAATAGGCTACGTGAGTGAACGTTTATGAATACAAAAGCCAAATCTGTCTGATAAAGTCCGCAAGGCAAATGTTGCATGTGACTGATACATAGACAGCATGATGCAATTAAAGTTCATGTTAGTTTGCCAAAGGTTTGCTCAACTTGTCCTCACCCAAAACAATTCTGAAGCAGCAAGATTACAATGATGTGAAATATTGGCCACAATGCACTTCAACTATGACATGTTGAAGGCTAACTATAGGGAGAAGCCTCGTAATACTGATGTTAACTTGTGGTAACGCCACGAGGCACATGATGTTTCTGGACCACGGACAGTTACTGAGTCAGAGCAAAGAACAGCAGCACTGTCTCCGCTATTTCAGTACCATCAGTACCATTGGACACTGTGCCTAGCATCTCAATGAGCACATTGACACTAATCAAAATACGCAATATATTTGTAAAATAAATGATAGAAGCTTTGGTCCTCTTAAATGGTTTTATTTAAAGGTTGCACCTCAAACTATTTAAAGGCATATCCAATGGTATGATGTGCCCATAACCAGGGTTATTGTCCAATAAAATGCAAGGACCCACATTGAAATAGTGTAGCACCCCGATTACATGTGATGTATAGGCTATAATTCAATCACAATTTGAATTTTGACCACTAACATTCTGCAGAAATGGGAGGGAAAAGTGAGATCCGAATCCAATTTAGACACAATACGGCAAAAGTGCCTGCTATTAAAATAACATCTGTAATTAAGCAATAAGGCCCCAGGGGGTGTGTTTTACGGCCAATATACCACGGCTAAGGGCTGTTCTTATGCACGATGAGAGAGATCCTCAGAACGGCCGTCTGTGTGACCAGAGCAACAGGAGAAATCATTTCGAAGGACAGTGTCCCTCCCATAAATCAGAGGGGCTCCATTCTTTCATCAAGGTCCTGAAGAACATCTGATGATAGTAGAGCAAGGATAGAACAAAATCATGCAGACACACAGTAGGTCTCCAGAAGGAGTTTTGCCATCCTTCAAACCTCTCTCCGAAAGAGAGAATCAATTGTTGTTGTGTTTGTACCTTTTTTTAATGTATATTTTATTTCACCTTTATTTAACCAGGTAGGCAAGTTGAGAACAAGTTCTCATTTACAATTGCGACCTGGCCAAGATAAAGCAAAGCAGTTCGACACATACAACGACACAGAGTTACACGTGGAATAAAACAAACTTACAGTCAATAATACAGTATAAACAAGTCTATATACGATGTGAGCAAATGAGGTGAGATAAGGGAGGTAAAGGCAAAAAAAGGCCATGGTGGCAAAGTAAATACAATATAGCAAGTAAAACACTGGATTGGTAGATTTGCAGTGGAAGAATGTGCAAGGTAGAAATAAAAATAATGGGGTGCAAAGGAGCAATAAATAAATAAATAAATACAGTTGGGAAAGAGGTAGTTGTTTGGCCTAAATTATAGGTGGGCTATGTACAGGTGCAGTAATCGGTGAGCTGCTCTGACAGTTGGTGCTTAAAGCTAGTGAGGGAGATAAGTGTTTCCAGTTTCAGAGATTTTTGTAGTTCGTTCCAGTCATTGGCAGCAGAGAACTGGAAGGAGAGACAGCCAAAGAGAGAATTGGTTTTGGGGGTGACCAGAGAGATATACCTGTTGGAGCGCATGCTACAGGTGGGTGCTGCTATGGTGACCAGCGAGCTGAGATAAGGGGGGACTTTACCTAGCAGGGTCTTGTAGATGACATGGAGCCAGTGGGTTTGGCGACGAGTATGAAGCGAGGGCCAGCCAACGAGAGCGTACAGGTCGCAATGGTCGGTAGTATATGGGACTTTGGTGACAAAACGGATTGCACTGTGATAGACTGCATCCAATTTGTTGAGTAGGGTATTGGAGGATATTTTTTAAATGACATCGCCGAAGTCGAGGATTTGGTAGGATGGTCAGTTTTACAAGGGTATGTTTGGCAGCTCGAGTGAAGGATGCTTTGTTGTGAAATAGGAAGCCAATTCTAGATTCAACTTTGGATTGGAGATGTTTGATGTGGGTCTGGAAGGAGAGTTTACAGTCTAACCAGACACCTAGGTATTTGTAGTTGTCCACGTATTCTAAGTCAGAGCCGTCCAGAGTAGTGATGTTGGACAGGCGGGCAGGCGCAGGCAGCAATCGGTTGAAGAGCATGCATTTAGTTTTACTTGTATTTAAGAGCAATTAGAGGCCACGGAAGGAGAGTTGTATGGCATTGAAGCCTGCCTGGAGGGTTGTTAACACAGTGTCCAAAGAAGGGCCAGAAGAATACAGAATGGTGTCGTCTGCATAGAGCTGGATCAGAGAACGGTCTAAGATTCCTCCCAATGTGTTCTCCAATTATCATAAACATTTTAGAAAAAGGCTCCTCAGAGTCTTTATACTTTCAAGGGTAGTGTGCTGGATTGTTGAAAACAGAGGTACCAATAAATGTCACATTTATCTTTTTTTCGATTTCATGGTATTAATTGTTAAATTCATTATTGTATTCGTATAAAATACTATTTTTTCCATTCTTTTTGAGCATGCAATATTGCTCAGTAGTATTTATTCTCAAATCAAATCAAGTGTTATTGTTCACGTACACATTTTTAGCAGATGTTATTGTGAATGCAGCAAAGTAATTGTGCTTCTAGTTCTCACAGTGCAGCAACACCTAACATGTAATCTAACAGTTCCACAACAACTACCAAATGCACACAAATCCATGTAAAGGAATGGAATAAGATTATATACATACAAATATATGGATAAGAAATGACAGAGCGGCATAGACAAGATGCAATAGATGCTGTAAAATACAGTATAGACATATGAGATGAGTAATGCAACATATGTAAACATTGTTAAAGTGACATTATTAAATAGTGATTAATGAATCATTTATTAAATTGGCCAATGATTTCAAGTCTGTATGTAGGCAGCAGCCTCTCTGTGTTAGTGACAGCTGTTTAACAGTCTGATGGCCTTGAGCTAGACGCTGTTTTTCAGTCTCTCAGGCTCAGCTTTGATGCACCTGTACAGACCTCGCCTTCTGGGTGGTAGCAAGGTGAACAAGCAGTGGCTTGGGTGGTTGTTGCCCTTGATGATATTTTTGGCCTTCTTGTGACATCGGGTGCTGTCCTGGAGGGCAGGTGGTTTGCCCCCGGTGATGCGTTGTACAGACTGCACCACCCTCTGGAGAGACTTGAGGTTGGGCGCAGTGCAGCTGCTGTACCAAGCAGTGATACAGCCTGACAGGATGCTCTCATTTGGTCATCTGTAAAAGTTTGTGAGGGTGTTTAGGTGACAAGCTACATTTTTTCAGCCTCCTGAGGTTGAAGAGGCACTTTAGCGCCTTCTTCACCACACTGTCTGTGTGGGTGGACCATTTCAGTTTGTACGTTATGTGTACGCCAAGTAACTTAAAACTTTACACCTTCTTCACTGCTATCCCGTCGATGTGGATAGGGGTGCTCCCTCTGCTGTTTCCTGAAGTCCACGATCATCTCTTTTGTTTTGGTAACGTTGAGTGAGAGGTTATTTTGTTGAAAGCCCACTCAGAGTGCCCTCACCACCTCCCTGTAGGCTGTATCATAGTTGTTGGTAATCAAGCATACTACTGTTGTGTCGTCTGCAAATTTGATGATTGAGTTGGAGGTGTGCATGGCCAAGCAGTCATGGGTGAACAGGGAGTACAGGAGGGGGCTGAGAACACACCCTTGTGGGGCCCCAGAGTTGAGGATCAGCGAAGTGGAAATGTTGTTTCCTATCTGCACAACCTACATGCAGTCTGCACAACCTATAGGAAGTCCAGGACCCAAATGTCCAGGGTGTGGTTGAGTCTCAGGGCCTCTAGGTTAATGATGAGCTTGGAGGGTACAATGGTGTTCAATGCTGAGCTATTGTCAATGAACAGCATTCTTACATAGGTATTCCTTTTGTCCAGATGGAATAGGGCAGTGTGCAGTGTTATGGCGATTGCATCGTCTGTGGACCTATTGGGGTGGTAAGCAAATTGAAGTGGATCTAGAGTGACATGTAAGGTGGAGGTGATAGGATACTTGAGTAGCCTCTCAAAGCACTTCATACAGTCATACATAATATTGGACCTGACTGCATTCCATACTGTATGTAACTTACATATTTCAAATATATACGATATTTGACATGTAACTGACACATTCACTGATGTGATGTGCAACTCTAGAGAAAACCCTTACTTGAAATAGAACTATAGACCAATATGCCAGTTTATAGGTTACAAAAAGGTAAAATGCCTAGATGTCAGCATTTTGATGTTTTCCAATAATAACATGTTGGAAAGTACGTTGACCTAACTGAGTCAGTCAAACAGGAAACAGAAACATAATATCTTAAAACCCACATTCAAATGTTCAGTTTAAAAGGTACAATAAATCTTTATAGTCAAACCTGAATGTTTTAAAAAGTCCTGAATAATTTAACAGCGATCTGGTATGTCTATCCGCATTCCTCTCAAGGTAAACTGGGCGGTAGGTACCTAGTTGTGGTTTCACTAATTGTTGGCTGACAGTGTCTCTGTTCCACATTTGTGTTTCTCACGAAAGCATCTAATTGATAATCTGCCAGATCCTGATTTTACTTCCTCAATCCTATCAGATCATTACACTTAGCGCTTAAATACAACATCAAGGTCATTTGAATAGTACCACATGAAAGTAGAAGCACAGTTAAACATGTCTTCCAATATGCTGTGTCTACAAACATGATTATCTTGGTTTGACTAGGAAATAAAGTCAATCATATGCATCATGTTTCTATCTGCAACTTTCAAAGCATTGCAACTAAAGGAAAAGACCACTGGGGTATTTTCAGATGAGGACAAATGTTGCAAACAATTCAGAAAGTAGAACAGGAGGCTCTGCATGTCTGTCTTTGGCATGCATTCTAAGAATGCAGTTGCAGATATTGGAACACAGCCATTTCCGATCTACAACATACAGTTGAAGTCGGAAGTTTGCGTTCACCTTAGCCAACTACATTTAAACTCCGTTTTTCACAATTCCTGACATTTAATCGTAGTAAAAATACCCTGTCTTAGATCAGTAAAGATCACTACTTTATTTTAAGAATGTGAAATGTTAAGATAATAGTAGAGAGAGTAATTAATTTCAGCTTGTATTTCTTTCGTCACATTCCCAGTGGATCAGAAGTTTACATACACTCAATTAGTATTTGGTAGCATTGCCTTTAAATTGTTTAACTTGCGTCAAACGTTTTAGGTAGCCTTCTACAAGCTTCCCACAATAAGTTGGGTGAATTTTAGCCCATTCCTCCTGACAGAGCTGGTGTAACTGAGTCAAGTTCGTAGGCCTCTTGGCTTGCACACGCTTTTTCAGTTCTGTCCACAAATTTTCAATAGGATTTTGATCAAGGCTTTGTGAAGGCCACTCAAATACCTTGACTTTGTTCTCCTTAAACCATTTTCCCACAAGTCATTGTCCATTTGGAAGACCCATTACGACCAAGCTTTAACTTCCTGACTGATGTCTTGAGATGTTGCTTCAATATATCCACATAATTTCCCTGTCTCGTGATGCCATCTATTTTGTGAAGTGCACCAGTTCCTCCTGCAGCAAAGATGCTGCCACCCTCATGCGTCACGGTTGGGATGGTGTTCTTCGGCTTTCAAGCCTCACCCTTCAATCCTACAAACATAACGATGGTCATTATGGCCAAACAGTTCTATTTTTGTTTCATCAGACCAGAGGACATTTCTCCAGAAAGTACCATCTTTGGATATTGATTTGATCTTTTTGCACCAAAGTAAGTTCATCTCTGATACAGAAGGCTTCTCCTTCTTGAGCGGTATGATGACTGCTTGGACCCATGGTGTTTATACTTGTTTGCTATTGTTTGGCCAGATGAACGCGGTAACTTCAGTCGTTTGTAAATTGCTCCCAAGAATGAACCAGACACAGATTACAATAAGAAAACGAGCCCCGTCGCGGACCAGGATGTCTTGCTCCGAGACAGACTAAACAACTTCTTTGCTCGCTTTGAGGACAATAGTGCCACTGACACTGCCCGCTACCAAAACCTGCGGACTCTCCTTCACTGCAGCCGATGAGAGTAAAACATTTAAACTTGTTAACCCTCGCAAGGCTGCAGGCCCAGACGACATCCCCAGCCAAGTCCTCAGAGCATGCGCAGGCCAGCTGGCGGTTGTGTTTACGGACATATTTAATCTTTATCCCAGTCTGCTGTTCCCACATGGTTAAAGAGGGTCACCATTGTTCCTGTTCCCAACAAAGCTAAGGTAACTGAGCTGAATGACTACCGCCCCGTAGCACTCACTTCCGTCATCATGAAGTGCTTTGAGAGACTTGTCAAGGACCATATCACCTCCACCCTACCTGACACCCTAGACCCACTCCAATTTGCTTATCACCCCAATAGGTCCACAGACGATGCAATTGCAACCATACTGCACACTGCCCTAACCCATCTGGACAAGAGGAATACCTATGTGAGAATGCTGTTCATTCACTACAGCTCAGCATTGAACACCATGGAACCCTCCAAACTTGTCATTAAGCTTGAGACCCTGGGTCTCGACCCCGCCCTGTGCAACTAGGTACTGGACTTCCTGACGGGCTGCCCCCAGGTGGTGAGGGTAGGTAAACAACATCTCCACCCCGCTGATCCTCAACACTGGGGCCTCACAAGGGTATGTTCTGAGCCCTCTCCTGTACTCCCTGTTCACCCACGACTGCGTGGCCACGCACGCCTCCAACTCAATCATCAAGATTGCAGACGACACTAAAGTGGTAGGCTTGATTACCAACAACAATGAGACGGCCTACAGGGAGGAGGTGAGGGCCCTCGGAGTGTGGTGTCAGGAAAATAACCTCACACTCAACGTCAACAAAAAAAAGGAGATGATCGTGGACTTCAGGAAACAGCAGAGGGAGCACCTCCCTTATCCACATCGACGGGACAGTATTGGAGAGGGTAGTAAGTTTTAAGTTCCTCGGCATACACATCACGGACAAACTGAATTGGTCCACCCACACAGGCAGTGTTGTGAAGAAGGTGCAGCAGTGCCTCTTCAACCTCAGGAGGCTGAAGAAATTCGCCTTGTCACCAAATGCACTCACAAACTTTGACAGATGCACAATCGAGAGGATCCTTTTGGTCTGGATCACAGCATGATACGGCAACTGCTCTGCCCACAACTCTAAGACTCTTAAGAGCGTAGTGAGGTCTGCACAACGCATCACCGGGGGCAATCTACCTGCCCTCCAGGACACCTACACCACCCGATGTCACAGGAAGGCCATAAAGATCATCAAGGACAACAACCACCTGAGCCACTGCCTGTTCACCCCGCTATCATCCAGAAGGCGAGGTCAGTACAGGTGCATCAAAGCAGGGACCGAGAGACTGAAAAACAGCTTCTATCTCAAGGCCATCAGACTGTTAAACAGCCACCACTAACATTGAGTGGCTGCTGCCAACATACTGACTCAACTCCAGCCACTTTAATAATGTAAAAATTGATTTAAAAAATGTATCGCTAGCCACTTTAAACAATGCCACTTCATATAATGTTTACATACCCTACATTACTCATCTCATATGTATATACAGTACTCGATATCATCTACTGCATCTTGCCATCTTGATGTAATTCATGTATTACTAGCCACTTTAAACAATGCCACTTTTATATGTTGACATACCCTACATTACTTATCTCATATTTATATTCTGTACTCGATATCATCTACTGCATCTTGATAATGCCATTCTGTACCATCACTCATTCATATATTTTTATGTACATATTATTTAATTCCTTTACACTGTGTATAAGCGGGTTGTTGTGGGAATTGTTAGGTTTAAATTAGTCGTTGGTTATTGCTGCATTGTCGGAACTAGAAGATTAATCATTTCGCTACACTCGTATTAACATCTGCTAACCATGTGTATGTGACAAATACAATTTGATTTGATTTGACTTGACTTGTGGAGGTCTACACTTTTATTTGTGATGTCTTGGTTGATTTATTTTGGTTTTCCCATGATGTCAAGCAAAGAGGCACGGAGTTTGAAGGTAGGCCTTGAAATACAGGTACACCTCCAATTGACTCAAATTACGTTAATTTGCCTTTCCGAAGCTTCTAAAGCCATGACATAATTTTCTGGAATTTTCCAAACTGTTTAAAGGCACAGTCAACTTAGTGTATGTAAACTTCTGACCAACTGGAATTGTGATACAATGAATTATAAGTGAAATAATCTGCCTGTAAACAATTTTTGGAAAATGTCCTAACCGACATGCCTAACCCATAGTTTGTTAACAAGACATTTTTGGAATGGTTGAAAAATGAGTTTTAATGACTCCAACCTAAGTGTATGTAAACTTCATACTTCAACTGTACGTATTCTCCTTAAATTGTATTCAGCTGAATAAATCCACTAATCCACTAATCTGTAATGTTTTCATCCTCAATATTAGATCATATTGTTTGCTAAAAGACTATAGACATTCTGAGCATTTAATCACATGACGCAAACAAAGGTTATATGCTAATTACAAACTTTAGAAAACTGGGGCTGGGAAAGACATATATATATATATATATATATATATATATATCGTAGGCCTGCTTGACTTGAGAGAATTCTTCGTGCTTTTAAATTTCAACTGTTGGTTGTGCAGCATCATGTGTGGCTGCGAAGGACAATCCTTGAGCTGCAGTCTTTCCTACAGCTTCTGCAGATGCAATTATAGGCAGGTGCCAAAATCAACAGTTCACAATTCCACTGTATCATACTTTCACATCTGATCACAATGTTATTTAATAGATGAACTCCTCTGTGGCAATAATGATGGACCTGACTGCATGTCATATATATAACAGATGTATTTCAAATGCGTCCGAAATTTGACATTTAACTGACACGTCCACTGACACGTCCACTGATTCCTATATGTGGCATATCTGAAAGACTATACAGATTGTGTACATTTAATCACATGAATTATACAAAGGTTATGTGTCAACTGTAATGGCAGTCTTTTCCACAGCTTCTGCAGGTAAAATGTTTGTCTTATTCAAAGAAATCAAGACAGTAGTAACGTCCTGGCACGAAGTGGTGGTTATTCTGGTTACTGTGGTTATTGTTATATTGCTCAACTGGTAATGTTAGTTCTGTCACTTTACAGAAAATGAGAGACAAACAACTATTGAGTGTTTTTTTTACATCTCTATGTGCTATTTAATCCATATATTATAAGTAATAGACAACATACAGTACCAGTCATAAGTTTGGACACACTGTTATGCAGATGAGTGAGGACCCAACAGCGATTCAACAGAAACAGAGTCTTTTAATGTCCAAACAGGGAAAACATAAATCCTCAATCTTTACAGGAGATGTCCAAACAGGGAAAACATAAATCCTCTATCTTTGCAGGAGAGTCCTCCTTCTAGTAGTAGAGGAGAATTGCAGGGCTAGCGGCAACCGACTGCAGGTCCCTCTGGGTAGGCGCGGGCAGCTGTTCAGGGAGGACAGAGACACCTGCTCACACGCAGCATCTGATGAAGAGGCAGATTACGACAGGACGGGACAAGGGCAAAGCAAACAAGAATCCGACAAGGACAGAAGCAGAAACAGAGAGAGAAATAGAGACTTAATCAGAGGGCAAAAGAGGGGACAGGTGTGAGAGAGTAAACGAGGTCGTTAGGAGAATGAGGAACAGCTGGGAGCAGGAACGGAACGATAGCGAGAGAGTAACCAATACGACCAGCAGGGGGAAACGAAGAGAAGGGAAAGCACAGGGACAAGACATAACATGACAGTACCCCCACCACCCCATCACCGAGCGCCTCCTGGCGCACTCGAGGAGGAAACCTGGCGGCAACGGAGGAAATCATCGATCAGCGAACGGTCCAGCACGTCCCGAGATGGAACCCAACTCCTCTCCTCAGGACCAACTACCTCTTTCCCTCCCAATCCACTAGGTACTGATGACCACGGCCCCGAGGACGCATGTCCATAATCTTCCGAACCCTGTAGATAGGTGCGCCCTGTTTTACAAGGACGGGGGGAAGACGAACGGGGGCGCGAAGAAAAGGCTTGACACAGGAGACATGGAAGAGGAGAATTGCCGGGTGGACGCAGGCATCTGTTAGTGTCATGGCCACCTGTACTACCTCTTTCCTAACTTTGTATTTAATTTATTTATTTATTTTGCTTTTGCTTTATCTTGGCAATACTACCATTCCAGTGTTTTACATATTGTATTTACTTTGCCACCATGTAAAATTTGACATTGAACTTGTTCTCTGTATGTTTGTTTTACTCCCATACCTGTCGTTAAATGCTTTGCTTTATCTTAAGGTGAGAACTTGTTCTCAATACCTGGTTAAATAAAGGTGAAAAAATATAACAGATGTATTTCAAATGCGTCCGGTGACATTTAACATTAGTCCACTGACACGTCCACTGATTCCTACGAAGATGTCGCGGAAGAAGAAAGTTTGGACACACTGTCGCACTGCGACAGGATTAACGACCTGAGAAATACGGAACGGACCAATGAACCGCGGGGTCAACTTGCGAGAAGCTGTCATAAGGGGAAGGTTACGAGTGGAGAGCCATACTCTCTGACCGCGACAATACCTAGGACTCTTAGTCCTACGCTTATTAGCGGCTCTCACAGTCTGCGCCCTATAACGGCAAAGTGCAGACCTGACCCTCCTCCAGGTGCGCTCACAACGTTGGACAAAAGCCTGAGCGGAGGGGACGCTGGACTCGGCGAGCTGGGACGAGAACAGAGGAGGCTGGTACCCGAGGCTACTCTGAAAAGGAGATAGCCCGGTCGCAGACGAAGGAAGCGAGTTGTGAGCGTATTCTGCCCAGGGGAGCTGTTCTGCCCAAGACGCAGGGTTTCGAAAAGAAAGACTGCGTAAGATGCGACCAATCGTCTGATTGGCCCGTTCTGCTTGACCGTTAGACTGGGGGTGAAAACCGGAAGAGAGACTGACGGAAGCCCCAATCAAACGGCAAAACTCCCTCCAAAATTGAGACGTGAATTGCGGACCCCTGTCCGAAACGGCGTCTGACGGAAGGCCATGAATTCTGAAAACATTCTCAATGATGATTTGTGCCGTCTCTTTAGCAGAAGGGAGTTTAGCGAGGGGAATAAAATGAGCCGCCTTAGAGAACCTATCGACAACCGTTAGAATAACAGTCTTCCCGCTGACGAAGGAAGACCGGTAATAAAGTCTAAGGCGATGTGAGACCACGGTCGAGAGGGAATGGAAAGCGGTCTGAGACGGCCGGCAGGAGGAGAGTTACCGGACTTAGTCTGCGCGCAGTCCGAACAAGCAGCCACGAAACGACGCGTGTCACGCTCCTGAGTGGGCCACCAGAAACGCTGGCGAATAGAAGCAAGCGTACCCCGAACGCCGGGATGGCCGGCTAACTTGGCAGAGTGAGCCCACTGAAGAACGGCCAGACGAGTAGGAACGGGAACGAAAAGAAGGTTCCTAGGACAAGCGCGCGGCGACGGAGTGTGAGTGAGTGCTTGCTTTACCTGCCTCTCAATTCCCCAGACAGTCAACCCGACAACACGCCCCTCAGGGAGAATCCCCTCGGGGTCGGTGGAGGCTACTGAAGAACTGAAGAGACGGGACAAAGCATCAGGCTTGGTGTTCTTTGAGCCCGGACGATAAGAAATAACGAACTCGAAACGAGCGAAAAACAGCGCCCAACGAGCCTGACGAGCATTAAGTCGTTTGGCAGAACGGATGTACTCAAGGTTCTTATGGTCAGTCCAAACGACAAAAGGAACGGTCGCCCCCTCCAACCACTGTCGCCATTCGCCTAGGGCTAAGCGGATGGCGAGCAGTTCGCGGTTTCCCACATCATAGTTACGTTCCGACGGCGACAGGCGATGAGAAAAATACGCGCAAGGATGGACCTTATCGTCAGAATGGGAGCGCTGGGACAGAATGGCTCCCACGCCCACCTCTGACGCGTCAACCTCGACAATGAACTGTCTAGAGACGTCAGGTGTAACAAGGATAGGAGCGGATGTAAAACGCTTCTTGAGGAGATCAAAAGCTCCCTGGGCGGAAACGGACCACTTAAAGCACGTCTTGACAGAAGTAAGGGCTGTGAGAGGAGCTGCCACCTGACCGAAATTACGAATGAAACGACGATAGAAATTCGCGAAACCGAGAAAGCGCTGCAGCTCGACACGTGACTTAGGGACGGGCCAATCACTGACAGCTTGGACCTTAGCGGAATCCATCTGAATGCCTTCAGCGGAAATAACAGAACCGAGAAATGTGACGGAAGAGACATGAAAAGCGCACTTCTCAGCCTTCACATAAAGACAATTCTCTAAAAGGCGCTGGAGGACACGTCGAACGTGCTGAACATGAATCTGGAGTGACGGTGAAAAAATCAGGATATCGTCAAGGTAAACGAAAACAAAGATGTTCAGCATGTCTCTCAGTACATCATTCACTAATGCCTGAAAGACAGCTGGAGCGTTAGCGAGACCGAACGGCAGAACCCGGTATTCAAAATGCCCTAACGGAGTGTTAAACGCCGTTTTCCACTCGTCCCCCTCCCTGATGCGCACGAGATGGTAAGCGTTACGAAGGTCCAACTTAGTGAAAAACCTGGCTCCCTGCAGGATCTCGAAGGCTGAAGACATAAGGGGAAGCGGATAACGATTCTTAACCGTTATGTCATTCAGCCCTCGATAATCCACGCAGGGGCGCAGGGTCCCGTCCTTTTCTTAACAAAAAAAAACCCCGCTCCGGCGGGAGAGGAGGAAGGGACTACGGTACCGGCGTCGAGAGCTACAGACAAATAATCTTCGAGAGCCTTACGTTCGGGAGCCGACAGAGAATATAGTCTACCCCGGGAGGAGTGGTACCCGGAAAGAGATCTATACTACAATCATACGACCGGTGAGGAGGAAGGGAGGTGGCCCTGGACCGACTGAAGACCGTGCGCAGATCATGATATTCCTCCGGCACCCCTGTCAAATCACCAGGCTCCTCCTGTGAAGAGGGGGCAGAAGAAACAGGAGGGATAGCAGACATTAAACATTTCACATGACAAGAGACGTTCCAGGAGAGGATAGAATTACTTGACCAATTAATAGAAGGATTATGACACACTAGCCAGGGATGGCCCAAAACAACAGGTGAAAAAGGTGAACGAAAAATCAAAAAAGAAATGGTTTCGCTATGATTACCAGAGACAGTGAGGGTTAAAGGTAGCGTTTCACGCTGAATACTGGGGAGAGGACTACCATCCAAGGCGAACATGGCCGTGGGCTCCCTAACTGTCTGAGAGGAATGTCATGTTCCCGAGCCCAGGCTTCGTCCATAAAACAGCCCTCCGCCCCAGAGTCTATCAAGGCACTGCAGGAAGCTGCCGAACCGGTCCAGCGTAGATGGACCGACAAGGTAGTACAGGATCTTGAAGGAGAGACCTGAGTAGTAGCGCTCACCAGTAGCCCTCCGCTTACTGATGAGCTCTGGCTTTTACTGGACATGAAATGACAAAATGACCAGCGGAACCGCAATAGAGACAGAGGCGGTTGGTGATTCTCCGTTCCCTCTCCTTAGTCGAGATGCGAATACCCCCAGCTGCATGGGCTCAGCACCTGAGCCACTGGAGGAAGATGGTAGTGATGCGGAGAGGGGGAAACGGATAACGCGAGCTCTCTTCCACGAGCTCGGTGACGAAGATCTACCCGTCGTTCTATACGAATAGCGAGTTCAATCAAAGAATCCACGCTGGAAGGAACCTCCCGGGAGAGAATCTCATCCTTTACCTCCGCGTGGAGACCCTCCAGAAAACGAGCGAGCAACGCCGGCTCGTTCCAGTCACTGGAGGCAGCAAGAGTGCGAAACTCTATAGAGTAGTCCGTTATGGATCGATTCCCTTGACATAGGGAAGACAGGGCCCTGGAAGCTTCTTTCCCAAAAACTGAACGATCAAAAACCCGTATCATCTCCTCAAAGTTCTGATACTGGTTAGTACACTCAGCCCTTGCCTCCCAGATTGCCGTGCCCCACTCACGAGCCCGTCCTGTAAGGAGAGATATGACGTGGCGATCGAGCTGTACCCCTGGAGTACGTGTTGGGCTGGAGAGAGAACACAATATCACACTGGGTGAGGAACGAGCGGCATTCAGTGGGCTCCCCAGAGTAACACGGTGGGTTATTAATTCTGGGCTCCGGAGACTCGGAAGCCCTGGAAGTAGCCGGTGGATCAAGGCGGAGATTGTGAATATGTTTCGAGAGGTCGGAGACTTGGGCGGCCAGGGTCTCAACGGCATGTCGAGCACCAGACAATTCCTGCTCGTGTCTGCCTAGCATCGCTCCCTGGATCTCGACGGCTGAGTAGAGAGGATCCGAAGTCGCTGGGTCCATTCTTGGTCGGATTCTTCTGTTATGCAGATGAGTGAGGACCCAACAGCGATTCAACAGAAACAGAGTCTTTTAATGTCCAAACAGGGAAAACATAAATCCTCAATCTTTACAGGAGATGTCCAAACAGGGAAAACATAAATCCTCTATCTTTGCAGGAGAGTCCTCCTTCTAGTAGTAGAGGAGAATTGCAGGGCTAGCGGCAACCGACTGCAGGTCCCTCTGGGTAGGCGCGGGCCGTAGAGGACAGAGACACCTGCTCACACGCAGCATCTGATGAAGAGGCAGATTACGACAGGACGGGACAAGGGCAAAGCAAACAAGAATCCGACAAGGACAGAAGCAGAAACAGAGAGAGAAATAGAGACTTAATCAGAGGGCAAAAGAGGGGACAGGTGTGAGAGAGTAAACGAGGTCGTTAGGAGAATGAGGAACAGCTGGGAGCAGGAACGGAACGATAGCGAGAGAGTAACCAATACGACCAGCAGGGGGAAACGAAGAGAAGGGAAAGCACAGGGACAAGACATAACATGACACACACCTACTCATTCAAGGGGTTTTCTTTATTTGTACTATTTTCTACAATGTAAATGAATAGTGAAGACATCAAAACTATGAAATAACACATTTGGAATCATGTAGTAACAAAAGAAAGTGTTATAAAAACAAGTCAAAATATATTTTAGATTTTAGATTCTTTGAAGTGTCCATTTGCCTTGATGACAGCTTGGCCACTTTTGTCACACTGGTACTGTGTATATATATATGTGTAACAGATTTTTTTTCCTTTTTTTCCAGTATTATATTATAGAATTTATTTGGTATTAAATGCACTATTCTTACTGTTGTCACTGTTATTTTCATCATGTTTATGTGTGTC